>NC_138194.1:48486375-48846375 GCF_964194105.1 Spermophilus citellus | reverse complement strand
GAAAACTTAGAATGGAACCACCATTTGACTCAGTCATTCCACTCCTAGGTTTACACCCAAAAGACTTAAATTCAGCATACTACAGTGACACAGCCACATCAATGTTTATAGCAGCTCAATTCATAATAGCTAAACTATGGAACAGACCTAGACGCCCTTCAACAGGTGAATGCATAAAGAAAATGCAGTACATATACACAAAGAAATATTACTCAGCCTTAAAAATAGAATGAAATTATGTCATTTCCAGGTAAAAGAATGGAACTAGAGAATATAAGTGAAATAAACCAATCCCCCCCCCCAAAAAAAGTTCAAATGGTTTCTCTGATAAGCAGATGCTGGTCCAGTGTGTGTGGGAGGGGTGCGGGAGTGGGATAAGGATGAATGAAGAAACTTTGGATTGTGTAGAAGAGAGTGAGGAGAGTGGTGGGACTATGGGGATGGGAAGGACGGTAGAATGAGACAGACATTATCATCCTATATACAATTATGATTATACTAAATGTGGGACTCTGCACCATGTACAGCCAGAGGAATGAGAAGTTTTGCTCCATTTGCAAACAATGTATCAAAATGCATTCTACTGTCATGTAAAAATAATTAAAGCAAATTTTTAAAGCAGCTGTAAATTTTCCATTATTTTCTCTTTTCAGCAATGCAGTTCAAATGCCTGCTTGAATATTAGGTTATGTACTACCATTTGGAAGACCCTAGGACTATGTAAACTGTACAGTCACCAACCATACCATGACCAATTTCTTGTTTCCATTCCTGCTCCATATTCTACCTTGCTAAATCAGAGTAGGTGATTATCTTTAAAAACTCCTAGACCTGGAGTCACAGTTAAGCAATGTTGACATTTTCTCATTCCAAAACAGGCCTCAAGACACTCAGACTAGAGCTAGACACAAATGGAACATCACATCATTTAATGTCAGAATCATGATCATTCATCCCATATTTTCTTTTAGAGATCCAGTCAGTTTTGCCTTCCAGAATTTGTGGGTTTTATGTCACTGAAGTGATCTTAAAGGGGCATTTATTCTGTATTCTGCTGTAGTTTAAGCATCATTATATCATTTAGCAATAAATAAGAATTGATCTCTGTTTATGGAAGCAATATTTCTGAACAACATGCCACACAATTGGAATTATTTATATTCAGCCTTTTTAAGAAAATAAGATTTTTTTCACCCAAAGTTGTGTGTGTGTGCTTAATATAAGTTCCTGGGCTGTGAGAAAAGAAAAGTATAACATTAGAGCCTGGCAGAAAGTGGAAGAGGCCCCAAGAGTTAAATACTTCATTCCTTTTACTTAATACTTTTAAGTTGCTATAATAATAAAAATATTTATTCATCTTGTTTATTGTCTCTCTAATGCCTCAGGAATATAAGCTCAGAGAAAGCAATATTTTCATTTTTTCTCACTGTTATACCTCTAAGACTTAAAATAATACCTACACATCATAGGGGCTACATAAATATTTGTTAAATAAATTAATTCAGAGGGTCATAAATGAGAGGGAATGTCCAATGCAAATATTTGTAAATCAATGCATTACCTATAAATAATTTCTGTGCTAAATAGGGTAATAAATTATTGCAAACTACATTTTGGGAAATCAAAATAAATGTCTGTAGGTTGTATTCATTTCTTGGGATTTAAACTTGTGCCAAAATAACTTCATAGAAAAATATTTCTAAAATTTTCCTGTCATTTTCAAAAATGTGTCCCATCATAAAAACCCAAGGTTTAAATGGGAAAAAAAACTGATTTTAAACTTATGGGATTTTTTTTGTAGGATAAGGAAAAGTTAATAACAAAAGGGCACTATTGGATAGTTGAAAAAATCATGAGTAATAGAAGGTATTGTATTTTACACAATAAGAAATAACTATAAAGATAACACTTCTCCAATAATGAGGAGAAAAAGATACATGAATTGAGGTATGTATAAATAGAGTTATCAAAAAGATTTATCAATCATGATGTATAGCAATTAAATTGCAATCGGTGAAAGATGTGAACAAGGAGCCCAACATCATCCATTCATTTGAATTCTGTGAACAATAAAGTGGAAAAGTTCACGTTTCAAGGGTCTCACCCCAAGTATCAATTCCCAGCCTTCTATATCCCTGTGCTAACTATAAGCATTATCACAGATATAAAATAATCCCCATCTGTGTTAATGCCAGTAAACCAGCTAGTCTGGCAAGGGATTACATTCTTTAAACACTACATGTAAAATTTTTCAAAAGTAGTTCAGATAAAATTATCCCCTAATGTACAGTAATATATATTAATTCAGTATTTTTTATTCATTCCCTCATTCAATTAAAAATGTTGTGGGCATCCAGGTATTATGCTAGTTACTGGGGATAGAGATATGAATAAAATATGTTTATTTGACCCAAAAGACTCATAATTCAGAAATACGACTATGCAACCAAAAACCTAACATTACAATCAGATAAATGTTATGGCCTTAACAAATTATTTTTCATTACACATAGACTGAAGCTCAAAACACAATAATAAAAAATATTATTTCTGTTTTAGATATTTTTAAATTCCCTATGAAATTCTCTTTAGTAATATCTGGTTAACCCAGCAGTCACGTAAAATATACTTCATAAATCACTTTTTAACAACAAATGCTAGCTTATTTTATTGTCAAAATTATTATTATTAGGACACAAAACATTTTAAGTTCATAAATACATTTAATTTAGACAGCACAATCAGTTACAGTTGAATATCTTCAAAGTCTTTTATATTGCTCCAAATAAAACATAAAGTTCCTCTCCTCAATTCAACAGGAAAAGGCCTGTTTCTGAGAAAGCATCTGAGTATTATTTTATTTGCATAACATACTTATTCAGGTCTTTATGCCTAGGTAAATCTAAAGACCTTTTTGCTATAAAAAGTTATGCAGGAAATCTATCCCCCTGATATTCCCTAAGGGAAAGACTTCAAAAGCATTACTTTCACATAAGGATAGAATTTCCAAAGTTCTTCATATCCATGATTTTAAAAGAGACTTCTTCAGGAAGAGAAAAATTTGAATTTGTTGGGAAATAAGTAAAAACAAATTTTGTACTTGATGAGTAATGCTTAATCTGAAGCATAGAAGCCTATCAGAGACAAGCCATCTGCAACAGTAAAAATAATTTAACTTTCCATAGCACCTTCTGAAGAATATAGTTAGCACTACACTTGGAAATACTAAGGCAAGCAATATTATCCTTAAAACAAAAATGAAAAGAGGAAAATAAAACTGGTGTTATCTGCCTAACAAAACAATAGACCACCTTAAGTCATAGGTTAAATCAATCAAGCAGAAAATTTTACTGATTTAATTCAAGGAATTGACATATGCTTTAGATAAACAAATCAACAAGCTTTTGGTATCATCCATATAGCCCACCAGACATTTCTGAATAAAGATTAAGTAATGTGTGAGAACATTTATAGAAAACTTAAGTATTTTAAAATATGTTTTTCTGAAGGTTTAAGTTATAAAAAGGAAATCTTTTAATAGTAGTCTGTTCCAGATATGAAAATCATTATTTAAAAGTAAAATGTACCCCAAAGTTTAAAAGGACAATCATCATATCAGAAGCAGTAATATGAATCATTATCACTAAAATTTTAAACTGATGGTGATTAGATCTCATTTTTTAGTATATCCATCACATTTTATTGTCTTCTTTGTGTCAATAAAGATATTGGCCATGAGGAATTCCATGGTGAACCAACCACCCCATAAAAAAATTTCTTCCTTTAACAGAGCCTTGTATAGAGAGGACTTTACTCTTTGTACAATTTGTATCTTGAAGACTTGATTTATTTATTAAATATGAAATTTCAGAAGAAATAATACTGGAAAAGTTTGCTTTATTGTGTTTTTTTTTTCTTAAAAGCCCATTACTCTAGCTTTCTAAAGCTCTTTATTCATATATATATATATATATATATATATATATATATATATATATACACACACACACACACACATATATATAGAGAGAGAATATATAATTTTATAGATGTATATCTTAAAAATGCATTATATTTATATATATTATATATGTACACACACACAAAAAAAGAAAAAACAAACAACTACATTGCAATACCCAAAGAAGTACCAAAGTGGCCCAGAAAAGCCTCTGAGATATATGTAATCTTGTGAATGTATGTCTACCAAAGGGGGTACTGTCTTAGAATAGATCCTCTTGAAAGCAGAATCTGAGATAAGAATTAAAATGTTGATTCTGTTTTTAAAAATGTTTTATTGATCAATTATTATCAGTAGTAGGCTTCATTTTGATACATTTGTACCTGCAAAAGCCTAATTTAGTCTATTTCATTCCTCCATATTATCACCTTTCCTCCCTCCCTCCCTCTGCCTAGTCCTCATCCTCTGTTGTACTGAGTTTCCTTCTATTCTATGAGATGATTTGGAAGGGATCACACACCATTTTTCCTTTCTGTCTCTATTACTTCCATATATGACAGAGAACACATGACACTCGACTTTCTGAATCTGACTTATTTCATGTAACATCATGATGTCATTTTTATAGTAGCATAGTTCATACTAGTCAAGTTATAGAACCAGCCTAGATATTCCATCAACAGAAGAATGGATTTAAAAATGTAGTATATATACATAATGGAGTTTTACTCAACCATAAAGAGGCATAAAATGTTCTTCTTATTGTTTGAATATAAGGTGTTCACCAAAAGCTCATGTGTGCAAACATGCAGGAATGTTCAGAAATGATATGATTAGATTATGAGAGTTGTAGTCTAATCAGTGGATTAATCCATTTGAAAGATTAATAATTTTAATCGACTAATGAATGGTAACTGTAGGCAAGTAGGGCATAGCTAGAGGAAGCAGATTTATGGAGGTTCATGTTATCTCCTTGGAAAACAGAAACCTCTCTTTGCTTTCAGAAGCAGAGCAGCTCTCTATTTCACACCCTTCAGTCATGATATTTTGCCTCATCTTGGGCTCTGAGCTATGGAGTCAGCCAACCATGGACTGAATCTTTGAAATTGAGCTAAAATAAGCTTCTCTCCCTCTAAGTTGTTCTGGTCAGTTATTTTGGTCAGAATAACACAAAACTAACACAGTCCTTTATTTGAGAACAGCAAGCCAAGAACAATGAGAGTGGAAACCCAAACAAAGTATAATAGATGCAATGCAAAGATACAAAACCCTTGTGTTGTAAAGGTTGATTTTAGGTTTTGACTTGACTGAATTAAGGATACCTAGAAAATTGATAAGCCAATATTTCCTTGTATATATGTGAGGGGATTTCTTTAAAAGGCAAGCATTTGACTCAGTGAACTAGGGAGATCCACCCTCACCCACTGTGAGCAGGCACCATCCAATCTACTGAGGAAACAAAATGGTGGCAGAGGAAAGGTGAATTTTACTCTCTTCTGAAGGTAGGACACCCTTTCTCTTCTACCTTACATATAATAACTTCAGATTTCCCTGAATTAGGACCCAGGGGATTATACCTGTGGCCCTCCAAATTCTGAGTCCTTTTGCTTCAGATTCATTGTTACACTATTAACTTCCCTGGTGCCGAGGCCAGCAGACTTAGACTGAGCCATGATACCATCCTCGCTGTTATATTGGCTGGAAAATAGTCCACTGTAGGACTTCCAAACATTCATAATCATGGGAGCCAAATTCTGTAATAAATCCCTTCTCATTCATCTGTCTGCCTGCCTATCTATCTATCCATCCATCTATGCTACCCATTATCTCTCTTTTTTGAAAAAAAATGAATAAAATCACTGCATATTATGTCACTATAACTTCACAAAGTGGCATTAAGAGACAGGACAGTTGTTTAGATTTGTTACAACATGATATTTTTAAATTTTAATGTTATCTCAGAGCTATAGAGATAAAGAATGAAAGTGTAACATAAGCATAGATTGGGTTTTTCTAAAGCCTGATTTGTAAAACTAGGAAAAACAAAGTAATTGAGCCATTTATTAGGTACCTAGATAATACTTATAACTATGCTTATTACTAAGCATTAAAATCATATATTTAGAAAATCTCAGAGTATATTTTAGTTAGTTTGTCATGAAATCCTTTAATTTTTTTTTACATTCCACAATAAGAAATGTTTCTGTGCTATACGAAAGTATTTGCAGTTACTATTTTTCTTAGTATTGTTATCATTCTGCTTTTCTAGAGTTTTTTATTTCCTCAAAAATTGATTTTTTTCTATTCAGTGAACACTCTCTGATTTCTTGAAAAACTGAGTAGGCTTAAACATTTCGACTGGGTAGACTAATCTCATTTATCTTATCTCCTAAAATACTTCAGTCTTTAGCAAGGCAAATTTTAGAAATAAGTTCTTAATTTACATTCATTGAAAAGACAAGCGTTTCCTACTTTTTTTCCTTATTATATTTTTAAAACTGAGAAAGGGAGAATGTAATACTGACAACCCAGCTGAGTAGAAAAATAGTCTTATCATTTTGTATTTATTAGAGTTTTTATCAGCAAGTATAATAGCTAATATAAACCCATGTATATTTAGGTTGATTAAGTAATGCTGTTATGTAGTAGTAAAGTCCAACTTCCTTTTAAAAATAAACAGACATGCTCTAAGAAAAATCATTTTTACTAAAAGAGGTAGTAGTAGGCCAGGAATTTATAGTGGTTCTTAAAGCAATTTCCAATATTTAGAATTCGAAAATACAGTTGGATTTGATAGCAACATACTTGAGATAGACTTGGGTCTATATATGGCCAACTATTTTATTTGGATCTCTCCAAAGAAATTAAATTTCCAGGGTATATAGAAAGTAAACAGAGAGAAGAAAAATAAGGGTTTTATTAGGTGAATTGGTTAAAGCGATTATGGAGGCTTAGAAGTCTATGATAGGCTGTCTGACAATTAGAGAATCAGAGAAGATGGTATTGAAACCAGAATTACACAGGCAGTCAGTTTAGATGGGTAAATTGAGTCAGGTCAGATCAAGGAAGTTGGAGAGGGATTGAAATGCTGATGCCTTCCGAGCCCTTTCTCTATCCTTACCCAGATAACCTGCCCCTGCTCCAACCTGTTGCTAAGGTAACCTGACCCAGAGATTGTCTCTCCCTATGGAGAATTGTTAATTATGCCTCCTTCCTTCCTAGATTACTCCAATTTGTCTCCTCCAATCCATCTGCTTCCCACCTTTTGGTCATCTGATTGAGCATCTCCTGGGCTTAGTCACTTACACAGGAAGGAGAAAGATAAGGGGAAGAGAGAAGGGGAAAAAAGGAAGCCTAGGACATGTAAAAAAAGGCAGAATACCTCACTTCTTGCGATACCAGGATACCAGCTCTGCCCCCTTCTTCCTGCCAGGGCAAGTCTGTTACCCCTTTTAAAATAAACTCTGCTTTATATGCTTGCCTCGGCATGCTCCTTGAATGGTATACTTCAACATGTGAGGGAGCAGAACTCTTCACTAGGTAACCTGTGGTATCAGTATCATGGATCAGTCTAAGTCTGAAGGCCTTAGAAACAAGGAAGTTAATGGCATAAATTTCAGTGTGAGGCCCGAAAGCCCATAAAGCTCTCCTAGTGTGAGCTCCTGAGTCCAAAGGCTAAAGAACCTGGAGTTCTTACCTACAAGAGAGATCCTAATTTTACCATTCCTCCTTTTTTTTTTTTTTTTTTTTTTGGTTCTATCCAGGCAGACCCTCCAGCTGATTAGGTAGCACACAGCCAATTTTGAGTGTGAATCGTCCCCACTCAGTCCACTGATCCTTATACCAATCTCTCTGATAATACTCCCCCCCCCACACACACACACACATTTGGGGCAGCACAATCATTGTTACTAAATGCCAGACCACCTACTGTTCTTTCTACCAAAGCATTGAAGATAGTTAATGCTTTACTAGTTATTTGGGAAGCTCTTAATCCAGTTACAGTGATGATACCCAAAGTCAAACATTGCAGCAACAAAGGGAAAAATACTACATCAATGACTTAAGTGATTACTTTGGATATCATTTAAGCATCTGAGTAAAAGAAAATCTAATATAGTATCTTAAAAGATCCTATTTAATGCTGCTCCATTCTAATAACAGAAACAAAAGATATGCATGTGCATTCAATCTTTAGGAAAACATAAACATTAAAATATTAAAATAAGTCTTTAAAGAATATTCTATAAAGAAGCAGTAAACTATAGAATAGATTTAAAAGTTAGGAAATTTAAATTCTAACCATGACTCTGTCCTGAACTTTCAGTGGGACCTTAAATACAACAAATATTTTGCCTGATTTTCAAATTCTTTGTCTATGTAAGTTCAGGTGTTATATAATGCCCCAGTTTTATAGCCTTGCAAATGGATTTCATCACTCTTTACCATTATGCCCAATCTTGACTACATTCATTGCCATCCTAGCATTTCTATGAATCACTAACAATTGACAGATTTTTGGCAGGTAGAGGGAATTAATTTGGTTAGATAATCTGTAGAATCTTTAGCATTTCTAAATTCTATGTGTTAATTATTTGTTAACATATCACATAATTAATTGTTCTTTATCAAAATGTAACCAAATTCTGGTTTTGCAAAATTCATTATATTGCACTGCTAACATTCAGCAACAAACTGTTCTATCTAGTAGCAAAGGCCTAAGGGAGAAATCAAGTAGCTATTTAAATTAATGACAGTTGAATATTAATTCAATTTGAGTGACTTAAGTATCACAGAGACAGAATAAATTAGAGTTAGAAGGTCAAAATATCTGAATTAAAACCATATCATCTCTACTTTATCTTTGTTGAAGTATTCACTCAACAAATGTTTGAAGTCTAAGAACTCTGTAAGGTGCTAATAGAGTGTTGAACAAAACTAACACAATCTCACAAGCTCCAAAAAAAACAGAGATCATATTAAATTTAACCCTGTACCAACACCTAGCACAGTGCTTGGGCTTTAAACATATTTGTGTGTGTGATATGTAAAAAATATTATATATATATATATATATATTTCTTCTTTTTAAAGAGATCCCAGAAAGTAAAACTCAAAGTACAATGAAGGGTCTTATCTGGGTAAATTATATTTAAGCTAGAACCTGAACAATAAATGAACTAAAATGAGATTTATTACTCTTAATGGGTAGAAAACAGAAATAAGAACTGGCATCAAATTTATGACTTTGCTGCTAGGTAAATGGATACATCATTGACTGAAATGGTAACAAAGAGAAAGAAACTGTGGGAAAGAAAGTGTTAGTATTCCACTTTTGGAATTAAGGGTTTATAAATGCCAATAAAACTTCCAAGAGATGATACCAAGTAGGAACTTGATGAATGGGTCTTAAAATTACTAAAGAGAACTAGAATGATATTTAAACTTGAGAGCCATAAACATAAGGTATTCAAAGTAAAAAAAAAAAAACATAAGGTATTCAAAGTGAAAAGAGAGGATGTGAACACATACAGAGAGGGAAGTTACAAAACAAGTTACAATTTTAGTGATTTTTGTGCAAACATTTTCCTTAAAAATGGTCATGAAATAACAGCATCAACTTTTTAGCTGGAAACTTTTTATAAATGCAATATCTCAGGGCCAATTCCAGACCTATAGACTCATAACTTGCATTTAGAAGACCTCTTGATGATCCATAAGGAAAAGTTTGAGAAGCTCTTGAATGAAAGAGAATGGGTTGGATGAGGAACAAGGAAGTAAAAGGAAAGACAAAAAATGTGGTGTCATAGAAGCTTTTTGAGGACAATTTAGGAGAAATCAGTAGGATGCTATATTTTAGGAGAACATACATGATGATGGAAATAGTGTGCATTAAATTTAACAGCCCAGAGTTAGGCAAGCAATATGAGGTAGTGAAAGTGGAAGCCAAGATTTTAGTTGATTGAAGAATGAATGGAAAGGGGTCAAATAGTGACAATCACACATGGACAATTCTCAGATATTTGGTGTTAAATAAGAATAAGGACAGGTCAGTAAGTAAGGGCAATGAGAGAGTGATGAGCGTGTCAAAATATATGATATTAACACAAGCAATGATAAATGATGTTGAAATGAAAATAATCAATTATAAAGAAAAATGTTGAAAGTTAATAAGAAATGGAAAAATCTGATAATAAAAATGAAAACGTAGGAGTTATAATCAAACACAGAATATTTATATTTGATAGGTGAATTCATACCATTGTTAATGGAGTAAAGGAGAAGATGAGTATAAATGATCACAGCTTAGAGATTTGTTATAAGGACAATGGGAAGTACCTACATAATGGCTCCTTATCTGAGATAAGTTAAAATGTCAAAAATTAAGATGGCAAAGCATGCAAATTATTTGAAAAAAAGAATATTATTCTTCTCAGATAAAAGTATATTTTATTTAATCAATAATATTTTTTTAAAATCAGTTATTAATGTTGCTGCAATTTCAGAAGATAGAGTTCACTTCAAGTAAAGCACTCAGATACAAACCCAACAAACTTATTTCATTCAGATCCATTCTTCGACAACTTCAAAAACATCCATTTTGTAGAAAGAAAGAGATTATCAGAGAAACATGAAAATTTTCAGTGATGATAAATTTTGATGAGAAACATCAGCCAAATTTTGCTATAACCAGAAGAACACTGTCCTACATAGGTGACAAATAACTTAATTTCATTCAGATTCTTTTTCTTTCTTTGCTTTGAAAATATTATATGGCCCACTGAGAAGAATTGATAATATATTAACACAAAACATTTCTTAAACACTTCATAAAATATTTTAGTATACTTTATTTTACTATACACTCTCCATAATTAAGGGTTGAGTATATTTTCATATACTAAAAATTTTTTAAAGATAATTTTAATATTGTATTTGAACCTGGGAGGTCTTTCATATTCTAGTATCTTTTCTTTCTCTTTTAGTGTTCTGTTGTTTTTATTGTAGAGATTTTTCACTCTTTGGTTAGATTATTCATAGGTTAGTTTTTGGGGT
The DNA here is from genome assembly GCF_964194105.1 of Spermophilus citellus. Taxonomy (NCBI): domain Eukaryota; kingdom Metazoa; phylum Chordata; class Mammalia; order Rodentia; family Sciuridae; genus Spermophilus; species Spermophilus citellus. The sequence continues at coordinate 48,835,358 of NC_138194.1, read as the reverse complement.
TGTTTTGTTGTAAAGCTATTTTGAAAGAAATTGTTTTCTCATTGTTTCTTAGCAGATTCATTATTGGTGTGTAGAAAAGGCTTTTAGTATCTTGCTATCATACTATCTGCAAGCAGTGATAATTTGATTTCTTCCTTTCCTATTGGAATCCCTTTTATTCCTTCTCTTGCCTGATTGCTTTGGCTAAAATTTCAGGTTTTATATTGAATAAAAGTAGTGAGAGTAGACACCCTTGACTTGATTTTTATTAACAAAAAAATGCTTTCCGGTTTTTCCCATTCAGTATGATGCTGACTCTGGATTCGTCTAGTACAACTTCTATGAAGTTCCTTCTATCCTGGCTCTTCAGGGTTTTTATCATGATGACTACTTAATTTTGTCAAATGATTTTCTTCAGATATTGAAATGACCATGTGATTTTTGACATTGGTTCTGTTAATATGATATATTATACTTATTTATTTGTGTATGTTGAATCATCCTTTTATCCCAGGAATGAAACCAACTTGATCATGTTATATGATCTTTGTAATGTGTTCTTGAAGTCAATTTGCTAATATTTTATTAAGGATTTTTGCATAAATGTTCATCAAGAATATTGGTCTACAGTTTTCTTTCCTTGATGTGAGCTTTTCTGATTTTAGTATCAGGGTAATACTGGTTTCTTAGAATGAGTTTCGAAGTGTTCCTTCCCTTACTATTTCATGTAATACTTTGAGGAACATATTATTTAAAGATCTTCTAGAATTCAGCAATGAATCCATTTGATCCTGGTGTGTGTGTGTGTGCGTGTGTCTTTGTATTCAATTTTAAAATATAATCACAATCTAATATCTCTTGTCATCAGTGGATTTTGGTGAAAATCTGGTTGGTAGCAAGTGTTAGGTTCAACCATAATTAGTAAAGTGCAAGTTCCCATTGAAAATAAGCAAACTTTGATTATGACTGAGATAGTTGGACTCTGACACGATTCTATGTAATAAGGAACTTCCATGGGCAACTTTTCCATGCTATTGAAAAATAATGTGCTCTGAGAAGCCTTAAATTCTTTTTCAGGGGATTAATATACCCAGCCCTTTGTAAGTGTTGCCAGGACAGTAGAAGTTTTATGGGTTACCACCAAAGGATTTGGTAATAGTCAAATTATAACTGAGAAAATGGTGTCATGTCAAAATATAAGAGGAAATCACAACAGTCAGGAGCAATGACAAGAAGGACAAAAGGTCAGGCCCCCCAAAACAGTGACTGCCAACATTGTAATAAAACTCCCTACGGCCTAGAGCAATAAAAACAAATTAGCAAACAAATAATTCTTCTTTGTCAAAAAGCCAAGCCATATACTCAGTAAAACAGGTTCTTGCCAAATCAACAGGCAAGTGTACCACTTGGGAGGTTGGCTGATTCTGGCCCATGAAGTATATCTACAAAATAACAGGAAAAGTAGGAAGTCAATAAAAATAAATGACTGAAATTCAGCAGGATAAAATCTATGTACTCCATTTTGAATTTCGCTTCCTCATCGCCTTTATACTGTAGCTCAGGTTAAAGCCCTTAACTATCTATCATCTATTTATCATCTATTTTAAATGTGTGAAGAATCCTGCTGGAAATAACCCTATACAACAGGTGTCATTCTAAATTAGATGCTATTTGCCAAGGCCATGAGACTCCGAATGTAACTGAAAATTGATCCAACTAGTTCAGGGGGTTGTTTTTAACTTAAGAGAGACCCTTAAACATCATTGGCTCATGTTTTTATAAAGAAAATTTAAAAAAATGTTTATTGGGTGGAACTGAAAATGTACTAAGGAATAAAGTATATACAGTTTTAGTAAACAAAGTCTAAAGACAAAATTACTATAAATTTACTTCAGTTGAAATTGGTTTTTATTCACAATTCTGAGACTTCCTTTTGGGAATGGTAGAACCATGGGTTTTGTAAGGTGGGGAAAAGGAAACAGGATAATAGGGAAAAAAAACTGATTGATTAACATCAGGCTACATTGGGTTACTTTTTCCTAAGAGTTAAAGCAGAGGAAACTTCATTCTATACTAACTTGGGTAGAAATGAAATGTCCTATTTTCAGGAAAAACTAATCTGTTTAGGAGTCCTGTTTTCTGTTTCCTTAAAGTTTTACTTTGATTATGCTACCTACCATTAGCATGAATTACTATCTTGGCTTGGTCTGGTATGTTGAAGTCTCGTGTGAGAGCTCAGTACAAAACAATGATATCTCATTACTTTTTAAATAACTTAATATAAATCTAAATTTACGTAAAACTCAACATAAAGGCCATATCTCTTTATTATTAGACCGAGATCCATTTTTTCTTTAAATTATTGTTGAAAACAATTTATTAAATGACCAAAGGAAAGGTGTGTTTAGATATTTTTCTTTCTAGATGTTGCTATATACTTGAATTTCTGTCAATTGATATTGGTGATCTTTTTTGTATTTAATGTTACCCTTTTATGTATGATAATCTCTATCAGAGTGTTCCTTTCCTTCAACAGTGAATTCTATGTGTGAAAAAATTCCACAATTAATAATTCTATAATTGATTAAAATTAATATTTAAAATTCAGAATGTTTGCCTCTTCAGTTTTATCAAACATGGATCAGTTTGTTCAGTTTCACAAGGTAGAAGTTTCTTCAGTAGAATGTACACACTTATTTCTCTAATGCATAATTTTGAAGAACATTGATGTTAGTTCTATTAGTGTATTTGAGAATGGCTTCTAGTTATTTTGCTCTGGACAGCCAAAAAGAAGTTCACAGATGAACTACATTTTTTAATGGAACAAGAATTCTATTCAATTTGAAACCCACTTGGAAGTTTCTCCATTATGGAAAAGTATGTAACTTAATAAAAAGTCCTATCTTTCATTACTCATGTCCATTTTAATAAGAGCCATAAGTCTTTCAGCAGAAGCATGTCAATGTAATCATTTCTATGAAATACAAATACCCTGATGGAAAATTTCAAAAACCATAGTATCTAAGGCTTAGTTAAATATAAATAATTAAATAGCCTGTCAAATAATTGATAATATTCAAAATACCAATGAACATGATAATATCTGTATTTATTTCCATTTGTGCACACTTTCATCTTGATAAAGATTTACAAATTAAGTACTACAAATTAAACAACTACATCTTTCACTTCCAATTTTCAGTTATTTTATATTGTTTTGAGTAGAATATTAAATATACTTAGAATAAAATAATAATACAATGGAAGAGTTAGTAAGCATCATTTATTTCATAGTTCATTTACTAATAAAAACTTGACACATATTGTTAATTTTCAAAAAAGGATAAACAGATATGTAAATCTTCATATAAAAAGATGTTCAAAGCCATCAGTTCACTAGTTAGCTGTGTTACTGAGTAATACAGGACATTACAGATTAGGCATGCTTAAACTTTTATGCATTAAAATTATACATAATAGCATAATTCATTTTTCCTTATTTGTGCATGCACATAATTTGATCAGTCTCATCCCCTAGTACTTTCTCTTTTCCACTCTTCCTCCCTCACCTGATGAACTAGCTCTATTTTATTGAACACTTTTGTTACTATTATTTTAAATATATATATATATATATATGTATATATATATATACATATATATATATATATATATATATGATTCATCATGGGATACTTGTACATAGACATAACATTATTTGGTGGATTTCATTCCCTAGTACTTTCCCACATCCTCCTCTCCTCCTGTCCTGTCAATTCCCTTCCTTAACTATATTGGTTTCCTTTCTATTTTCATGAATCCTTTTTAATTCCTTTCCCCCCCTTCTTTCTGCATAGTGTATACATAAGAAAGACAACTTTTGACCCTTGACTCTCTGAGACTGGCTTATTTCACTTGACATATTTTCCAGGTGTTTTTTTTTTTTTAATGACTCATTGAAACTCCATTGCGTATGTATGCCACATTTTCCTTATCCATTCTTTATCCATTCATTGAACCAACTTAGGTTGATTCCATAACTTTTTGACTAATGAGAAATGCACTACTTTGAACATTGGTATGCATGTATCACTATAATAAGCTAATTTTAATATTTCTGAATAAATAAGAGGAGTGTGATGGCTGTGTCATATGGTGGTTTCATCTCTAAACTTTTGAAGAACATCAATACTACTTTACAAAGTGGTTGTACTAATTTGCAGTCCCATCAACAATGCATAAGTGTACCTTTTTCCCATATACTTGACAGCAATTATTTGTAGGATTGATGATTGCCATTGTAACTCAAGTGAGACAAAATCTCATAATATCAGCAAAATTTTTTTTTTTTTTAAAGAGAGAGTGAGAGAGGAGAGAGAGCATGAGAGAGAGAATTTTTAATATTTATTTTTTAGTTCTCAGCGGACACAACATCTTTGTTTGTATGTGGTGCTGAGGATCGAACCCGGGCCGCTCGCATGCCAGGCGAGCGCGCTACCGCTTGAGCCACATCCCCAGCCCCCAGCAAAATTTTTAATTTGCACTTTCCTGATTGCTTAGAATGTTGAACATTATTTTCACACTTTGAGTTGATTTTAGTGCAATGTGGGAGATAGGGATATAATTTCACTGTTCATACATATATATCAATTTTCCCACCACCATTTGCTAAAAGGAATATTTTCTGAAACATATGTTTTTAACACCATTGTCAAGATCACTATGTGGATTTGTCTTTGTGTGTTCTACTGCATTCCATTGATCTTAATGTCTGTTTTTATAGACATACTTAAAATTTATACAGGAAACAGAAGGTTAAGCTACTACCCTGTTGTGAAATATATAAAGTAGTCTAAATGTTCTTTTACAGAGGTTTTCCAATTTATTAAATAAATCTAAAAATTACACGTTTTTAATTTTGACAAGGCTGTTTTATTTTTCTTTAAACTCTTTATCCGCAATGAGCTCATAAAAATAAAAATGCACACTTCGTATGAAAGGGAGTATAAATGATCTATGTCTCTTGAAATGTAAAGGTATTTTCAATATCTTATACAATATTTGTTGACATTTACAATTCACTGTGGATTATGCCTTGAAATCACTGACCATTTCATCTAAAATACGTTTATTAGATGAAAATAAGCATACTTCAAATTTTAAGAATTTATATTGTGAAAGTACATTTAGACAGTTTGTGTAAATGACTTCTTAGACAAAATTAAAATTTTAATTCTAAGTTTTTTAAGCACATACAAAGTCATAGTTAATGTATATTCTCCACCTGGCTAAAAACTTGAGAATGAAATACATGAGATCAGTGTTTTTATCAATGTAATAAGAAGCTTACAAAAAGTTAGCTGTTTATTCCAAAAATGATCAGTTTTAATTTTTTTTAAATCAAAGTAACAATTTTGGAATTTTTATGAAAAGGTAGAACATGGGCATTATAAATTATATTACAATTTCCATTTAAATTTTTAATGTTGAACATAAAAGTATTTGCTTCTACATTGAATATAACACAAGAAATTGTAGTAAGGAAGAGCATCTTGACAAAATATGTATTATTTTAATATATGCACATATACATATTTACTAACCTAAAAAACTTCTGCAGTAGAAATTGAGAACTGGAAAAAGCACAAAAACTTATCCTCGTGTTCAAATTCTGATATTTTAATTATTTAAATAAAATTTAAGATATTTATACAAATTAATATAGAATATAAGTTTACACATATGATAAGTTAGCTACAAAAACATAATGGTTTTGAGTGATAAAAATAATACACTTTGGCATGACATACACACGTTCACTCTCTGTTGTCTTCAAAAGTTTAAGTTTAAAAAAGCTTGAGTATTTGAAAAGTGTACTTTAATAGTAAAGAATATGTTTGCAAAAAAGCCTTCCAAGTTATTTTGCACCTTATTCAAAATCACTTGAAAAACCTTAATAAAGTACTCAGTTAATACAATACCAACAAATTTAAGTACTTAATACTTTTAACAAATTGCTTCTATCAAAAACAAACTTACAAATTAGAGCTAATACAAAGTAATATATTAAATTGTGTAACTGTAAAATTTATTATTGAAATATATTGACCTGTGAGAACATCTTGATGAGTCAATTTATATTCTTTACTAGAATAAAATAAAATTATAAATAGCTATTAATTTTGAATATGGGGAAATATTTGAAATTTTATTAGTACAGACAAAGTATATATGAGCTTTCCCATATAAAACCTGTCAGAGAGAAGAAGATGAAAAAAAAAACAACTAAATTAATGAACACTAAAAAGTGCTTAGAACATCACAGAAGACAAGAGACCATCATGGAAGAGTTTCTTTCATTTCTGTTAGAACTATAGGAGGAAAAGGAATATAATATAGAGTAAGAGCTTATACACTAATTCTAATAAACTTTTAACACCCTGTTGTGATTTTGCATGTGATGAGGCCTGGCACAGAGAGTTCTACAGCACATGACAACTCTTTTTTCATGCATCTTTGCTAAGTCATCAGTTTTACTACCAAGTTTCAAGGAGATGGAAAACAAGGGTAAGACTGATGACTCCTGCACTGCAATCTGTGGCAACTCCCCCCAAAGTATAAAACAGCAACAGTACTAAATAGTAGGGATGGATTTTGAGGTTATATGGCTTAACAGGAGCTACATTTATCACCCGGCCTGAAGCAGTCAAAAGACATGATAAAATATGTGCAAACATTTCAAGATAGTTAACATTGGGCAAGGAAGGACAAAGATATTTAGCAGATGTTAAGTAAACAAGTGAGTTCTACAATTTTTCCTATTTTTACAGGCTTAAGAAAATTTCAAGGACATGACACAGGAACATCACTGGATTCCTTGAATTGGGGCAATAAATCTAAAAATCTAGAGACAACAGTCCCTAAAGTCCATAAAACAAAGCAGCACCATAAATGAGAAAGTGAGAGAGCCCCTGAGATATACCCATACTTATCTTCAAATATTTAGCTGAGCCCTGCATGGTGGACATGCCATTAATCCAGCCACTCAGGAAGCCTAGGCAGGAGGATCACAAATTTGAGGCCAACCTCAGCAACTTCGTGAGGCTCTAAACAACTCAGTGAGGTCCTGTCTCAAAAGAAAAATAAGAAGATCTGGGGATGTGGTTCAGTGGTCAAGTGTTTGTACAAAAAGAGAAAAAATATATTTAGCTAAGTATTAATCAGTACAGGCTTTTGAGTAAACTATCTGTTATTATTTGGATCTTAAATATATTCCTAAAGGTCCACGTGCTAAAGACTTGGTCACCATGCTTTGACCGGAGTGGGAGGAGGTGGAACCTTTAGAATGTCTGGCCTAGTTGAAGGAGTTATGTCATTGAACGCATGCTCTTGAAAGTGATATTGGATCCCTGGCCTCCCTCTGTTTTTCTGCTTCCTTCTGCCATTTGGTGAGCAGTTTTGCTCCACAATATGCTACCCACCAGGATGTTTTGCTTCGTTATAAGCCCAAAGCAATGGAACCAAGTAATCATGAACTAAACTTCTGAAACCATGAGTCAAAATAAAGCTTTCCTCTCTAATTGGACTTATCTCAGGTATTTGTTGCATTGATGGAAAGCTGACTAACACAGAAAATTGGCACCAAGAAGTGGTGTTATTGTTGTGTATATAACTGATGATGTGGTTCAAAAGCCTTTGTAGTTGGTTTTCAGGAGGAATTTGGAAAAATTGGGAGAAGCAAGTTGGAGAAGGCTGAGAATGATATAAACAAAGCTTGATGGTAGATTCTGGTGAGGGTACAGAAGACAGGAATTCTGATAGAAAAGTGGAGAGTAAAAGCCTGTGCTTATGAGGCTTCTTTCAGAAAGAAATGAAGCTCTATTGGGAAACAGACTAGAAGCCGTTAGTATTGCATTGTAGCAAGCACATTGTCTATTTTTCGTTCATGCTCTGAGACTTTGCATAAGGCTCAGTTCAAAGGTTATGAACTCGTTTATTTGATAAAAGAAATTCCAAGGAACACCACATTAGGGAAGTGTGTTATTAGCTACTTTCAGTCAGATTTACAATGAAAATTGGGAGCAAAAAAACAGGGTGGATCAATTTGAAAAATGTCCAGTTTGTCCCCAAAAGAGCAAGTTTAAAATTTCTGCCAAGCAAAATGAGATTATTGAACAGATTATCACCATTAAAAAAGAAGCCAAATACTTTTCATGGGGAAAATATGAAAGATACCCTGAAGGTATCTTTGTTAAGATTCTGTTAAGATCTCATCCATTGCAGGCTCCAAGACGTTTGAGAAGAAAGCTTCTAGGCTCCCAGCTGGTACAGGGATACCCATGGAATTTGTCCTTGGGATTGATTTTCTCATATTTACCTATCCAAGCACTTAGAGGCCACTGTATCCAGGGATCAAGGGAGCCTTGGAACAGCTTGAGCTAACAGTAGACCTTGGCATGATCCACATAATGCTGGTTTTGCAGGGATGCGGTCATGGAATCTTCCACCAAGATTTCAGAAGAAAAACTTGGAACTCCAGGCAATGTTTGTCAGGGTCAGAATCCCTGCAAGGAGCCTTTGTGAAAGGTGATGTATGAGTTTGTGGGAGTGAAATCTAAGCTGCAAAGGAAACACCAGGAAGTTAGAGATGGTAGGAATATGGTATGCTTGTTGAGTGAAGCTATTGCGGCATGCAGAGCCAGACCAAGAGAGATGTTATATGGTCAATAGATGATGCCAGCAAAGTCATTAGAGTGAGGCTGCCCAAGCCATTTGGAAATCATATGTCACTATCATGTGCCCCAGGTGTCAGACATGGATCTATAATATTAGTATTTTTTTCTACATTTCAGAATTGCTTCATTCTTGTCTTTCCTTGCTATTTTCCTGTTTCACCATTGTTATTGTTTAGATATGACATGTCCCCCCAAAACCTCATGTTTGTGATAATGCAAAAAAAAATTTTAGAAGTGAACTGATGGGTTATGAGAGTTTTACCTTAACCATTGTAAGGATTAATCTCTGGGTAGGGATTAACTGGGTGGTAATTACAGGCAAGAAGAGTTTTGGCTGGAGTAGGTATGTCCCTGGAGACACACAAGTATCTTTGGGGTATATCTCTTGTCATTCTTGAGCAGAGCTCTCTCTGACTCCTGATGGATGTGTTTTGAGCAACTTTCCTCCCCCACACTTTTCTGCCATAATGTTCTGCCTTATCTCTGGCCAACAGAAATGAAACCAACCATCGATGGACTGAGACCTCAGAAAGCATGGACACCAAAAAAACTTTGCTTCCTCTAAAATTGTACTGTCCAATGTGTTGGTTGAAGCAACAAAAAAATCTGACTAAAACAACAAAATGTTTTGACTCGCCACAGACCCAAAGCAACAGGACCAAGTAACCATAGACTGAAACCTCTGAAATAGTGAGCCCTAATAAACTTTAATCCCTTTAACTAGATTTGCCTCAGGCATTTGCCACAGTAAGAAAAACTCACTGATAAAATATTCAAGGATCAAGAAGGACCACTCAATATGATTAATGTCAAAAGTGCCTTTAGCTCACTCAGTACCAGGAACAGTACCTTTATATACTATTCAGCTTTTTAAAGAATCTCATTATTTATGGAGCACTGGGTATAGTACAAGAATGGTCTCATGTCTGTTTGAGGAAAGTAATCAACCATGCACTGTGCATTTTTTTCCATTTCCATTTAACAAATCATAAAAAAAGTCCTGAAAACATCAAAACTCTCCTAGTAACTTAAGTGCATCCTGGAACAAGGCTCAAAAATATTTACATAAATACAAAAATATCCAACACTTAATAAAGTTAAAATCTCCAATATATGTCATATAACTAAAAGTTAAAGTCATACAATGAAATAGAAGACATATCCCCCAAATTAAGAATAAAGGTTAATTAAAGTCAATGTAGAATTAACACAACATGAGAATAATAGGATAAAGGCATTAAAGCTATTATAATAACTGTATTATATTATTACATTCTATATTATATTATGACATTCTATTTACTGTATTATTATAACTGTATATGTTGAAAAAATTAAATACAGAAATAGAACATGTGAAAATTATGACACAAGTTGTATATTTCAAGATAGTATTTGTACTTTATGAGATGAAAAAGACTGATGAGATGAGTGGAAGATTAGATGTTGCACAGGAAAAAAAGCACAATTAGTGAATGTGAATACATAGCAGTATAATCTATTGAAATGGAAACACAGAAAGAAAAGATAATTTGAAAAATAATAAACAGAGCACCACGGATATGAGGAATGACTTCAAATTCCCTAATGTTGATGTAACTAAGGAACTTAACAGTTATCAGAAGAAAGCAATGTAGACAGAAAAAAAAAGTATCTAAACAATGAATAAAAATTTTTCAAATATGATAAAATACATAAATCCACACATTAAATAAGTTTAATGAACTCCAAGACTACAAAAGATGGAGCATAATCAAAACACTCAATATCAATAAAGATAAATCTTAGATGCAATCACTAAAAAATGAGAGAGAAACCAAAAGTAAAATAACAATACTTTTAACCTAAGACTCAGATCAACTGAAAGTAATTCCCACATTGTGGCACTCTGATACTCTTTAGCTTATACTGTTTTTAATGCAAATTTGAAATATATAAAGAAAACTGAAAGACACAAAAAGAAGCAAGAACATGGCCAAGGAAAGAAATTTTCTGTAGAAGTTGACACAGAGATGGTCCTAATGCTGAATTATTCTACAGGAACTTTGAAATAACTATGTGAAATATGCTGAAGTTTACAACATAACATAAGGAAAAGAACTCCACATGTGGGTCAGGATCCATTGTGGAAGGAAGACAAAAAGATTATGCTATTTTTTTTAATGGTTCTTTAAAGCTTAGCTTCATATGCCTTCACAGCAATTCCTCCCATGTAGCACTTCCTACATCAGTTTGCTTACCTGTATCTCCAAGTATTCTACAATTCCTGAAGACAAGAGGACCTTATTCATGGCTATATCTTCATGGTCATCATAGTATTCAATACAGAGCAGATGCTAAATAAAAATATTTTGAATAAGTAATGAGTGACAAATGAAAAGGTTAATGGTGACTGCATTGGAACCAAAATATAGAAAAGAAAGAGAAGATCCATTGAAAAAAATTAAACAACATGTTCAGAATACCAAGAGTACTAGGATGTATTCTTAAATTGTACTAAGGAATTACTAAAAAATACTACAAAGACAGCCCAAGTAAGTTGTGTCTATAAAATATATACATTGTGAATAAAAATACTGAATTATTTATATAGTTCTATTTCTGGAACAATTTGACCTCAACTCTGAACATTTGTGTAAATTAATTTTTTAGTAAAAATTTCCAAACTCCACAATTTAACAATTCATCATTTTTTGTGTGCAGTAAGAATCAGATTAAATACCCATTCATGTTAACTCCACTGCAGTCACTTTTATAGTATCATAATCTGAAGAAGGCAAAGCACAAACATCTGGATAGACATTAAATGCTCATCAAGGAAATTAGTGTACTGGACTGCATAGTGAGGAAGAACTCGGGGAATTCCTAGACTTACCAGGAGTGAAGGCTGTGGAAGACATGGAAAATGGAGAAATAGCCCTTCAAATTGTCAGTAAGTTTTTTGTTTTTTGGTTTTTTTACCAGCTTTACCTCCTGCATATAAGATCCACATTAGAAACTTTCAAATCATATTTCCATTAAAAATAGAGTGCAGCCAGGCATGGTGGCCATACCTGTAATCCCAGAGGCTCTGTAGGCTGAGGCAGGAGGATCACAAGTTGAAAGCTAGCCTCAGCAATTTAGCTAGGACCTAAGAAACTTAGGGAGAACCTGTCTCAAGAGGTAAATCTCTTTGATCCATTAAAACAGTACAAATTAATAGAGCAATGAAGACTCATATATGGATGAATATCATGTGTCAAAATGCAGGGAACCCTGTGATCTGACAGCAGGTTGACTTCATGGTGAAAAGAATTTTGTACATGCTTCATTCTATTATCTAACATATATATACACACATACATACACACACACACATAGATATAAAGAACAAATTTAAAATATAAAAATAAAAGATAAAAAAGGGCTGGGTATGTGAATCAGTGGTTAAGCACCCCTGGGTTCAATCCCTTGTACAAAAAAAAAAAAAGGGAATTCACACAGCACATATGGGGGCAGAAAAGACAAGAGGGAGAAAAAAATTAATGAAAAAAAATTTGTTTCCCTTCACATGAGATCTTCATTGTAATAAGTAAATTTCCTTCTGAACTCAGTTTTGCGGAAGTCTGCAGTGATTTTTTTTTTCTTTGTTGGCAATGCCTGTCTTAGTATAAACTCAGTAAAAAAGGGAAAAAAAAGGAGAAAAGTGAAAGTAATAAAGAATAACAAAAGTAGAACATCCAGCCGAAATCCCAAAGGAGCCTGTGAGTAGAAAATAAAATAGACAATAAGACAGAGGATGCTGTTTTAGCAGTCAAGTCCACCCATTAATTTTGGTCTCCTTTTTATATTTTATACCATATCTCTGAAATAACAAAAAGATAAAATTTACAGCTAACTAATATCATATTTTATTTACAGCTAAATATAATATTTATGGCATGGGCATATTCTCAGGAGTTTTAACACTTCTTGCACATTCCCTTTAAAAATAGAATATTATTTGCTAATTCAAATTTTATGTTGGGGCTTAGGATTCAGAAGTCAAGTATTGTATCTGTTTCTCAGAATTATGAAATATTCTTTTATCTTGTGTCTCCAAAATACATAGCAACTATTAGTAGATGATATTATTTTTATTTGAACTACAAATGTTATTTGTTTAAGAATTAGAATCCAAATTGGGGGAAATGGATGGGTGGTAAGGATTTTATCTTTCAAAAAAGCAAATATTGTCTATTTTCTTTTTAAGAAAAGGAATCTTTATATGCCCCTTTTGAATATTTTATCTTTTTAAGTAGGAAAATAAATGATATAGGCTCATAAAGTATGATTTAAAATTACACAAAGTCAAGAAAATATTAGTTTATAAATTTTAATAACTCCTACTGCAACCTCTTTTATAAGAATAAATAATATAAATATGAATTGAATTTGATCATCTTGAGAAAAATTGATTCATCTCTAGACAGACTCAGTATTAAGAGTTTTTTTTTTTCCTGATAGCTATGAGTCTTAATTTTTTTTTTCAAAAATCAATAGGTCTGGTCTCATTTGTAGGAAATAAATTCAGTTACCTTTAAAAACAATTTTATATTGCTTTTTGTGAGTCTAATATAACTTAAAAAAAAACATTTGAACAAGTCATGTTAATACTTTAGGACATTTTTTACCCATTTTTATGAATTCTAATTGAAGAATCATTAGGGCATCATGCCAGCAAATTAATCCTGGAGCAGGCACATTTGTAATTGTCCTTAAAAGAAGCCTGGTACTGATGGACAATTAATTTAAGTCAGAAAAAGAGAAAGACAGACGGACATGCAGAGAAAAAGGAGGAAAAAGAGAGAAAGGAACAGATAATAGAAGGAAGCATGTACAAAATTCTTTTCACCATGATGCCAACCTGCTGTCAGATCACAGGGTGTCCTGCATTTTGACACATGATATTCATCCATATATGAGTTTTCATTGCTCTATTAGTTTGTTCCATTTTAATGGATCAAACAGATATTCTCACATTTATATTTTATAAACACTTTGGAAATTAACATGTCTAAGTAGGAATTTCAAGTAAAATTTATTTGTAAATATGAATTGTTAATCATAAGAGATGTTCAAGACACATATTCCTTTTAGAAAGTACATTTCTTTTGCATCTATGTCATTGGAGAGTTTTTATTTTTTAGGTTTTTCAGTTTCCACCACTCATCTTTGAATATTCTTTAAACATGTTTTTCAAATCCCCCTCTATTGTGCAACTATTCTCTGTGGCAGTCTCTTGTCTGCAAAGGTCATTTACTATCAAGTTTACTGTATATGCCTAATTTTATATTGTGCAATAAATCTTCCACAGCCCCTACATGTGACAAGTCTGGAGGTTCAATCAGAGGTTGGATGTATCAATGTTTAATGCATTTCTCAATAAAAAATTAGCACACGTCTTCAACTAAAATAAATATTCTTGTTTTATGTGCTCTGTTTTACAAGACTATTAAAATGTCTTTTTATTATAGTTTTAGCATTCGGATAAGGATGGTATCAAATTGAACTGCTAGGTTAACAAAGTAAAATAAACTGTGAAACATGACTACATAAAATCTGTAAAAAATCTAGAAAACACAGGTATTTAAGCAAATGAAGACAAATGACCTTAAAAAATATATTTTATCTCTATAAATAATTAAGTATTTCATATTTGAGAAAACATTGGCTCATGTGTTTAGAATTGAAAAAATTAAACTTGTATTATTTTACCTTCAGAGATAAAAATTATTCAAAATAATTTAACTGGAACAATGATAATTATATGAACAATGATGATAGCAAAATTATTTAATTATTTTCCAAATTATCAGTAACTGAAAACGTTTTCCAGGATGTAAGTTATACTTAGTAATAATGTTTTCCTGATTTTAATTGTGGTTTAGACTAAAAGTTAAACTAAATGAAATAAACCCTTTAAAGTATTCTAATAACTACACTAAAAAGTAGTTTATTCACATTAATGTACATATATAAATATATATAGCACCTAAAATTTAAATTAAGTATTTAGATATATTTATTATTTTCAAAGCAGAGCACTTTGCAGCATAAAACCATATTAATTCTTCCATATATTATTTCAATATGGAGATTTTTAGAAGCCAAAACCATGTTACAGATCTGAAATAGAAATCAACACAGCAACATATGCACATTAAAATTGATGTAATTTAAAGATTCTCCATGGTTATTTGGAGGGAAAATATAAACCAGTCTGCTGATAAAATCAGGGGGCTCTTATATTCAGTCATTTAAACCAATGCAATTTCTAATGGTTTTTCTTGTGCTGTGGTGAATTTACTATAAATCCCACCAGTGTGACAGATTCAATCAGTCCACTCGTTGGAATGACAGGTCGTATTTGCAGCAGAATGATCCAGCACCAAATATTTCAAAATCACTAAAGATATTAAAAATGACAAAGAATGCAAAGAGCAAGAAAATAACAGTCAGTACAACACAATTTCAGAAATAAAAAGCCACTTATATAACTGCAAAATTACCTGTAACTTGCTGCCAAAAACAAATTGCTATCAAATTTTACATTAAGAACATTTTGCACTTTAATTAGCTTCTGCTAAGCTTGACAATATTCCCTTTGGTACATCTTTTCTGTATTATAATTTTCATTGAGAAGCAGTGAAGCATGCTGGAAAAAACAACACTAGGTACTTAGAAGCTCTGGGTCCTAGATCCAGCTCTGTGACCTTGAGCAAATATCTTAACTCCTGGGAGCCCTGATTCCCTCATTTGGAACATGGAAAGCAATCTGCAATCCCTTTCTCTCACAGTTGGAGGATTTGAAAACAAATTTCAAGAAGTCAAAATACGAATGAGTTATAAAAACTCTAAAGCAATAGACACTTTTATGACACTATTATCACTTTCACAATTTTCGTGTTAAGAAATTTAACTCAAAATTTCTCTGATTAATCTTTAAAAATTATCTAATTACAGTTATGAAAATTATATGTTGTTTTTTCACAGAAATTAGTGTTATTTTCATAAAGATGCTTTTCTTCTTTATTTGTTACCTGTCCCGTTTTTATATTAATATACATGATAAAATTAAATAGAAGACAAAATTCTGCACTATAAACTAATTTACTAAAGCTGAGTTCTAACTTCTTTTTTAAAAGCACAATAACACTAATTAAACTAAACCTTATGACAAGGATACAGAAAATAAAATGCAGTTATAACTTAGATATAGGAAACAGACAGAAGGCTTAATTTGAAGCCTGAAATATTCTCTTTGAAATATCTGGATGTCCCATAGGATTAAAATGTAGACAAAGATACCCTTTTCTTGTGGAGGTCTGAAGTCTTACTAATCCACATACCTTGGTCAAAGGAATTTAATATGTTTCCTTTAGGGAATTAATTCCTAAACATCCTATGTTTGTCTGTCTGTCTGTTTCTCTCCCATTTATTACCCATGTCCTTGGGTAAATTATTTAATCCCTTTATTTATTGGAACTCCAATGTCCTTCTTTATACAAGGAAATAATAATAGTACCTGATTAACAAAAGTGTGACGATTAAATATGGCAACATCTGTAATACAACTGGGACAGTGACCTGCCTTATCATAAACACTTGGCCAATGTTGTGCATGTGTATTATTGTTGCAACTATATTTGTCATTACTACTCTATAACTAAGTTTCTATGTAACTGCACATTGTAAAACTTCCAAATCAAGATATGTAGGCTTATATCATGCTAAGTGACTACACGTGGCTCTTATATATACATATAATATATATTATTTTATATGAATCATATATATATAATCATGCTAAATGGTTGCACATAGTGTGTGTGTGTATATATATATATATATATATATATATATATATATATATATCAAGTTCTGTTATTTAAAAAAAAGACTGTAGTGAACATTCTTAAACATATGTTTTGACATAATCCTGCAAATGGGAGCTATTGTTAAAAACTTATTTCAAAAGTGACTTGTATTTAATCTAGGACATGTTGTTAGTTTAATTATATTGTCATTTTAAGACATGAGCATAAATCATTAATACATGGGCCATTGATACTATTCTATACCTAATTACTTTCTAATTAGAAAGTATAGTACTACATCTAATTACCATCTAAATTGACAATTTTAGAGTCTATTACTTTCTTATATAGTTTTAATCTTTAACAACATATTATGGAAGTTACACTTGGATATCTAACTGATTTATAATTGTGTTGAGCTTAATTTTAGGATTTATGACTAAAATATTTTAGCTTAGGTAGTTAGAAATAAAATTTGCCCTTCAACCAAACGTAGAATTTTAATTTTATATAAAGCATTTAAAATATATTTAATGTCCCTTCGTTTTTGTGTTATGCTTAGGAAAAAAATACTTGCATAATCTAAAACTACTTCCACAAATTTTAGAAAATTTCATGAAATTAAATAACTGGAAATCTTGTGCTCTACATTTTAGCCAATTAGTATATTTCTATTTTCAGTAATTAAAGATTTTTGAGAAAGTCTTATAGCTGATATGAGTCATTTTTAAGAAGTTACAGACACAAGAGAAAATATGGACTAAGAGGAATACCACTGAAAGAAATAGCTCAGATAAAGAGGATGGAGGGAATGACCAGCGAGATATTGGCCAGAACCCGCAGAGAGGAGGTTGTGTTGACATTTTGTGAAAAGAAGAAGTGTTGATTTACTGAGAAATTCAATAAAGAAGTTTCTGTCTAAACTCAGGAAAACAGATGAAGGGGCAACCAAACCTCATGTCAGTTTACTATCAATGATCAAGAAATCATATCAACTATTCTTTACCTTCTTTCCTAGCTGGTCTACCTAATAGGGTAGGTATCTGGCCGGGTTTGCTCTCAGAAGCAAAAGCTTGTAAAACATACAGAAGGGTGGGGCTCAGAGAACTTAAGAGACTGTGTTCTTCTCAATTCACTAACAAAGGTATTTGGTCCTGAAAATTCCAACACACACTTGGTTAGATATAAGCTTGGGATTGGATCCTAGGTTTCTTTTTTCTTTTATATGAGAGAGATGTCACCATATTTTCTATACCCTATACATTTTTATACATACATCCTATAATCTATTATTTGACTTATTTTTTGATTTTTATACCAAATTCCATAATTCACATTTCCCAGGATAATCTTTGGCTTCTTTTATGTGCACTTGAAACATTACTCATGGTATTATACAAAAATGACTTTACAGAACATTTAATCCAGCCATATCTTTACATTCATCAGATAACTTATACATGTGAAAATAAGTGTCTTTTGAAATCCAATTCAAATTGTAGAAGAAGATAAAACTATTTTCAATGTATCTTTGTTCCCAACATGAAGATTTTTGTTCAAACCCCATACCACCAGTTAAGGAGAGCTGACCCTACTTTCTCTGGTTATCTCCTGGAAAGAGTTTTGGCTTTTCCTTTGCCTGGTACTGGCTCACATCTCTCATTTCTCCTTGGGCAATTGTAAAATTTAGTCGAATTGTGTTTGGACAGTGTAATTCACATTGTACCTATAACTTATTATTTTGATATAAAAATGAATTAATATACACATGTAGAGATACATAGCACAGATGAACAATAAGGAATATGCATCTTATATCTAAAAATTGCAAGGTTTCAAGTCTGGCTAGGCAGGCATTCAGCAAATACCTTGAGAACTTATGATATGTCTAATTTCTGATTTCCTTAAGGCTGGTTTCACTTTCAGGAAAACTCTTTTCATAAACCCTCAAAACTCTAAATTCAGTTGAAAAAAAATAAATAAAAAACAAATTCCTCTTTCTCATCAGTTTGAGAAAAGCTCTGGAGTTGCATCTCTGGCTCTGACTGACATGGTTTAATCATGAGCCTGTGTCCTTCCCCAAATAAATCACCATGGTATGAAGAATGGAGGCTCTAAAAGACTAATCCTGGGTCACAAATCCACCTTTGGGTACAAATGGAGAGAATTTTGCCACATGGAATAAGAACTAAAGAGAAGAGTTCTCCAAGGAAAAGTGAGAGTGTATTATAAAACTCTCATGTAAAACTTGAAATGTTCACTACTTATACACATATATTATTATGTTATTTGTATGGTAATTTACTTTTAAAACAGTTCTTAAATAAAATACTGTAATGGCTCCATCTATATCCAAGATATATCTGTTCTGAAATCCACATTAGAATGCATACCAGAAAATATTCCAGAAAATGATTACTTATATCTCTAACTATTGTTATACGAACTTATACTGGAGAATTTTAATTAGGATAAGAGATATTAGAAAAAAAAGTTTCACTGTTGAAATCTATGAACAAGACAAAGGGTGAAATCTATGTACAAAACAAAGATAGAAATTCTTTCAGTTTCCTTGCCAGAGTATATGTACATAAGCTATAAGACTTTCTGGAATGTCAGAGCCTAGCCACTTTGGTGTAACTCCAGATCTAAGATCGCTGTGTTTCATATTCTCACGTTTTTGGCAATGGACAATTGACTGAAAAAATAAAATACTGTTTCCTCTGTACATGTGAGTCTTTCATACAAGATAATAATAGCAAAAAAGGAGACTATTATTATCTTGTGATTATCTGGGTGAATAAAGCAGTACTGAATATTATTTAGGTATTCACAGCAGTTTTATTTGTGTGTGATGGTCTGCACTACTTAGCAAAATGGTACCTTAGTTTTTAGAATGACTAATAGAATTGTCCAGGAAATAATTGTTTCTTTCTCAATTGAAACTTTGAAAAAGATGATAACCAAATATATTAACTCAGCCACCTAATTGCACTATCAAGAGCAATAATAGACCATACCATTATAATTTTATGCTAAAAATCCTGAGGAGTAAGATTTTTTCTTGTTTTCATCATAATATAAATCTAATTTTCAACTGATGGTATTTAATATTTATATTCAGAAGTTTATAGCAGTTGAAAAATCATGTGACCTTAATTGAAATATTAAAATATAAAACAGCTGAAAAATTCTGGGGTTATCTTCCTTCAAATTGAGTAGAAATGATTCTATTAATTTGAATGGGGGAAATGGTATTATTGTTAATTAATTGATGATATCAAGCACACCATCTATAAAGAGTAACCATTGGGCTCTAAACTATTTTATTAAAAGTGTTGAAATTAGTATTTATTTTATTATAACATCAAAAGAGAAGAATTACAAAACACAAAAGGAGTAAAGGGATAAAAATAAATAAAAATAATTTCTATATTTTTATAGGAGGCCTAGTACTTTACATTTTACCCTCTCTAAAGGAAAAAGGACATAACCCTAATTATTACATACTATGAAATAATTGTCTACTTTGTAACCACAAGTAAACAACAAAACCTTGTATTTATATGATCATTTATTCATTCACTTACTGTTTTTACAAATAGTACCTGAAAAAAAAATAGGACACAAGGTAGGTCTAAGGATATTTATTCATTTACTCATTTAACAAATATTTATTGAGTGCTTTTATTAGTCATGTCTGTTTCCAGTAACTAAAAATGGTCAATTCCCAAAGAATATTGATGAAAAAGTAGTTTCCAATTTACCTGATATTAAATTTAATCCTCAGAAATATACTGATATTGGTTTTCACCAGTTTCTTAATCCTGTTGGTCAAGGGAGCCCAAGACAGAGTCTGCAGACAGTTAGGAAAAGCTAAGAGATAATTATTATTAACGAAAACAATCAAAACAAAAAACCAATCGGTGTAGCAAATGACCAAGTGAAAACTAGTCTAAAAAAAAAACAATTATCTTTTGTAGTAGTGTGCTTTTTTCAAGATTTAAGGATAAAAGAAACTTGTACTTCCAACTACAGCCTTGTCTTCTGTCTTCAAGTGAGAAAGTGTTTTGTTTTTTCCTCCTAAAAGTGATGTCAGGAAAAAAAAGGAGGGCAGATCAACCTCTGAAAATTGTATCCTACAAAATAGTAATTCAAGGATGAAAAAAGTAGCTCCATTACATTTTTCAAGCTCTGAAAATTAACCAAAAGCTTAAAATAGTGTAGGGAATAATACACAGAGCCTTTGTTCAAGAAAAAAAAATGGCAAAATTTCAGGCAATAAGTGTGAGATTTCAGTGTTTTAAGTTGTTATATACTTATTACCCCCTCTCTAAGTCCATGGCAGGCTTAAAAACTAAATGCCTACAACCAAAGTAAAAACCAGCACCCTGGCAGCCATTGATAAGGAAGGATAGATTGGAAGTTTTTTAAAAGCTTTATTCCCCGAGAATTATCATTCTTACACCTGTCAGGTGGTTGCCTAGAAGATGCCAGTTCTAAGGCTATCTTTATTTGACCTGACTCAGAGCTCACACATCTTCAAATGACTTTTCCTAAGGGCATTTGTTGAAACTATTTGGACAAATATTTAGGTGTGCAGGTGATAGAAAACAATTGGGATGGGAAATAGACCATTAAAAACCTAGAAAAGGAGATGTCCACAGGAACTTTGAAAAACTTATTTTTGGAAATCTCAATTAGAAAGGCTGAGAAGGCCCTCAATTCTTATCTGTGACTAATCTTGATCTTCTACACAAGCAGAAAGTAAAGACTGAGGCAGACTCATAAAGCATTAAATCAAATTATTTTAAATATTTTCAGAGACCAAAGGAGTCACTTCCAACTAACTACAATATGAGAATGATGTCCAAGAGAGAATATTAATAAAGAGTCAGAAATTAACAAATACTATCAAATGGAAATACTATCATTGAGAAGTAGGATAGAAGAAATATAAAAATCATCAGGAGGTCTCAGCAGCATAAACAGAAGAAAGAAGAGCTGAAGTTGAAGATAGTTTAATTGAGATCATTCAATCCAAAGAACACAGGAAAAAAAGAATGAAGAAACTAAACTGATCCTCAAAAACTTATGAGATACCATCAGACATATCAACATATGCATATGGAAGTCACAGAGAAGAGGAAATAGAGAAATGGACAAAAGAAGATTTGAAAAAATAAAGGCATATAACCTCTTAAATTTGATGAAAAGCATTAATCAACACATCTAAGAAGCTTAACGAACATGAAATAAAATAAGCTCAAAGAAATACACAAGAATCAAATTGTTAAGACAAAGAAAAAGAAAACATTGAAAGCATCAGAAAGAAATGGCATCTTTAGGAGGGATCCTCATTTACATTGACAATAGATTTCTCTCCAGAAACCTTGGAGGGAAAAATGCAGTAGGTTAAATATTACTGAAAGAAAAAGATGTCAAGTTATTAATTATATGCTCAGCAAAAATATGCTTCAAAAGTAACACTGAAATTAAGACACTCTCAGATAAAAATTGAGAGAATTCTTGCTCATAAAGGTGCCCTAGAAGAAATACTAAAAGGAATCATTGAGGTTGAAATTTAAAAATATGCTTGAATCCACATGAAGAAATAAAGAATATCAATTTAAGACACAGCACAGCATAAGAAGATATGGTACATAAGAGTGTACTGTTTTACTTTTTTGTTATTAACTGTTTCTTCTACTTAATTTAAAAGTCAGCATCATAAAGCTATATATATAAAATTACAGTCTCTGGAACCACATGTAAGGGACTTGGAATTTGCCACTTCTTTCTTTTTATTTTTTCAAATCTTTTTTTTTTTTTTTTTGTCCATTTCTCTATTTCCTCTTCCGATGAGAAGTTGTTAACTCTGCTTAGGTCTTAAGAGAAGTAAGATCACAAGAAGAGCTACAGACCCCAAACAGACTGAAGGATAAAGACAATGACATGTCCTGGAGCAGAGACCTTTGTGGGAACCAGTGCTAGGGTAGGAAAACTTGAATTAACGTGAAATTTTCTGGAAAGTGTATGTGGACAAATCTGAAAGTTACAACTTCAGGCATCTATTCATAAATGGGTTCTCATTCTTTTGTGAATTTTTCCTCCAGGACCTTGACCAGATGCCCAGAGTAAATATCAGAGAAAAAAATATCTCAAGCACCCTACAGTGCAAGGAAATGAGAGAGATAATAGAATCATATAAAACGCTAAATTAAAACCACAAAAGAGAAAAAAATGAGTGAGAGATAAAAACAGGAACAAAAATAAGTAGACAAATATAAAACAGTAATAAACTTGATAATATTTATCCAATTATACTACTATTCACTTTGAATGCCAGTGGCCTAAACGTGCCAATTAGAAAAAGATTATTAGTGTATATCAAAAAACAAGACACAACTACATGTTGTCTATAAGAAACCCTCTTTCTTTCTTTCTTTCTTTTGTTCTTTCTTTCTTTCTTTCTTCTTTTCTTTCTTTCTTTCATTGCAGTTGATTGAATCTCGGGATTTGTACATATTAGGTAGGTTGATTACCGACTAAGACACAATCCAAGCCCAGAGAAACCTATTTTTTTAACTATAAAGCGCATATAGAATAAAAGTAAATAGAGAAAGACATGACATGCAAATGCTAACCAAAAGAAGGCAGAGAGAGTTATAATAATTTCTGGGAGATTGAGACTTCACAGCAAGGAAGTTTTCAGGTTTAAAGAAGGGCATTACATAATGATAAAGTGGTCAATTCTCCAAGAAGACATAATCCCAAGGTGTATGTGCCTAACAATAAAACATCAAAATATATGAGGCAAAAACTGATAAAACTGCAAGGACAAATAAATGAATCCACTATTAGAGTTGGAGACTTCAACAGTTCTCTATCAGAAATGGACAGATCCAGCAGACAGAAAATCAGTAAGGACATAGTTGAAGTCAACAACACCATCAATCAACTAGATATAATTGACATCTATACACTACTTTATCCACAACAGCAGAATAAAAATTTTTCTCAAGCTTACATGGAACATTTACCAATAAAGACTTCACTTATGGCCATAAAAATAGACCTTAACTAATGTAAAGAGTTAAAACCATACAATATTAATGGGTTTAAACTAGAAATACTGAAAATCCAAATATATGTGATAATTAAATGTACACATGTAAATGCACAGGTCAAATAAGAAATATCAAGAAAAATTTTAAAATGTTTTAAACTAAGATAAAATAGAAAAACAATTTATCAAAACTTGTATTATTTATGTGTAAAGTGGGTATTTGGGGCTAAGATTGTGGAAGAGTTGGTAAAGTACCTGCATAGCATGCCAAAGGCCTTAGGTTTAATCTGCATTAACTGTATGTGTCAGGAAAGTAGATCTAAAGTTAATCATGTCACTTTCCACTTAAAGAGATAAGAAAAAGTAAAGCAAATTATATCCTAAGTAAGGAGAAGTAAAGAAATAATAAAAATCAGGGTAGAAGTCATGAAATTGAAATCAGAACTCACTAGAAAAAAGATCAACAAAATCCAAAGCTGGTTCTAAGAAAATACCCATAAAATCAATAAGCCTACATCCATGCTAACTGAAAAGAAAAAGAGAGAGAACACAAATTTGTAATATTAGAAATGAAACTAAGGTTGTCATTTCAGATTTGATGAATATGAAAAGGGAAACTATGAACATCTTTATACCCACAAGTTTGATAACCTAGATGACATAGGCCAATTACTTAATAAGCATGATCTGTTGAATTTCATACAATAAGAAACAACAAATATGAATATCCCCATATCCACTAAATAAATTGAATTAGTAATTAATAGCCAACCAGAAAAGAAAAGACACGGGTCCAGATGGGTTCATTGGTGAATTCTACTAAATATTTAGAAAGTAATATTTTTCTCTTTATAGTTTGTTTTTCAGAAGTTAGGAATAAATCCTAACTCATTTTATTAGGCCAGCATTACTCTATTTCCACAACTGGACAAAAGTAATGTAAATGTGAAAAAAGTTTGCAGATCAATATCTTTCATGAACAGCTAACATCACACTTAATGGCAAAAAAACATCTTTTCCACGAAGATCAGGAAAAAGGCAACAATGTCCCCTCTCACTACTCCTTTTCAATATCTTATTAATGCAGTAAGACAAGAAAATAAAACTTATACAGGTTGAGAAAGAAGAAACAAAAATCTTTGATCATAGACTATATGGTTATCTATGAATAAAATCTGAAATAATTAACAAATATTTCCTGAATCTAATAAATAATTATATAAGATTGCATGATACAAGATTAATATTCAAAAGTAATTTACTTTCCTATATACCAGCAAAGAATGTGTGAATTTTGAAATTAAAAACCCAATGAAATTTGCATTAACACACTAAAGAAAGACACTTTGAATTTAAAAAATTATAAGATCTATATGATGAAAACTACAAAACTCTAATGAGAGAAATAAAATAAATCACTTAATAAGTGAAGATATATTCCACATCTTTGGATAGAAAGAATTAAGACTATAAAGATGTACATTTTTTTCAACTTTATATGTTCAGTGTAATCCAAATAAAAATCTCAGCAAGTTATTTTATACATATCAATGAACTGATTGTAAAATTTGCATGGAAAGGGAGAAACCCAGAATAACTAGCATAATATTAAAGTGGAAATCTAATACAACACAACTTCAAGACTTCCAATAAAACTACAATTATAAAGACAGTGTGATATTGACAAAAGACAAGAAAAAGAGAACAGAATAGAGAGTTCAGAAAGAGACACATGTAAATGTTGTCAACTAATGTTTGACAAAGGAACAAAGATACAATGTAATGGATAAAAAAAATAGTCTTTTCAACAAATGGTATTGGAGCAATTCAGCATTCACAAACACACAAAAATCTTGACAAAAACTGTATATACATCACAGAAATTAACTTAAAAGGATCCCAGACTTAACTGAAACAAAACCACAATGGTAGAAGATAATACAGGAGGAAATTTAAATAACTTTATATTTGATGGTGACTTTTTAAATTAGTTTTTACTCATTATACTTTATTGAAACTGTAAGGTTTGGCCAGTCTCTGTGGCACATGATTGTAATCCCAGGAGCTCTTGAAGCTGAGGCAGGGGATCACAAGTTCAAAGCCAGCCTCAGCAATATCGAGGCATTAAGTAACTCAGTGAGACCCTGTCTTTAAATATAATACAAAATAGGGCTGGGGATGTGGTTCAGTGGTCAAGTACACCTGAGTTCAATCCCCGTTACCCCCCTCCCACAAAAAAAGAAACTGTAAGGTTTACATAATGATGTTTTGATATACTTAGTTAATTTAGATATTACAATCAAGCAAATTAGCATGTTTATCTCTTTACAAGATACTTATCTTGTGCATGTGTGGAGAGAACACTTAAGATCTATTCCCAACGTATTTCAAGTACAAAACACAGTACTCTTAAGCATAGAAAAATGCTCTATATTGAGAGACAAATGAATCTTTGTATTCTTTGATATCTCCTCTATTCCCAACGTATTTCAAGTACAAAACACAGTACTCTTAAGCATAGAAAAATGCTCTATATTGAGAGACAAATGAATCTTTGTATTCTTTGATATCTCCAAATTTCCCTCTCACAACCCACTACTAAGCAACTACTCATCTATTCACTACTTTATTGACTTAAATTTTTAGATTCCAAATAAAAGTGAGATTGTGCAGTATTTTGTTTCCGAGTCTAACTTATTTCACTTAGCCTATGTTCTCCAGTATCATTTATATCTTCACAAGTAGTATCATTTCTTTTTCTTCATTAAGATTGAATAATATTTTGTGTAAATTCTTTGTCTCTTTATTATTTTATCTGTTGCTGGACACTTAGGTTCACATCTTAGATGTGTACTGAATAATGCTGCAAAAAAAGCATTGGTGGATGGAATTTTTAAAAAATAATGATTTAATTTCCTTTGTCTATATATTCAAGAAGAGAGTTGATCTACACATATTTTCTCATGCCAGTATCATACTACTTTTTTAACCACATTGTTTTAATTATTATACTTTTTATATTTGCTTTTATTCATTATACATGACAGCAGAATCTATTTTGACGTATTTTTACAAGCATGGAAGCATGGAATATGTTTTATTCTAATTAGGATCCCAGTCGTGTGAATGTACACAATGTTGAGATTCACTGTGTTGTATTCATATATGTATATAGGAAAGTTATGGCAGATTCATTCACTGTCTTTCCTATCCTGCCCCCCGTCCCTTCCTTTCATTATAGTTTTGTAGTATAATTTTAAACCAAGAAGTGAGGTGCCTCCAACTTTGTTCTTATTATGATTTCTTTTGCTATTTGGAGACTTTTGTGGTTTCATACTGTAATGGTTAATCTGAATTGTCAACTTAATAGGATTAAGAGATGCTGACAATTAAGGGGCTTCCAGGTACATCAATGAGAGTGTATCTAGGAATGATTGGCATGTGGATAGTGAACTGGAGACCCTCTCTGAGAGTGGGCAGCGCCATTCAGTAGGATGTTGGTTTAGATAGATTAAATGTTGGAAGAACAAGGAAGCAGCAGCAGATGTAAACTCGATTCTTCCTGAATGGGTTCTTGATTGTTGCTGCAATCACCTGAGGATATCAGACTCTAACTCCTTCACATCTCAGAGTGGACTCTTCCAGTGATTCTCCAGGGAGTATCCAGAAGCCTTCTGTCTCCGACTGGGGTAGCACCATTGATCCCTTTTGTTCTGAGGCTTCAGCCTTTTGGACTGTGCAGCTAATGATCCCTCCATCTCTCCAGCCTGCAGATGGCCGTTGTGGACTATCCAACTTCTGGTCCTAAAGCCAATCTAATAAAACCTCTTTTTTTATAATCATACTTCCTGTTGATTCTCTTCCTCTAGAGAACCCTGACTAATACACATAAGAACTGTAGTTTTGTTTTGTTTTTTCCTATTTGCCAATAGAAATTTTCACAGGGCTTGTATTGAATCTTTAGAAAACTTTAGGTAGAATGCATATTTTTAACAATATTAATTATTCCAGTCTATAAACATAGGATATCTTTTCTTTTTTTACATGCTTTATTCAGTTTCTTTCATAAATACTTCATAACTTTCAGTTTTCATCCCCAAGTATTTTGATCTTTTTAATGTCATTGTAAATATGATTATTTTCTTCATTTCTTTTTTTCAATATTACGTTGTTGGTGTAAATAAATGCTACTGATTCTGGTATGCTGATTTTGTATCCTGTGACTTTATTGAATTTGTTTATTAGTGCTAAAAATGGTTTATTTTTGTTTTCGGTTTTGTGAAGTCTCTTGGGTTTTCTACATAAGGATCATGTCTTCTGTAAAGAGATGATTTTATTGATTTATTTCTAATTTTAGTGAACTTATTACTTTGTCTTGTCTAATTGCTCCAACAAGGACTCTATGCTGAACAGAAGTGGGAAAAGAGTGCCTCTTCACTTGTACTGTGCTTTAAGAGAAAGAGCTTTCAGTTATTCCTGTATTAATGACCATATTAGTGGGGAACTTTCCACAAATGGCCTTTATTGTGTGCAGGTAAATTACTTTCCTACCTATATCCATTCTGTTTTGAGTTTTATTGTAAATGGGTTTTGATCTTTGTCACATACTTTTCCTGTATCTATTGAGATCATGTGTTTATCCTTCATTCTGTCAATGTAGTATATACCCTATGTTAATGTGCACATATTGAAGGGAAATTGCATTCTAGGGACAAACTCTATTTGGTAATTCTGTATTACCATTATGAATGCTCTTATGAATTTCACTTAATTTTCATTTTGCTGAGATTTTTTTTTCATGAAAGGTTATTATAAATATTAGCCTGTAATTTTTTTTTTTTGATAGTGTCTTTCTCTAACTGGTTGTGTGGTGATGGTTTAAAAGTGGTTCTTTCTTTCTTGAAAGAGTTAAAAAAAGATTGAATGTCTGATAGAATAAAACAATCTCCAATTTCTTCATTGGAGATTATTGATTACTGCTTCAATCTATTTGTTATTGGTCTATTAGGCTTGCCTTGTTTTTCTTCAGTTTCCTTTGTTAGGTTGCATGTTTCTGGGAATTTATCCATTTCTTCTGTACTCTCCATTTTTCTGGCAAATCATTGTTTATAATAGATTCTTGTGAATCCTTTTTATTTCTCAAGAATCCATTGTAATGTCCCCTTGTTCATTTCTGATTTAACTTACTTGAGTCTTCATTTTTTCTTACATTACTGAGAGTTTGTCAAGTTTGTTTCTATTCAAAAATCTACCTCTTCATTTTGTTGAGTTCTACTTTTGTTTTCATATTCTCTATTTGATTTATTTCTTCACTGTCTTTCATGTCTTCCTATCTGTTAACTTGGACTTAGTTTGTTCTTCTTTTTCTACTTTGTTAATATGTAACATAAGATTGGTTGCTTTGGATCATTCTTCTATTTTAATATAGGCACTTGCTGTTTTAAGTTTTCCTTTTAATACAGCTTTTGCTGCACCTGGGTAAATTTTAGTATATTTACTTTTATTTTTGCTTCTTTCAAAACATTTTTGGGGAGATACTGGGGACTTTACATGGGACCACATACATACCAGGTAAGACTCTATCACTGAGCTATACATGGAGTATTCTCACAACATGTTTTAAACTCCCTTTTGATTTTTGTTCCTTTAAATTAAAGGCTGTCCCAGACTGTGTTGTTTCCATATATTTATAAATTTATATTTTATTTGTGTTATTTATTTCAGTTTTGTTCCATTGTAACCTGAAAGGATAGATGGTATAATTCTAATTTTATTAAATTGTCAAGACTTGGTTTTTGACCTAACATATGACCCACCATGGAGAATATTTCATGTGTACTTTAGGTGTGTTTTCCTGTCATCAGGTAGAAAGTTCTGTGTATTTCTATTTGGTATACTTAGTCAATATTGTTGTTCAAGTACACTGATTCCTAATTGATTTTCTGTCTTGATGTTCTGCCTACTATTAAAACTGAGATATTGTTGGGGCAAAGTGGCATGTGCCTGTAAAAGACTGGGAAGGCTGAAACAGGAAGATAGCAAGTTCAAGGTTAGCCTCAGTAATTTAGGAAGGCTTAAGTAACTTAGTGAGGCCTTGCCTCAAAATAAAAAATAAAAATAAAATAAAATAACTGTTGCTTATTGAAAAAATGTCTTTAGGTTCAAACCCCAATACCAAAAAAAAAGTATTGAAATCTTATACTATTATTTTAAACTGTCAGTTTTCTCCTTTCTTTTTTTTAAATTTTTTTTAAGAGAGAAGAGAGAGAGAGAGAATTTTTAATATTTATTTTTTAGTTCTCGGCGGACACAACATCTTCGTTGGTATGTGGTGCTGAGGATCGAACCGGGCCGCACGCATGCCAGGCGAGCGCGCTACCGCTTGAGCCACATTGCCAGCCCTCCTTTCTATTAATATTTGCTTTTTATAATAAAAGACTCTAAGAGTAAATGCATATATATATATATATATATATATATATATATATATATTTTTTTTTTATATATATCTTCCCTTTTGTTTATTTTTTTATTTTTTTTTTATTGGTTGTTCAAAACATTACATAGTTCTTGATATATCATATTTCACACTTTGATTCAAGTGGGTTATGAACTCCCATTTTTACCCCGTATACAGATTGCAGAGTCACATC
The DNA here is from genome assembly GCF_964194105.1 of Spermophilus citellus. Classification (NCBI taxonomy): domain Eukaryota; kingdom Metazoa; phylum Chordata; class Mammalia; order Rodentia; family Sciuridae; genus Spermophilus; species Spermophilus citellus. The sequence continues at coordinate 48,805,084 of NC_138194.1, read as the reverse complement.
AGTTACACTTACATTGATTTACATATTGACATACCCATGTCTGTTGTATTCAGCTGCCTTTCCTATCCTCTACTATCCCCCCTCCCCTCCCCTCCCCTCCCCTCTTCTCTCTCTACCCCCTCTACTGTAATTCATTTCTCCCCCTTGTATTATTTTTCCCTTTCCCCTCACTTCCTCTTGTATGTAATTTTGTATAACCCTAAGGGTCTCCTTCCATTTCCAAGCAATTTCCCTTCTCTCTCCCTGTCCCTCCCACCTCTCATCCCTGTTTAATGTTATTCATCTTCTCATGCTCTTCTTCCCTACTCTATTCTTAGTTACTCTCCTTATATCAAAGAAGACATTTGGCATTTGTTTTTTAGGGATTGGCTAGCTTCACTTAGCATAATCTGCTCTAATGCCATCCATTTCCCTCCAAATTCTATAATTTTGTCATTTCTTAATGCAGAGTAATACTCCATTGTGTATAAATGCCACATTTTTTTATGCATTCGTCTATTGAAGGGCATCTAGGTTGCTTCCACAGTCTTGCTATTGTGAATTGTACTGCTATGAACATCGATGTAGCAGTGTCCCTGTAGCATGCTGTTTTTAGGTCTTTAGGGAATAGACCCAGAAGGGGAATAGCTGGATCAAATGGTGGTTCCATTCCCAGCTTTCCAAGAAATCTCCATACTGCTTTCCAAATTGGTTGCACCAATTTGCAGGCCCACCAACAATGTACAAGTGTACCCTTTTCCCCACATCCTCGCCAGCACTTGTTGTTTGACTTCATAATGGCTGCCAATCTTACTGGGGTGAGATGATATCTTAGGGTGGTTTTGATTTGCATTTCTCTGACTGCTAGTGATGGTGAGCATTTTTTCATGTACTTGTTGCAAGACAGGGATGCCCTCTCTCACCACTTCTGTTCAACATAGTTCTCGAAACACTGGCCAGAGCAATTAGACAGACGAAAATAATTAAAGGCATAAAAATAGGAAAAGAAGAACTTAAATTATCACTATTTGCAGATGACATGATTCTATACCTAGAAGACCCAAAAGGGTCTACAAAGAAACTATTAGAGCTAATAAATGAATTCAGCAAAGTGGCAGGATATAAAATCAACATGCATAAATCAAAGGCATTCCTGTATATCAGCGACAAACCCTCTGAAATGGAAATGAGGACAACCACTCCATTCACAATATCCTCAAAAACAATAAAATACTTGGGAATCAACCTAACAAAAGAGGTAAAAGACTTATACAATGAAAACTACAGAACCCTAAAGAGAGAAATTGAAGAAGATCTTAGAAGATGGAAAAATATACCCTGTTCATGGATAGGCAGAACTAACATCATCAAAATGGCGATATTACCAAAAGTTCTCTATAGGTTTAATGCAATGCCAATCAAAATCCCAATGGCATTTCTTGTAGAAATAGAGAAAGCAATCATGAAATTCATATGGAAAAATAAAAGACCCAGAATAGCAAAAACAATGAGAAGCAGGAAGTGTGAATCAGGTGGTATAGCGATACCAGACTTCAAACTATACTACAGAGCAATAGTAACAAAAACAGCATGGTACTGGTACCAGAACAGGCGGGTGGACCAATGGTACAGAATAGAGGACACAGAAACCAACCCACAAAACTACAACTTTCTTATATTTGATAAAGGGGCTAAAAGCATGCAATGGAGGAAGGATAACATCTTCAACAAATGGTGCTGGGAAAACTGGAAATCCATATGCAACAAAATGAAACTGAATCCCTTTCTCTCGCCATGCACAAAAGTTAACTCAAAATGGATCAAGGAGCTTGATATCAAACCAGAGACAAGGCATCTGATAGAAGAAAAAGTTGGCTACGACCTACACACTGTGGGGTCGGGCTCCAAATTCCTCAATAGGACACCCATAGCACAAGAATTAATATCTAGAATCAACAAATGGGACTTGCTCAAACTAAAAAGTTTTTTCTCAGCAAAAGAAACAATAAGAGAGGTAAATAGGGAGCCTACATCATGGGAACAAATCTTTACTCCTCACACTTCAGATAGAGCCCTAATATCCAGAGTATATAAAGAACTCAAAAAATTAGACAATAAGATAACAAATAACCCAATCAACAAATGGGCCAAGGACCTAAACAGACACTTCGCAGAGGAGGACATACAATCAATATATCTTCCCTTTTAAATGAGACTGTTATCATTATATTTTGGCTTTCTTAGGTTTCACATACAATCATTAACTTGAAGTCTGTTTTGCCTGGTAAAAGTATAACTACTCCTAAATACTTTATGTTACCATTTTGACAGAATGTATTTTTTATTCTTTTCTGTGAGGATTTTTGTTAATTTTCAGTTTTATTTTGTTTCTGTTTTTGTAGGTAGTATAAAACTGACTCTTGGGGGGCTAGGGTTGTAGCTTAGTAGTAGTGTGCTTACCTAGCATGTGTGGGACACTGGGTTTGAGCCTTAGAACCACATAAAAATAAACAAATAAATAAAATGAAAGTATTATATCCATATACAACTAAAAAAATTTAGATTTGGATCTTGGTTTTTAATCCATTCAACTCCTCTATATCTTTGCATTGGAAAATTTATTATATTTGCATTTAAGGTGATTATTAGTATTGGAAAATGTATTTTTGCCATTTTTAATTCTTTTTCTGTTTGTCTTATAGATTTTTTTCTTTTGATTTTGCTTCTATAGTTAATATTGCTGTTTGTATTGAGAAATTTTATTTCCTTTATCGTGTGTATGTCTGTGTGTGAGAGAGACTTCTGTAGTTATATCTTTTGTGGTGACCACAGGGCTCACCTAAAATATACTTGATTTTAAGTTGAAAAATACTTAATTTCACTTGCATACAATAACTATACACTTTTTCCTTCTCTCACAATATGCTATTCATGTCACAAATTACATCTGATTATATAATGTGTCTAATCACATAATTTTGAAGTAATTTATTCAACAGTATTATGGAAATACAGTATTCTCTGTCAATATAATTATACTTACCAGTAAATTTTGTACTTTCTTTTGTACTCATGTTGTAGGTTTGGTTTATTTTGTTTAGTTTATTTTCATTTCAACTTAATAAACACTATTTTGCATTTCTTGTAAGGCAAGTCAGTGTTGATGAATTTCTTTTTTTTTTTTTTTTGTCTGAGAAAGTCTTTATTTATGCCTCATTTTAAAAGAATAGGTTTACTGGCTACTAGCTATAGTATTTTTAGTTTACAGTTTTATCACAGGGACACTTAACCACTGAGCCACATCCCCAGCCCTATTTTGTATTTTATTTAGAGACAAGGTCTCACTGAGTTGCTTAGCACTTAGCTTCTGCTGAGGCTGGCTTTGAACTCCTGTCTCAGCCTCCTGAACTGCTGGGATTATAGGCATGCACCACCACACCTGACCTCTATAATGTCTTTAATATGTCTTCCCAAACTCTAGTTTGCCTGCTGAAAAACCTCTGATTTCTTGTGAGAGTTCCCATCTTGTTAACAAGTTGCCCTTTTCTCAATGCTTTCAAAATTCTCTCTGTGCCTTTAATTTTTCTACTTAACTATATTTTAATAGAGGTCTCTTTGGAGCAGTGTTATTTGGAGTTCTTTGAGTTTTCTTGATTGGGTTGTATATTTCTTTCTTGAGGCTTGTGAGAATTTCACACTCAAGATTTTGTTAAGTAATCTTTCTGTTTATTTCCCTCTTTTTCTTCTGTAAATTCCATGTGCAGATTAATCCACTTGACTGTGTCCCATAAATTCCTTACATTGTTCTTTTTTCTGTTATCTTCCTATTTTCTTTTTGTTTCTCTGACTGTATTATTTTCAATGACCTGTTTTCAAGTTGGCTAATCTTATTTTCTGCTTGTACCCAGTCTGTTGTTGTAATACCCCTTGACTGAATTTTTTATTCAGTTACTTTATTTTTCAATTCTATGACTTCTCTTTGGTACTTTTAAAAATCATTCTCTCTCTTGAAATTTTCAGTCTGTTCATGCATTGCTCTCCTTCCCTCATTTAGCATCTTATGACATTATTTTGAATTCTATCTGGTTAATCATAAATCTTCATTTCAATAGGTTTGGTTTTTGTGGTTTTATCTTTTTCTTTTATTGGGAACATATTTTCTAATTTCATAACTTCCCTTGAATCTCTGTTTTGGTTTCTGAGTATTAGATAAAATAATCACCTTTCCCACTCTTCACAGACACACCTCACATCAGTTTGCCTCAATGTATATAATTGGGATATACACTTACTTGATATTCTAGGTCACTACTGAAATCCACTAGATGAAATCACAAGTTGATATCAGACTTCTTAACACATAATACTCTGGTTCCTGATAATGAAATGGTGACACTTAACAAATTAGGGAGGGAGTAATTCGAGAGAGTTTTTCTGATTTACCTTAAACAATAATGAAAATTGATATATACTTCTTAAAAAAGACAATGTATAATACTGATATTTTATATTTTTCAATTTTAACTTTTTTGTCCTGATAATGTATCTTTTTGTGAACATTAATTTCCTAAATATTTTTTTATTTTTGAGAAATGAGAAGTGGTATGTTATAAAAGGGAAAGTGACAAAATTAGTCATGATGTATAATAAATGATTTACTCTAGGGTTTTGGTTTTTTGCAATTGTAGTGGATGATAATAGAGTATTCATCTACTTTTTATTCTCCATTTTCCACTGAGGGTGAAGACACAAGATATCAGTTGAGGTTTGACAAATGGGCAAGAAGGGGAGATGAGACATGACAACTGAAAGCAGGGTCTGTATCACATGGAAAAGGATATTATTAGCCTATTCACATCTCTAAGTTGCCAATCTCTTTTTCTGTAGAAAAAGCTGTCACTCTAGTCAAAGAACTGAACTTGACCCTGACTCAGAGATGAGATGTTGATAGAGGACCTCCAATAAGAGATAAATGCTTATGCTAGGCTGTTGCCTGTGCCAACAATGTAGTAAACATAGCTGCAGAAACTTCCCATGAGCTGAAAACCAGCCAATCTTCACCAAACTTCCCAGTGTAAATAAACTACCTGACACAACATGAGATACATGAATTTCTGTGTTATCTTCACATTGTAAGTCTTAGACATATATTTGTTATAGATTTAACTGCTTTAATGTGTGATTTATGAATCAAGTCTCCATGCTACAAAATAGAATAGGAGCTTCCACTGGCAAATGTAGTAAAAGGGGCTTTTTAAAGTGAGAAAAAATGAAAGAGAACCCCACCACTACCAAAGGTTGTTGGTTAACATCAGGTTACTTAAGGTAACTATTTACTAAGAGTTAAATCAGAGGGAACTTAATTATTTGGCTCAGAATGGAATCTTCTCTTTCTAGGAAAAAGCAGATCTGTTTGAAGATAGGTGCTTCCTTAAAATTTGTCAGTTTAATTATATGGCATTTAGCAATCATGAGTCCATTTGGGTTGGCCTTGTTGGTTTTGCATTGGACCTCAGTCCAGTTCTCTATAGTTTTTATTTAGCATGACCCAATCAGAGAAAAAGCATAGCAGGAAAATTCTAGTTCTAACTAAACTAGTTCAATTTAGTTAGGTTAACACATTCAAAACCATTATAGGCTACTCCTTATCAGGTAATCAACCAAACACCTCTCTTTTGCCATCATTAACTTTCAAATAAAGAGAATGGGAAAAATCAGGCTTTGATCTACTATGTACACCAAATTTCATGTAAGCAAAAGCATGCTACCCTTCTCCCATTAAAAAAAATATTGTATTATTCTATCCCTTTTTAATTAATGTTCTTTCTTCTTGATAAGTCACATTCCCCCATTTGATATTCTACAACTTAAATATTGAAATAATAAATTAGCTAATACTATCTGGTGTTGGCACAATTATAAGATATTGAAAGATTAAAATTGACTAATAAATATATTAATGCCTTCAAAAAATTAGAAAAAAATACACATGGCTGATATAATTTTCATTTCTACATCTGATAACATGATTGTTACTGATATGTAACTGTTTTCTTTCTCCATCCATTCCATATCTCCTGGTACCGTATCAGCTGATCAAAGATCCTTGCCTACTTGGGTGACTCAAACTTTATATACTTTCTGAATTAAGTTGTTGCATTGTGCAGTCCTTTCTGAAATGAATTGTTGTAGATTTGTATTGAGTTGAATGACAAGATGGGTAGTAGTAAGAGGCATTCCAAGGAATCTTCCACATTACAAACATAATCCTCTTTTCCTTCACTTTGCATATAGCAAATACTTCCCTCTGGAAATTCACAATCATCCAACCAGTAAAAATCAATTACTTTGCCAATAACTTACTAACATCAGAAACCCAAAATAGCCAAGTGGACATCTAAAGTTCTAGTTTAAGGTAACCCTTTGTGTGTTACATGGTGCAAAAGCTTTGTCTTTGAAGACTAAGACCAGTAGACCAACAAAGCACAAAGTTGTGGGAACAGGAAGCATCACTTTGCTAGCGGACCAATAGCATTGAAAAAAGTTACTGCCACAACACATCCTCCTTGATCTTTGAGCCCATGAAAATAGGCTGTGTGGGAAAAACAAAATAAAACACCACAAACTTTAAGTTGTAGGAAACTACCCCAATTTTGCAATGTAAGGCACAAGGAGATTGGATTTCCTTATATAAACTATAGGAGAGGTAATTAGTAGGTGTTATTTTTGTTTTCATTAAAGAGTGGTAAGTTTCAAAAGCACACTTTTTTGAGACATATATCTAAATATGCTTTTTTTCTTTTTATTGTTCTAATCAGTTTTACATGACAGTAGAATGCACTGTGACACATGATACATAAATGGAGTATAATTTCTCATTCTTATGGTTGTACAAAATGTAGAATCACACCCATCATGTAGTCATATATGTACATAGGATAATAATGTCTGATTCATTTTACTATCCCCTTCCTAACTCCATATCCTCTCCTTTCCCTCCATTTCCCTCTAGCTGATCCAAAATAACTATTCTTCCCTAACCTCAATTCCCCTTATTGTGAATTAGCATCCACATGTTAGAGAAAACATTCTGCCTTTGGTTTGGGGGGATTGTCTGATATGTGTTTTTTTTATTTTAAATTTTGTAATTTTCATCCTAACAATATACCACTTATGTATGAATATTTATTTCCTAAGCAATACTGCTTTTAAGAAATGAGCCCTAGTATACTAGAATGGAATCAGCATGGCGTGTAAAGGGTTTACATCTTGGATTTCTCATGCACTAGGAGTAATCTTCAGAGAGTGAGCTAATGTCTGTGGACCTAAACCTTCTCATCTTTAATAGGTATAATAATAACGTTGTACTGTTTTGTGAGAGTTATATAAAAATATATAAATCAGATAATAGACACATAATAAACATTATTATTCTAATTGCATTTTTAAATACTAAAATGTATATTTTTTAAATTAACCAAATTAAAATACTAAAAAATAGTGAAAAATTCACAAATAAAATTATTTTATTTTAAAATACTTCTTAAAAGTCACATTTTGCTATTTCGCCTATATAACAAATACTAGAACAATGTACGAATTCTTGTTCTTTACATGCCTTGATGACTATTGGATGAATTTAATTGCATGTATTTAAGAGCATATGATAAAAGAGGAATGTTTATCAGATATAAAATATGCAATATGGGTTTATTTGATATCTTTATAATAGTTACATTTGCAAATCTGACAGAAATTCTTGTGTTTCATCTTGTATCAGGTAGTTTATTTTACATTATAGTTTAGTCTGTATCAATAATATTTAGTCAAATCTCTGTATATTATAACTAAAATAAATGAATTTTCATAGAAATTCTAGAAGTGAGATTTATAAATGTTATCTATTCAATCTTTTTATTAAACTGTCCATCAAATTGTGATCAGGCATGCTTTATTATTTTTATTTATTTATTTATTTATTTATTTATTTTTGATATGAAGAAGCAAATATACCAGAATTTGGTCCAGATTTGACAATTAGTCTTTTGAGTCTTCTGTTCAGTTTTTATTTTAGTTTCAAAGCATCTTAAATCACTCCCCAAAATAGGCCAAAAGTTTTTATTTTTATTTATTTTGCATGATCTCTAATCTTATTTATATACTCACATCTAGTTAAAACATGTCATTATGAATTCCTAAAATAAATTTCCCTCTTTATAATACATGTTCAAATTACTTCCCTATTTATTCACAGTGTTCATATTATGAAGACACCTATTTGTTCTATTCTCTGTAAACTTTTATATGGATGAGCCATCAACCCTTTATCAACAATTCTTTAGAAACAATGTAAAAATAATAATAACTGTAGAATCATTCTGAGCTTTTAGTTGCAAATTAATGGAAGACAAAAGGAATTATGATGGGAATCATGCAAACAGATGTAGAAAATCAGCTTGCTACTCTACTTATCTCAGGAATCATTTTAAGAGCAAAATGCAAACACAAGATTAGAGATGAGCAAGTTCAAAACACTCCCCTTGACATCAATGGCTTCCACTCTTTTGATCATCTAGTGGACAATACTCGCCTTTATTTTTAAAAAATGTTTACTGATTTATATATTTTCCTTTGTATTGTATATTTATTGAGTTCAAATTAAAGTGTCTCAAGAATTTATGAGATACAAACTTTAGAAAAGGCAAGAATTTTCATATATAATGGATAAGTAATAAATAAGTAATAAATAGTTTTTAAAAACACAAAAACTTTTGGAAATTAAAGAAAAGTGTAATATAAACATAAACTATTCCTCCTAAATCTGTCTCTTTCTATAATATTTTCCAGTGTATCAGTGTCCATTTTGAATAAATTAATTTTAATTTATTTTAATGTCATCATTTCATTACCAAGAATTCTGAGAATAAACTACACATGACAAACACAAGAAATAGGGCTCATATATTTGTGGGTGATGTGCAAGAGAGAACACAGGTACAAGTCTGAAATCTTTCTGAACATAATACATCTGTGTAAAGTCATGTAACTATTTCACTATCCCTCAATTGATAGCTTTACCATCACCAACACAGGTTTGAATATGACAGTGGGTTCTTCTAAATTTTGGATTCTATGAAGAATAAAAAAAAACTTGTCTTCAAGAGCCTTACAATCTAAATTGTGTAAATAATGAGAAAATTAGCACTCCAGTGCAGTTAAATGCTCCAAATATTTTAAAATATGACTGATTATTAAGAGATAAAATTTAAAGAAGGTGGTTTGTGAAAGACAATGTGAATAATAGCTTAATAAATATAACTTGTTCACTAGGCACTCCTTAGATGTGTAAAGAGTATGTTTTAACTGAATTTCACAGCAACATTATAGTGTAAGTAGTATTATTTCCCCAAGCAAACAAATGGAGAAAATGGGGCTCATTCGAATTGCTCCAAGTAACAAAAAAATGCTACAATCTTCATCTCATCTGTTATGAAATAATCTGAATAAAGGGTAGGAAAGCATGCCACTGTATCTAAGGAGGGAATTTTAGAAGACAATTGTAAAAAAATATAAGTGCACATATCCAAAGCCCCGACACAGGAATCACTATGGAACACATTTCTGAAAATGGTAAAATAAAAATGATTTTATTTAGTTCTTGAATTTCTATATAAAAATGATAAATTTTTCTCGCTGGTTTGCAGAAACAGATTCTTTCCCAATAATATTAATTTGTATTTCTCAGGATTTATCATTATTTATAAAGTCCTAGACCACTGAATGCTCTGCTGGACACTGGAATAAATATTTTAAATCCACATGCCCAGGCTACATGTTTTGGGGCACAGCACTACAGCTTAAATAAGATCAGAGAAGCTTCCAAAAATCATAAAAAAATTTTAGTCTTTGTTTCCAGTTTTACCTATAGCTGCAGAAGTACTCTTAAATAACATATATTTAAGTTTACATTTTTATATTTCTAAATGGTCAATCTGAATAACTCCTACAGAAAAAATAATTCACCTGATTTTTTTTAAGATTTAGGTCTAGAGAGAAATTTAGATTTAGTTTTCAGATATAAAGAGAGAGGAAATCTTTTTAAACTAAGCCAATTTAATTTTTTGCATATATTAGAAAATTCTATAGATTTTAAAATATTATTTGTAATAGTTGGAATTAAACAGTTTTTAAATGTTTATTCATATTATTTTAATATAAAATTTATAACCATAAGCAAGGAACTAATTTTAATTTTGGAATATATAACCTTAGAATCTTTAGAACTATGTGACCATAATTGGGGGAGGGGGGGAATTGAGAAAAATATATTACCAGATCATACAATTATGTTAGGTTGAAAAAATAGAGTATATGGCAAAAAAAAAATAAAATCTGAGGAATTAGATGATATAAGTTTTGCATGGATCTTATAAGTTAACAATATAAAATATACACAAAAGTATAAGGCTTTTTTTCTGATATATTAGTAATCCAGTTCTCTGGAAAAGAAATTCTGCTCTGATGTGTTTGCCAATTTCCCAGGTATAAACGCTCCTACAACAGTATTTTTAAGCTATCAACATAATATCACTGAACATCTATCTAGAAGCAGAAATAAATGCCCATATTCTGCTTTTGTGATCCAGTGAGAACTGACTTCAGCACATCTCTGCTTTTACTTTTCTTCCATCTCCATGAGAAGAAGTTCTCTGCAAGCACAGATTGAATTTCCTTCCTCCCCTATAAGACAATGAATGTGACACAGTTAAACTGGAGCTGAGCTGTCAAAGCAATTTTCAGTTAACTGATATTGTAGCCACCCACATTTCAATCCCATGCAAATTCATGTTCGTCTTTGACCCCGAGTTAATACTCTTCACAGGGGCAGTGAAACAAAATGCCCCAGTTCTGACTGCATGGATACAATGCAAATGGTTAAATGGCAAGGATCAAAGGATGCAGTCTAGTGGGTAGATCTGCGTCATCCAAGAAAATATTCCCATGTAAGTGGTTAAATATGTTATTTCATATCTATATTTTGAACAGGTAAATACATTGGAAATTAATAATAAGATTTCTGATATGAGAAATTAACATACCTGTGTTATGCAGTAGAGTCAAGGAATGATCTGAGACATGTTTTAGAGTTTTAAATGTAAGCAACAGAAGGTCTTAGTCTTTTAATTATTCCCAAAGACAAAGTAGTACGAGAGCTTTACTGAGCACCACTTATTACCTGTTTTATATAAATTATGGTTATAAAGGCTATACCACTCTTCTTATGTACCTATCCTAGGAAGTATTATGTATTAAACCTATATAAGTAAATCCAACCTAAAGACTTTAATCAACATTCTTGAATTAGACTGGGTAAAACCCGTCTCAGCAGCATGTTCTTACAGACTTTAATAGGACTTGTTTTTGCTTGGGTGAAATACATTTATCTATGCTACACGAGTCATTTGGCTTCAAGATTTAGAGTTCTGTTAATTTCAGACAGAAAAAATCTCTTATCTGGGGATAGGAAGACATAGCAATAAGCTAGGAAATCCAGGATGAGAACTCAATCCTAGGCAGAAGAAATAGAGCAAAACAGAAGAAAATATGTACACAAATGAAGCTGTTATGATTCTTTTGCTGCAAGTACTACTGAGATTCAGCACAGAGTGGCAGGAAATAGACTGAAAGATCATCAGGAAGAAGCTCTGTAGGCTTTTGGTTTTTCTCACAAGGTTTTTCACTTTATCTAGCAGATCAATTCATTTAAAATTTCTATTTAGAAGAGGAGAACCATTCTGTTATGGATAGTATTATTCATTCACAGATTTTCCTGCCACTTGTATCTTTTCCATGGTTTCACTCAGGTTTTACTGTAGTTCTTAATTATGTGAGATCACAGGAGTGTCTTTTGAACAGATAGGACATGAGCAAGTTTTGAAGTGTGGGTGCATTATTTAACCTGTGTATGGAACGAATGCATGCTTCCTAAGGACAGCAAGCCACCAAAGGCCAATCAAACCAGGAAAAAAAAATGTAAATGAAACATGAACACTTACTATAAGCCATCTCAAAGACTTATACAAGAAAAGGAAAGGTTTGTTACTGCAAAAATCTGGTATTTGGGAGATGTTCATTACCCAACATTATTACAATAAAAGGATTGTAATTAGAGGAGTGAACAGTCAAATTTCTGTGTGCATCAATGTGCCTGATTTAAGGCCAGTCTAGTCACATGAAAATGAAAAGGAATTTGATATCTTATGGGCAAGACAGTGACACTGAAGATCTGAACTAGTGATGGAGAAAACATTTAAATAATAATAATGACAATAAAATAATAAAAAATAAAAATTTAAGACATTTAACAGGGTGCTTGGCAGAATTGAAAGATAACTTGAAAAATGACTGAGGAAGGGTCTTCCTACCCTGATATTAATTAATATCATTAAAGTACAAAGATCTAACATTTCCATATTATCATAAGTCTATTTTAAATAATCTGTGACAGAATAATTAATCAACTATTTGAGCCTTTGCTATGTATCACACAGCAATACATGAATACTATAGCAGAAGAAAGATGTTTTCCTCACCCATTGCCATATTCATTACTGAATACCCTATAGTAAAGGACTAACAAGAGAAAAGGATATAAATTTATTTAACTATTATCTGATATAGGGGTCTTCATAAAGAAAAGAGACCCACAGAAACTGGTAAACCCGTATACTTTGTATGCTAGTTTAGATGAAGTAGATAGTCATGGAGCAGTATGATAGGGAAAAGGGGGGCTTGATATAATGATGATAAACTGGAGAGACAAGGTAAGACCTGTTTGCTCAGATGATTCTCTGTGTCACTGTTTTCTCAGGAGCAGGGAAATCCTTTGCTCTAGATATAGGGAGGGTATACTTATCAAATGAAGGTATTATAACACGTTTAGGGACGGAAGACAAAAAAAGGTGAGAATGACCTTCCAGTTCCTCAAATGCCATGTTTCCTCAAATGCCAAGATTCCACATTTTGGGGTAAGTCTGGGATGTAACTTGGAGGTAGAGCACTTGCCTAGCATGAGTGAGGCCCTGAGTTAGATCCTCATGCCAAAAACAAGCAAACATATTTTAGGGTACCATATACTCAAATCATAAGCACAAAATCTAACTTGGTATATGAAGAAAGTTGGATAAAAGAACGTAAACCTGATATGCACACAATGTTAATAAATTATATGCCACTTTGTTTTTCTATTGTTTAAGTCTCAATTGGATATGAATAAGGATAGTTATGATAGCAATGGTGATGATGATGATGATGATGATGATGATGATGATGGTGGTTTTAAAATCATGATTTTTCTAAGTAAAGAGAAGATCTTAGAAAACCATCAGCCTGGTAGATTGAAATGAGTAACAACCATAGGATTCTTTTAAATAAAGAAATTAAGGTTTTAATGATCAGTATAGGAGGTAAAAAACATGGATTTTAACATTAAATGAAGTGGCAGCCATAAAGAAGATGATATGCACTTGTACAGACCTTTTGGTTTACCTGACCTATGAAACAATCAGACTCTACACATGTCAGTCTCTCAGGAACAGTGTGTTTGCCAAGTGAGAATCCTGAGCAGTGGCCGCCATATGGAAACAATGCAAGGTCAAAAGAGGAATCGGAGACAAGTGCTCCTGCTCAGGAAGATCGCAGTGGAGGCCAAAGGATGTAATCGTCTGGTTCCCTAATTTTATCTTCTCATAACAGCACCTTTAGATCTTGATGCTGAATCAGAGCACTAAGCATCACTTCAAGAAAGTAAGTGCTTAGCCGTGGATCACAGGGCAGGTCTGCTTTGATGCTTGGGGTTTGCAGACTGGTGAATTGGAAGCTTGAAGTTTCCACATTGAAGGAAACAACTTTGATATAAGCCTTGGGGCTGAAATATCAAGAAAAGGCTTCTAAGAATCAATTGATGATGAAAGCCCTATCCTGTTTTAACTTACTTTTGTGCGTGTGAAAAGAATGATACCAATTATTCTGTTTGCTAGGCTGGTTGCTTGTTCCTGTGGGAGGATGCCCATACTCGGTAGTAAAGGGATGCGAACCCAAAGAGACACATCAATACAAACTTTAATGCGGTGAAAAAATATCAAGAACCTTAGAACCTTTTGTAAAGGCCATTACTTCAGTAAAATTAAATGGAATAGGAAGTACAAATATTTACCTACTTAGGTAAATGTATAAATAATGAGGTTAGAGGTTCTCTCATGTTGAATAGGATGAACTAATGTAAATGGTTGCAAACAATGAGAATGTTCCAAATAAAGCACACTGGGCTTAAAACTCAGAAGAATTGTATTTGAGAGCTTTAGAATAAATTTTCCAAGGCTAAAAGGGGTGAAGGTCAAAGTTTGTCCAAATATCAATGATTATACAAACTATTTGCTCAGGTTCATATAACTCAGCATTTTCCTAAAAGCCTATGAACTTTAAAATTATATATTATATTTTTGTACTATACACATTCAATATTCTTTAAAAAATTATGTGCCCCAACAGCATGAACTTTAACATACTAGTGTTATATTAATCAACACATTTATAGATATACTGTAGCTGCAAGAGAGCATTTTCACCTCTGATCTCATTTTGATGGTTTGTAAAATAAAAATTTGATTAAATGGTTTTAAGATTTTCCTATATTGTAACTACAGGATATTGAATACCAAATGGCTGAAATTGTATCATTACATTATGTAAAAAATGTCAAAAATTTCAATTTGATACATTATATCCCATTTTTCCATGCTTATATAAGAATTGTCTTTTATAAATGCAGAATATGCTAACACTCTGGCTAAAACTCATTTTAAAAATAGAGAAAACTTAGAAATTTCACAAGTGGTTGTAGTAAATTTTTTCTAGTTAAATGGAATATGGAAATTTACCAGGAAAAATGTTACATGTGAGAAATTTTAAATTCTAAGTTTACCTCACTATGAAAATTGTAGGTGAAGTTTTATAGAAGGTGATTATAGTAATTTAATGTATCTCTGCTTGAGAATCACAACTACCACAGCATCAATTTAATCACAAATTCTAAATAATTATTTCAGGGAGAAAGGTAATAAAAATGTTAACTTTTATAGTTAGCAACTGTGATAAACTAATAAAAAGTACATCCCATAGATGATAGTCTGAAGCAAGTCTAAAAAAATTAAGACTTTGGTTAAACATTTCAAACATATGTTTAAAAAGTCAAAGATCCTAAATTCATAAAATTTCCTATCTAATATAAATTTTCTCCTGTGCTGATCCTCATCATTAGCATAAACATTTACCCACTAATACACTTAAACTGTAAATTTTCATATCCCATGTTGACAAATTCCAAATTCACCTCTCCAATTCAAAACTTCACCATGAGCATTTCAGTCTGATGTAAACACATACAAACACACACACTCACAAGGCCCATATAAATATCTCTATTTTGTTGTCCAGTAGAAATCTCTTATATAATAAAATTTAAAGTGAGCTTCTAAAACAGTTCCCAAAACATAATCATTTTATATTTTACTGCATTCCCATAGAAATCTGTTTTTTCAAAGAATAGTAGTCATTTGAAACTTCCAAATCCTTTGTGTATCCCCTAATTCACAAATTCTGTAGTATCATATAAAATTCAGGAGAATATGACTGAGAGCTTAAGTAGGTCAGCCAAATTCTTAACAGGAGTTACTGGAAAAGTAAAATGGAAAACAATGACTCTTTGAATGTGGCTGCAAAATTACTCTTCTAACACTGGGATATGTGCATAGAACATCAGACTCAAACTTATGGATGCACTCATTACTACAACTCTTTATGGGCTTTAGGGGTTATTGGCAAATAGCAC
Source organism: Spermophilus citellus (assembly GCF_964194105.1). Taxonomy (NCBI): domain Eukaryota; kingdom Metazoa; phylum Chordata; class Mammalia; order Rodentia; family Sciuridae; genus Spermophilus; species Spermophilus citellus. The sequence continues at coordinate 48,789,216 of NC_138194.1, read as the reverse complement.
AAATGCTAAATCCTTATATACCCCTGAGCTTCTAGGGTATTAATTAAATTCTGATACAAACTTAACATGGATTATCAACTATAAAATTACTCATGTATGTCTTGTAGGAGCAATTAAATCTTTAATCCATCCCTGACTATTTCAATTCACAGAAAAAAATTATCTCTTCTGAACTTCAAAAAAAAGTAAAGTAAATTTATGCCACATATATGTAAATATATGAGAGTTCTTGGATATCTCAAGAGACCAAAATCAAAGTCCCACTATTAACTATATTCTTGATGAAAACGTTGAGATTCAGAGACATAGGTGATTTACCAAAGCAAGGTGACATAGTATCTTTGTATTTTATTTAGTTTCATATTTTGACTGACACTATTACATTAAGTATCACTAGTAAATAGTTTTAAATAATGATAGTCCCTAAAATCAGAATACCAGCATCTGATGAAGCATTTCAATGTGAAGATGCTGAGAATATAAAAAAAATCCATTAAAACCCTATTGATTACTGAACTGCAAAAGCTATATAATTGAAGGCAACATGGTAAAGTAGATAACCATCAAAAAAACCTATATATATAAAGTCAAAATTTGAAGAATAAATTTTGTCTGAAAGTATTCTCATAAGAAATTGATAGTGGTAATTTATACTTTGGTCTACTTAAAGAAGATTTCTTAAATAAGTTTCTAGAGAAAAAAAACTTTAAAATCTAAATGTTTACATAAGAAACTTCTTCTCAGAAATGTACATTAATAGTAATTTAGTAAAAAATAATTTCCAGAAATTTAGTTAAAGGAAGGTATCGAAATGAATGTGAGATCACTTTAGAAGATTATTACAAAGATTACTTAATAGCATCATGCATCATGTTATTCTAACAAGAAGAATTAGTGTGCATATTTATTCTTTCCAGAAACCAAATTTTATGTAACAATGCAAATACACACACACACACATACACACACACACACAATCACATCAAGCTAAGCATTTTTGGCAAAATAATAACAATAACTACTTAAGATGAAGTTTTAAACATACACCCACTGTACATAAAAACACACTGTAAGTCATAGATGTAAATGGATATTTTTTTCCTCAACAATCACAGGCAAGAGAAGAACTAACTGAAAACCAATAAATTAAGTACAGTGCAGCAGTGGGCTCTAGCTCACTCGGCCCATACATCAATAGGTCATTCTCAGTTAATTAAGTGAAGGCATAATCAGCTTAATTTATGTAGTTCAGGAAGTTAATGCTATCATAGTACAGTGCCTGACATCCAGCCTGTCTATATAACTTGTTTTATATGTTCAACTCATTCTGTTTCTCAAAATTGGTACTTTTACTTCTGTAACTCAGTTCCAATGCCGACCTTCTTCGTAGAGATGATGGGACATTTGACCTAAAAAGGAAAATAAAAGATCAAACAAAAACCTATTTTTATAATGACCTGATGTTTCAGTTAATAACATGACATGACATAAACTGCAGCAATAAGCCTAAAGATTTTTCTAAAAAAATAAAACAAATATTGAAACAAGATTGATGTAAATGCACATAATATGCATAGAGTTATTAAGAAGAAAAGGCAGTTAAAAAACAAAACATAAATTGTATGATCATTAGACATATCAGCACAAGTTTGGTATATTTGTAAGTTTGCAACATTTCAATGTGAGATTTTATACCTGCTAGAGGATGATCTTCTTTCTCAGCGAAAGAGTTTCTTTCCACTGTCTCTGTAGCTCATCTTCCCTTCTCTGAAGCTGCAAGTTTACACACAAAGACAAACCACAATGTCAACCAATTGGACCTCACTTAAGGAACCTAGGAGATCGATTTGTAAAGCAAAGAATGAACAGGACCCTATTTCTGAAGTACGTTGCTCAAACTGCTCTTTCATTAAAAGATGCTCTTTCTTATTGATTTTGGCTTAAGTAATGAGAAAGCTTATCCAAAAATCTTTAGCATTTGGGCTCAAGTTAAGGAAATCAATACAGTCATTTCCCATTTGAACTGCATATGTGAGTTTTATGTACGAGAGACAAGACAAAGCCAAATTCAGATAAATCAATAGCACTGTCAATAGAACATGAAGCTGACAAATGGCGTTTTTCAGCAATTAAAGTGAGCTGTAAACATACAAAGACTAATCAATTACAATGTTTTGTCATTAACAGTTTTTAATTGGTACAAAGGTTATATGTGAATGTGACTCTCCAGAAATGAAGACTAAAGACTCTACTTTGGCATCACATGGGATCATTTTACTAATGTTTTATGAATGCACAGATAATTTTATACCTTTCAAAGTAAATTAGGAGCACAATTAGGCAGAATGTATTTGAATATTAAATAATCTATATAAGATAGTAAAATAGTTTATAAATACTGTATGAATACACATACTGATCTTTTTAGAATGTGCTATTTTAAACAAATTTTCAAAGGTTTTAAAACACTTTGTACCTATGAACTAAAAATTAAAACAATTTGTAATTAAATAAAAATTCTATCACATTTCTTAATCTGAGGAATTAAAGCACAAGTTAAAACATGGTAGTAGTCTTTAAAATATTTTTTAAAGTACCTTTGGTTATACATAAAGAATTCTAGCATTTATTCAAAGACTTTTGAAAAATGTTTCATATCACTAATAATCTGTAATAAAAACTGAACCATTATGATTTGCCATTATCCTGAAGTATTCAGGAAAATTGCTGAAAAGAAAGCCAAATATAATTCATAATATGCTAAGTTAGGCATATCATTAAAATGCAGATAAAACCTTTGTTTTTAATAAAAAATGATATAACAAAAGTAAAAGGTTAATTGAAAAGCAAAATAAACTACTGAGTTTAGTAAGGCACATTACCTAGATTAACAGAAATCAATGAAATCATTAAAACAATTAATAACTTAGAGCTCCATTCAGACTAAGATAAACTCTGTGGCTATTAGAATGCGGATACAAAGCTACAGAGACATATCTATTCTGACGGGGTAATTTCCTCTCCTCTGTAGCGGTTCAGTAATATATGCACTGGCATTATACAGCTACCCATTTCTTCTTGTGAGACAAGAGATCTTCCGGGCTTTTTACTTTCTATGCTAAGTGAATCATGAGAACCATAGTTTTTATGGAAGGGAACTTATGTTTCCCCGGCATTTAGGATATAAAATATACCATTAAAGCATCAATGGTATTAATCAAACCCTCATAATTGTTCAGTCTTTTTCCTGGTCAGAAAATGTTCAGAGTTCTACCCATCCTCCAATCATAACAAGGATATAAATACAGCAAAAACAGGCACAGAACCTTGTCAATGACTATAATGGTACACCTAAAGCCATCAGATACTTATCTGAAGATCACATTCAGGGAAGAAACTGAGCAAACTCTTACAATTTCTTGAATTATGTAAGAAGAACAAAATTTGTAATTATAGGTATTTTCTTTTTGACTGTCATTTTTACAAAAAGTGAAACTAGAAATAGAGCAAAAATGTAAGGTAAGGCAATGAAACAGAAAGGGTTGCTTGGGATTTAGTCAAGGTTGCATTGGTCAATATTCTCAAATGCCAAGACTCAATGATCATACAGTCTTTTGGTCTTTTTTCAGACTAAAATCAGAATTGTAGTGGTGCTCCCCAAGAGCTATATAACTCTAGAATAATTCATTATTTTATATAAAAATTATATATAATAAGGGACACTGAGTTCATTAAATAAAAGAAAATTCTATTTATAATTTTAATCCATTGAGAAAATGCAAAGTGCTAGTAAATGTTTATTAAATAAAATGAAAGCAGCCAAAATCTGAGCACTTAAGTTTTTGAAAGGGATTCTAATTAATGATACTATAGAAGAATGTTATTGTTTAAGTATCTATGAAAGTACATGAACACTTCTTATTAGGTTGTTATGAGGATTTGATCAATGGACAAATGTTTCACCTGGTTTAGTACCTTATACATAATAGAGCTGGTCTACAGTGTTTCTTGATCAAGTGAATTAATTTATTGATTAATAAATACTAGTCTTTTAATAATGCAAAATGTGAAAAAAACGGAAATATCAAAATATATTGCTAATGAAGTCAATTGTGTATAAGTTTCAAAGAAAAAAAATTATTGTATAGGCAAATAAGTATGTGGAATAACCTTACCATCCAGGAGTCAGATAAATATGAAGTCATGCAATCATTCATTCATTCAACAAACTCATATTAAACATCATGCAGAAGACACAAATATTTTTAAGCCAATATCAAGTAGAATTTAACTGTCATTCTTTAGCAGAATCATTTTGAAAGCAAATGAGAAACCTTACATTCAAAGCCAAAATGATAGATGCAAAACTGATATTTCACCAAGCATCATTACCCTAAGAAGGAACATCTGCTGACAATTACTTCTGGGTTTGTTTCTGTTTTGGCTCAGAGGTCAACAGAAGCTAAGCATAAAAAGAATCAAGGCTCAATTTTCACTTTTATAAAAAGGTATATCACCATCAACCAGTCTTTAAAATCAGATTTAGTGTCCTCATCTATAAATTACATAAAATAATATTTTCTCTCTCTTGTTGGAGATTTGGGTGAGAATTCAAGACATAAACATATGCAGATACCCTATAAACCCAACAGAATTCAAGATATATAATACATAAACATATGCAGATACCCAATAAACCCGAGAAAACTATGCCAGTATGTTATTATTTTTCACAGATTATATTAGTAGCATTCCATATTTTTATGTCTCAAGCTGTACTGAATATGTCACACATTGCTGAAGAACTCTCTCTTCTCTATTCTTTGCACTGCTGTAGCTCCTCCATCTGCTTCTAAACTATCTTGCTTTAAGACATATCAAACAGGTCTTGTTTTAGGAAGCCTTCTTCTCTACTCTCTTCACTGTTGATTCAAGTTCCATTTATGTATTTGATGAAATTCCCTGCCATTCTGCAATAAAAGCATATTGACTGTTCATTGCTCTTCTTCATTATTGTAGTGACAGTTTGGGGGGACAGAAACCACATCTTATGTGTTTTTGCATATCTGACTTAGCAAATGTTTGAATAAAGTTAGTTGGTTGCACTAGTAAATAAGTTAATATTATGTTTGGAAGCAAAGTTTTTAGTAATTACTATATACTCTACAGTCTGTGAAGCACTTTATGTAAATTACCTCATTTATTCTTTAAAAGAACTCACTCAGATAATAAGTGTGATTACTACTCCAATAATACACATGAGAGAAACAAGAGAAATTAGACAATGGCCAAGATTACTCAGGTGTTAAATCTAAGATTCACGATTTTCCAGCCTTTATCCAAATTTCTCCATCCATCCACCTTCTCATTTTCCAAGGTTCAGAAATTATTTTATCAATATTCCAAAACATATCAGGTACTAGTTTTACTGCTGCAATATAATTAATCTCATTAGTCACTAAACCATATGGCAGAATCCTATTTTATTAATTTCTAATAATGTTTAAAATGCTAAGTAGGCTAGAATATTGTTTTCTGTTTCATGATCTCACATTTAAGGGGCTATATAAGATATTAAATGTGTTCATCCATTCAACAAATATTATTGAGAACTTATAGTAGGTGCTCAAAATAAAATAGTAATCTTAATTGCAAAAATACCAACACACTTTTATGGAATTTTTATCCTAGATAACTCTTATTTGGAATTTATTATATCCCAGACAGTGTTCTAAGCACTTTAGATGACAATCATAACAACTCTATGAAATTTTGCTATTATTATCCTAATTTTGTAGATATGGACTCTGAGGCATAGGGAGGTTAAATAACTTGATTAAATGTACAGGTTTTAAGAGTTAAACTCAACTCTGAAACACGATTTCTTTTTTTTTCTTTTTTTATTGATTATTTAAAGCATTACATAGCTCATGATATATCATCTTTCATACATTTGACTCAAATTGTGTTTTGAACTCCCATTTTCACCCCAAATACAGATTGCAGAATCACATCTGTTACATATTCACATTTTTACATAATGCCATATTAGTGACTGTTGTATTCTGCTACCTTTCCTATCCCCTACTATCCCCCCTCCCCTCCCCTCCCCTCCCATCTTCCCCCTCTACCTCCCCTGCTGTTGTTCAATTCTCTCCCTTTTTTTTCCCTCCCCCTTGCCCCTCATAACCTCTTATAATTCTATGTATCATTGAAGGTCTCCTACTATTTCCATGTGCTTTCCCTTCTCTCTCCGTGAAACACGATTTCTGAACAATGAACTTGAAAACCAGGCCAGGGAACCATGTCTGTGAATCACATTGTACATCCCAGTAGCAGGATGCTCCAGAGTCAAGGCTGCCATGAGTCCCAGATCATCGGCTCCCTTCACCCAGGGCATCTTTTCCCCTGGGTTATGCTGCAGAGCACTGATGCAGACCAACTTGTCATTCATCTTTTATATTCATCCATCAAAAGTACCATTACATCATACCTTGAACAGTACGATATAATCAAGTCAGATACATATTCTTCATGTGAGTTGCTGATCAAAATTGAGAGACAGTCCACTCACATGTCACCTGGGATGGAAGATCTATTTTATACTTTGTTTTAAAACTTTAGATCATTCTTAATATTATACCATTAGGATAATAGGAGATGTCAGTCTTTGTATATGGATACTAGAACCAGATATAAGCTTTCTGATTCCTAAACCAGTCATAGTACTGAATTCTGTTTTCAGAAATCAATATGTGCATGGCTACCACATGGTTATCATCAAAGACAAAGAAATTTTCTTTTCACAGGTTTTTCATTGAGTAATAATTTCATTGAGTAATAATTTTAAATATAATTTATAATGTAAAAATTTTATATAATTATTTACATTTTATTTTACATAATGTATTTAAATACTGTGTCACCAGTTATAGGTATGCTGTATTCTATAATAAAATGGCACCATCTTGTTTTTTAGCGCTACTGAAAAGTATGCAAGAGGCCATAACATATTTGACTTGAAAAGTTTAAATGTAAATTTTCAGTAGCATTTAAAATTAGCTACAAACAAAAACTGATTAAAGGTGTCTCCTTCCGATATTTCATAAGTATCTACTTAAGTTTCTCTTTTTTGTGGGGGTGGGGTTTCCTCCCTGTGTTTCTTCTTTTTTTTTTTTTCTTAGCATATGCTAGCTCCATTCAATTTCCTTCTCAGAACTCCACTAACACTTCCTTTCAGTTCCAACTTAATCTCCTATCTTCTTTTTCATTAACCTTTAATATACACACTTGCTCTCTCCTCTTTACTTCCTATCCAGCTCATTCATCTCTCATTTCTTTCCTAATATAATAGAAGTGAGAAAGGAAACTCAGTACTCTGTGAAACAAACACAAAAATTAAGGTCTCAAACATTAGAAAATAATATAACTCAGTTGCAACACCTGAATACAAACATACTTAACATATCTTTTTCTCAAACAGTATTTCAAGGGAACAAAAAAGACATGTACTAATTTTTAATCCTGCTCTGTTCCATCAACTGCAATTTCTCTAAACTGCATTTGAAATTACCTGTTCAAAGGATTTAAGTGTACCTGGAATGCATCTTGGTATTTCTGCTAAAGAGCAGAGCAGAGTGACTGCCAGAGTGAGCCTTCATTGAGTGTTTGATGAGCAGAATTGAAATGAATACACTTAATACTTGGAAGGAAAATAAATAGTTAAATTAAAGGAGAAACTACTGCTCACCAATCCCCAGGCAGGGACTGTAGTAGAGCTGAATGAGGGCTGGCAGTCAGGACTCACAACTTTATCCTGAGGTTCAACCACTCCCAGGCCTCCCTGATTGTCTTTTTCCCAGCTCTCCAAAGCTGTTTATTTCAAGACTCAAGCACCTTTTTATTTTAACTTCAGAGATAATTTAATATAATTTTTTTTTTGGTACCGGGCATTAAACTCGGGGGCACTTAACACTGAGCCTCATCTCCAGCCCCTATTTTTATATCTTATTTAGAGGCAGGGTCTCACTGAGTTGCTTAGGGCCTTGCTAATTTGCTGAGGCTGACTTTGAACTCTTTTTTTTTTAATTGGTTGTTCAAAACATTACAAAGTTCTTCACATATCATGTTTCATACATTAGATTCAAGTTGGTTATGAACTCCCAATTTTACCCCATATACAGATTGCAGAATTACATCGGTTACACATCCACAGTTTTACATAATGCCCTGTTAGTAACTGTTGTATTCTGCTACCTTTCCTATCCCCTACTATCCCCCCTCCCCTCCCCTCCCATCTTCTCTCTCTACCCCATCTACTGTAATTCATTTCTCTCCTTGTTTATTTTCCCGTTCCCCTCACAACCTCTTATGTGAAATTTTGTATAACAATGAGGGTCTTCCTCTATTACCATGCAATTACGCTTTTCTCTCCCTTTCCCTCCCACCTAATGTATCTGTTTAATGTTGATCTTTTCTTCCTGCTCTTCCTCCCTGCTCTATTCTTAGTTTTCTCATTATATCAAAGAAGACATTTGGTATTTGTTTTTTAGGGATTGGCTAGCTTCACTAAGCATAATCTGCTCTAGTGCCATCCATTTCCCTGCAAATTCCATGATTTTGTCATTTTTTAGTGCTGCGTAATATTCCATGGTGTATAAATGCCACATTTTTTTATCCATTCATCTATTGAAGGGCATCTGGGTTGGTTCCACAGTCTAGCAATTGTGAATTGTGCTGCTATGAACATCGATGTAGCAGTATCCCTGTAGTACGCTCTTTTAAGGTCTTCAGGGAATAGTCTGAGAAGGGTCGAATGGTGGTTCCATTCCCAGCTTTCCCAGGAATCTCCATACTGCTTTCCAAATTGGCCGCACCAGTTTGCAGCCCCACCAGCAATGTGCAAGAGTACCCTTTTCCCCACATCCTCGCCAGCACTTGTTGTTGTTTGGCTTCATAATGGCTGCCAATTTTACTGGAGTGAGATGGTATCTTAGGATGGTTTTGATTTGCATTTCTCTGACTGCTAGAGATGGTGAGCATTTTTTCGTGTACTTGTTGATTGATTGTATGTCCTTCTCTGAGAAGTGTCTGTTCAGGTCTTTGGCCCATTTGTTGATTGGGTTATTTGTTTTCTTATTGTTTAATTTTTTGAGTTCTTTGTATACTCTGGATATTAGGGCTCTATCTGAAGTGTGAGGAGTAAAAATTTGTTCCCAGGATGTAGGCTCCCTATTTACCTCTCTTATTGTTTCTCTTGCTGAGAAAAAACTTTTCAGTTTAAGTAAGTCCCATTTGTTGATTCTTGTTATTAACTCTTGTGCTATGGGTCTCCTATTAAGGAATTTGGAGCCCGACCCCACAATATGTAGATCGGAGCCAACTTTTTCTTCTATCAGATGCAGAGTCTCTGATTTGATATCTAGCTCCTTGATCCACTTTGAGTTAACTTTTGTGCATGGCGAGAGGAGGGGATTCAGTTTCATTTTGTTGCATATGGATTTCCAGTTTTCCCAGCACCATTTGTTGAAGATGCTATCCTTCCTCCATTGCATGCTTTTAGCTCCTTTATCAAATATAAGAGAGTTGTAACTTTGTGGATTAGTCTCTGTGTCCTCTATTCTATACCATTGGTCCACCCGCCTGTTTTGGTACCAGTACCATGCTGTCTTTGTTACTATTGCTCTGTAATATAGTTTGAAATCTGGTATCGCTATTCCGCCTGATTCATGCTTCCTGCTTAGAATTGCTTTTGCTATTCTGGGTCTTTTATTTTTCCATATGAATTTCATGATTGCTTTATCTATTTCTACAAGAAATGCCGTTGGGATTTTGATTGGGATTGCATTAAACCTATAGAGAACTTTTGGTAATATCGCCATTTTGATGATGTTAGTTCTGCCTATCCATGAACAGTTTATATTTTTCCATCTTCTAAGATCTTCTTCTACTGACTCAAGCACCTTTTTAAGAGTTACATTGGGGTCATACTTAGAGGCTTAAAGAAACAGTGTCATAATGCCTTGTTTATAATTGATCCTTGTGTAAATGTTGAACCAAACCTAAAACTGGGATAAAATAAAACCCCAGATATACAATTTCCATTAATAATCTTTCATTCCTATTTTCCTGTATCACCTTTTTTTTCATACCAGGGATTGAATCCAGGGGTGCTTAACTACTGAGCCACATGCCTAGCCCTTATATTTTTATATTTTATATTTTCGGACAGGATCTCACTGAGTTGCTTAGGGCCTCCCAGTGTCACTGAGGCTGGCTTTGAACTTGTGAAATGTTCTTCCTCAGCTTCCCTACACAATTGAGATTACAGGCATGCACCACCATACCTGGCCATGTTTCATGTTTTAAGACATATTATCTGCATATATTAAATCCTCACATACACCTCATGCAATTGGACCCAAGGAATATTACAAGTGCAAGTTAGCCTTCAGGTCATTTTGAAAAATTTAAAATGAACTCTTTTCAGGGATCCTTTCAGGGTTTTGAGTTTTCTATCCCTTTCCCACACTTTAATTACAGACAATCTTGTTTACTTTAGATATTTGACCTTGGCGTATGTTTCTATTTGGAGAAGGGTATCTGTTGCTGTTTACATGTTGACATCAACTGTCCTAACCCAATTCTATCATTTAAAAATGAATGCAGCCATAAGTAGGAAAGTCCCTAAGAAACATGTTAAAAATAAGCTGGTAGCAGAACCAGAATTGAAAACACTAACTTTACTATTAATGGTTTTAACCTGTCAGGAATGATTTTTCTCTGATCTGCTATATTTGAGAGTTTGGGATATTTGATGGACAAAGCTTAATAAATTGGTAAACAATTGCTTTACTATAAATTCTTACATTATTCAAAATGACTCTCAACTCAAACTTAATTTCATCAATTCTGGAATAAAGACATTAAGATTATAATGTATTTATTTATTTAAATAAAGGAGGGGATTTCATACTAGAGAATGGGAGCCTGTGTGATGACAGGTATCAAACAAATCATAATATAGGTGAATGATTAGAGTCTGAGAAGAGTGATACGGACAGGTGGAGAGAGGCAGCTTAGTGCTCAGAGTTCACTCTGGTCAAGTCTGAGATACAGTGGAGCATTCCAATGGGAAATACTTAAGCCAAAGAGATAGTTTTTCCATGTGTTCATAAACAGAAATAGCTCTGAGTCACAGATGATCTGTACATCTGTAACATGAATAAGACCTTCAACACTGCAGGATTCATAGACATTCTAGGTGCCTTACTCTTTTGATGCCTACCCAACTGTCCTTTCTCCTGTCGTTCTACTTTACTGTCTAAAACAGCCCTAGTTATTTGTGAGTAGAGCACATCCAATCAGGTGTGGTGGTGCAGGCCTACAATTCCCATCACTATGGAGGATGAAACAAATGGATCACAAGTTCGAAGCCAGCCTCAAAAAATTAAGTGAGGCCCTCAGCAACTTAGTGAGACCCTGTTTCAAAATTAAAAACATAAAAAGGTCTGGTGTTGTAGTTCAGTGTTAAAACACCCCTGAGTTAAATACGAGAGAGAATGAGAGAGAGAGAGAGAGAGAGAGAGAGAGAGAGAGAGAGAGATTGACATTCATCAATAAAAAGGTTTCATCCCAAAGTTTGCAACGTATTTACATGTCAATATAGTCACTTTATTTCAAGTTTTCTCAAATTCCATGATGTGAGAATTTAATCAGTCAGATTTCAAAACATTCTCTATTTGTGTTCATGTATTGTTATTTTCTGTTTTCGTTTGTTTGTCTTTGCTATTCCGTGCCTTTTTCTGGAGAAATTTTTATTTTTATCAGAAGCAAAAGAGCTATATATTTATTATATTTTAAAAAGACCAAAATTCAATACTTAATTGTAAGATTGAGACTACCTAATATTGTACAACACAGGGAGGATAAAGCAATGTGAGCTGCAGCACAAAACTTAGAAACATTAAATGTCATTGTCACTCCATTAATGAGGTATGTATCCAATATATTTTACACAAAGGCTATATAAAACTCCAAGAAATGCAGATTCCTTTATTCTCTCTCTCTCTCTCTCTCTCTCTCTCTCTCTCTCTCTCTCTCTCTCTATCTATCTATATATATATATATATATATATATATATATTTGCATTAACTCTGGTTTTGGTGTTTTGGTGTTCAGAAGGCAAATCAGGAAGAAATATATCAAATAGCACATTTATAATGGAAATGCAGAATACTCCAGTAATAGGTCAGCATTGAATGAACAGCAAATAAGTAGAAAAAATTCACTGGGGTTTGCAAAGCTAATAGACTAGATAACCAGAATCTATCTCAGTTTCTAATTTTGCCAATGCCCCTTTTTAAAGATCTCTACTATCCCTAGAAAATATTTTCACATTACCAAGTTATTTCTTTTGTACACTCCTTGCCAAATAAAAGCTATGGCGTCCACTTAAATTTTCTGTTTAAACTTCCTCAATTCTTCCTCCTAATACCAAAATAAGCTTACATATTGATAAAATCTGTCTTCTAAGGAAAAGTCTCAAGTAAAACAGAAGAATAATGACCATTAATATCTAAGCCATGCGGATTAAATGTGAAACTGCGATAACTCTTTTTGTTACTTCTCCTACATCATTGAAAGGAAGATATTCTTGAATTAGCAAGAAATTCATAATTGATTAGATGTGGTCTGAAAAAGGAAATGTTTAGGGTGATTCTCAAATGTCTGTCTTGAATAATTGGGTGAATGTAATTTCTGTCATGAATAAAGACCAATGACATTCTTATTTGATTTCCATTCTGGAAAAGTCAAAGCTATAGGAACAAAGAACAGATCAGTGGTTGACAGAGGTTAGGGGTGGCAGCAAGAGGTTTCATACAAAGGGCAGCCAAAGGGAATTTTAAGGATGATGGAACTCTTCTGTGTATCAATGGCAGTGGTGTTTATATATTTCTAAACAACACATAAAACTCAAATAGCTGTATAACAAAAAGAGTACATTTTACTATATATAAGATATAAATGAAATAAAAAAATAAAAATAAACTATGTAAAATAAATAATCAGGGTTTAATGATGAATTATTTTAAATGAAGATATATCCTAAGAATTAGAAGAATGTCAGAATGGTTACTGGGGAAATAAATGAAATTAATGGAGCACTAAATTGAAAATTAGAGTAGAGCAAAGAAAATAAGATTATCACAGGGTAGAAACAAGGAGCAAGAAAGAATATTAAATTAAAAATGAGAGACAGATGGTAAGGATGATGCCACCTACCACTTTCCCAGGTGTCTAGTGTTAGGAAATAATTTCTGCCTTTTTACTCCTACACTCCATCAGAAAGTCATTTTCTTGAGAGTGATGAGCCTCCATCGGCCTTGTTCTGATCATCTGGTTTCCATAATTCCTGCTGTCTAATATAGAAAAAGATAGATAAGCAATATAAGACTAGCAGCTCAGACAAATTTGCTAGTTTACATAGTAAGAGAAACAATAAAAAATAATTTCCAAGAACTGCCTTTGCTCCACTTATGAATGTGTTCTGAATACTCAAAGGTAAGGCAATCCCTTCATAGATACCCCCAAAATTGATTCCAGTAATTTGCTATTCTTTCTTCTGCATCCCATCATTTTCCTTTCCATTGAATCACTCCATCAACATGCAACACACTGTTATGTTTTAAAACACAAGTTAAAAAAAAAAAAGTCTAGATCCTACTTCTCCATTTAGGTTAATCATTTCTTGCCTCCGGTTTTGTAGCAAAACTCTTTGAAATCCCTTACGCACAGTGATTTTCTATTTCTTCCTTCCTGTTCTCTTGAATTTACTAAATTAAATTCCACAATTACTATGGTAAAGGAGTCATTAGCAACTTCAGAAATGGCCTACATTTTGATAAATCATGGAGTCATTCTTCACACCTCATCCTACTTCATCAATCTGAAGGATCTGACACAGTTAATCATTGTCTCCTAAAATTTTTGCCTTTTTTAAAATTTTGTTTCCAAAACATCACACTTCTGTGTGTTTTCTTCTGCCTTTATTGCCACAGCACCATAGTCTTTTGCTGGTTTCTTTTCATCACTGACCTCTAAATTTTGGAATTTTCCTGGGATCAATTGAATCCAAGATTATAAAATAAAATGGTCAAGAATGACACTGCATTCTCTATTCAGTCATTATTTTGATGATGCCATCCAGGTTATGTCTCCAAATATCCTATACTGACACCTCCTAAAACTGTAACAACTTCTCCCTGGACTACCCCGTGAATTATTGATCTGTATATTCAAGAGACTTGACATTTCTACTTTGTTGTTTAATAGGCACCTCAACCCTAATACCTCTAAAATGGATCTATGATATTCCCTAGAACTGTTCCTTCTATAGTCTTTTCTATCTCTGTTAAAGGCTACTGCATTCATCCAAGTCATTTGAGTTAAAACTTTGTTGTCATTGTTGGCCAGTATTTTGCTCAATCCCATATCTCATCTGATAGCAAATCTTATTGTCTTGAGTACCAAAATATATTTAGAAATCTATCATTTCTTCACTCCATCACTATTACCAGTTTGGTTCAAGCTACCAGCAGCATCTCCTATCTATATGTCAATGAGTCTTATCCAGGCTTTCCTGTTTCTGTGCTATCATACTTCAGTCTACTCTCCACAGAGGTCCAGGTCGACCTTATTAAAATCTCATTCATATCATGTCATTTCCAGGCTCGAAAATTCTAATGGGCTCCCATCTCCGATCAAAGCCAAACTCCTTAAAATGTCTCCAAGGCCCTAAATGACCTGGGCTCTCCTTCCCTCCCTGATTGTCTCATCTCCCACCCTGTCTTTCTTGCACAGCATCCCAGTTGCATTGATTTTCTGATGCTTTTTGTGTACCCTGGACATGCTCCCCATTTTGCTCACAATTTCCTCTAACCTGAAGCTTTCCCTCAGTCTACCTGGCTCAGGTCCTTGCTGCCTCTAGATCTTTATTCAAAAGTCACTGTTTCAGTGAGGGCTTCCCGGGGCACTTTTCTCTGCTTTATTTTTCCTCCTTAGCATCTAAATTTGACCTAGTACTATTGCTCATTGTCTGTTTCCTAGAGTTGAATTTAATATTCACGAGCAAAGATTTTTTTTTTGTCTTGTTTTAATTCATCACTCTTTTACCAGGACTCAAAGAGAGTTTGTGACACATATTAAAACACTTAACAAGCACTTGCTAGATGAAATAAATAAATGCACTTTATATCCAAGATTATAAAATAAAATGGTCATGAATGACACTGCATTCTAATAGTGATTTTGAACAAGTTTTCTCAAAAAAATCACTATTATTGACATCTTTTAAACAGTTACTATATGTGGTAAATAAGAAACAGAATTTAGAAAGAGAGTTAGACACTAGGGATGTAGAATATCATGAAAAAAAAATCCCAAATAGCTTAACACAACAGAAACTTATTTTTCACTTATGTAAATCCAGTGTGAGTTAGAAATGAGTTGTCCCACATCCACTGGCTTGGGAATACAGGCCCCTTTCATTGTTTCAATATGAAGTGTCCATGGCTCTTAGACCCCAGAAGAGGTAACATAGTTGTTTTTTTTTAAAAAAACTGTTCTTTATCTTTCTAAATGTTTTGGATTGACATATAATGATTTTACATATTTTGGTGTACAGAGTGACATTTCAATTCATGTATTCATTTTGCAATGAATAAACCAATCATTAGCATATCTACCACCTTAAAATTTTACTATTTCTTCTTTATAGTAAGTGCACTCAAAATCCTGTCTTCTGGAGATTTTGAAATATATAGTTTTATAGCTGAGTAATGCTCCTTTATGTATATACATATCACATTTTCTACATCCACTAGACCATTGATGGGTATTTAGGTTAATTTCTACAACTTTGTGAAAAAAAGTTTAGAGGTTTCTTAAGAAACTAAAAATTAAATTACCATATTAGATCGGGAATAACACTAGTATATATATTCCAAAAGGAAATGAAATTGAGGAGGCACTTGCACTTCTATGTTTATTGTAGCATTGTTCATAATACCTTGACTGTGGAACCAACATAATCAGTTCTTAAATTTCTCAATCCATGTGTAACAAATATCACATTTCGTTGGTCATAAAGTCTGGCCTTGCAGAGAGGATGGGTATAGTTACCAGTAACAATATGTTCATGAATCAAATTATATGTAATCTTCATAGCATATGTTCGGGAAAAGATCCATTTGTTAAAAAAAGAAATGTTATCTATCCCAGGGATAGTAAGAAAAAAAACACAATGAATTTAAAAGCACATTTTAAAAGCATAATTTCTTTGGTGAATCAACAAAAGAGTAGAATCTTCAACTGAAGCTTCAAAATGAAACTTTTTCAAGGGAAAAGAAAGTGCAATTATCGTATTTGAATGTTTCTCTTAGATTAACCCATCGATTGTTAATAAGTTACAAACATTGATTTTAAACATATGACTGTAGCTTTATAATCTTTAAAAAGTAGATAGATCCAAGTTTCTCTAATATCTGGAAACTCTTTATAAGAGAGTCTTTAAAAACATACATAAAATGTGCAATTATTGGCAATAATGTCTAAAAAATGGAAATTTTTATGAGGAAAACAATTTAGCTATTATAATAACAACAATACAAATATTATGTGAAATTTAGCTAGTACATAATAATTTTATTCTGTATAAGAAGTTTATTGCATAATTGTTATATAAAGTCATTAAAGTTACTTAAATTGAATCCAACTGGTAAATCTGAAGCAACAATATCCACTGTATTACATGAAGCTAAATTATTAGTATACTAAGCTATAATGAATGAGGATCCATCACAGAGCACATTTAGAGATTTCATTATGCCACTCTCACTTCTAACATGATTCTATGGCAAATCAAAATAATAGACTTCGAGAAATGTTATATACAGTTTGACATTGCAAAGAGAAATATATAACCTTCATCTCCCTTTATTTATTTATTTTTTATTGTTTATTTTTTGAGTACTGGGAATTGAACCCAGGGGCACTCAACCACTGAGCCACATACCCAGCCCTATTTTGTATTTTATTTAGACAGGAGCTCACTGAGTTGCTTAGTGCCTTGCTTTTGCTGAGGCTGGATTTGAACTTGTGATCCTCCTGACTCAGCCTCTGGAGACACTGGGATTACAGGCATTTACCACCACACCTGGCCTCTCCTTTTGTTTTTAACTTTGTTTCTCAAGTATTAAAATATCACTTTCTTCTTGATTGAATACTGTGAGTTAAGATTTTAATATGATTCTTAAATCGTAGGGGAGGATCCTATTATCCTATTCCACACATTTCCACAAATGGAAGGGATTTTTTTGCTTCACTTTCCAGAAAAGAAATTTTTATTTACCTAGTTCTTGTTCTTGCACATATATTTATCTTGTTTTATCTAGAGTTAGGATTAGACCTGAAGCTAGATTTAAGGGATAGATATCGGCCAGGTTTCTATTTCTAGATACAATTCTAGATTGTCTTTAAATCTTATTCATAGGCTGGGGTTGGGCTCAGTGGTACAGCACTTGCCTTGCATACATGGAACATTGAGTATGATCCTCAGCACCACATAAATAAATAAAATAAAGGTATAATGTCCATCTACAACTGTAAATTTTAAAAATATTTAATCATTTACAGAAACTTTAGGCTTGAAGTTTCTATACATATGCTCAATGTAAAGTTTAGTATTGACATCAATTACTAATATGTGAATAAAGCTATTTATTAAGAGTTTTAAATAGTAATCAAAATATTTCCATAAATATTCCTTTATTATCCTTGTTTAACATTTATTTTTTTTATTGATTATTTAAAGCATTACATAGCTCATGATATATCATCTTTCATACATTTGACTCACTCGCCTGGCATGCGTGCGACCCAGGTTCGATCCTCAGCACCACATACAAACAAAGATGTCGTGTCCGCCAATAACTTGTTTAACATTTAAAATTTTTGTTTTCATTAGCTTTAGAACCATAAAATCATATATATATAATAAAATATATATATATATTTTTTACCCTGGGAAATATATATAGGTAAATTATTATCTTGCCTGAGGGGAAAAAAAGCCCTCTAATCATGTTTGTGAAAGATGGTGTTAGTTATTCCAGGAAAAAATAGGTTAGACTATCTTTTAACCTTATCGGAATGAGGAACAGTCGGAGTTCAGATAAAAAGTGAACATTCTAACTTATCTTTCCACTGATTAACCTATAAAACATTTGACCAAATGGTAGGAATACATTAGTGTTATTTTGAAGAAAAACAAAAACCATATTCAGTATCATAGATACTCTTTTAGTAAATTTAAATGTAAGATAAATTATATTCTTTGGTGACTTAAGATTAAGTCTGCTGGTATTTATTTCAATGACATCATATAATCATATCTGAAATTAGATTTGAAACCTCAGAGTCCTAGAATCATGCATTCATGTAAGTTATTTTTTACTTGTATCTCTTTCCTCCAAATGAAATTAGTAACAAAGTTCTTTTGCTTTTCTTTTAATAATCTCTTTGATTTACCTCTCCTTTTATTTTCTAGTTGAAACACCAATCCCTTCTTACTTGGAACACTCTATAACCAGTAAAATAGACCTTTGATTTTCTAAGTGTGATAATCTTCTCAAAACATCAGTTACATCCTTTTACTCTTATGTTCAATAGCCTTTAATGGCTCCTCATTGCCTTCTTTGCTAAAAGCAGGAAGGTTTCTCAGTTTTTGAGGTTGGTCTAATTTTGAATCTCCTAAGTCTCTAGAAAGCTAAAAGACTCATTATAAGTCCTTCAATGTAGGAAGATGTTTGACATTAAGGGCTTAAGACATGTAAGGAACTAAGGAAAAGAAAGCTTATTTTCTGAGTTAAATAATTTAATTTACCTGGGTAGAAAATGGAAAGAAATCAAGGAATAAATTTGGTAGAAATAAGAATGCATGTATCCTCTGGTTGTAGTACTTAGCTTAGTTTTAAGGAAAGAAAGAGATTCCCCAAATTATCTAAACTTTCCTCAAACTCCTATGTTCTATGATATAGTATTTGTGTGAATGTTATATTTTAATTAGGTAGACCTAAATTTCTATAATTCAGATGATATGTTAAAATTAAAAAGTAATACAAAGCATCCTAAATTTAGCATCTTCAAGAAGTTTGCAATCTTCTCCAATGTATATGCACTAGTGAAGGAACAATTGAAGATAGAACGAAATCAAGACCTACCCTGTGTGGAAGATTACCCTTGGAGCTCAGAGTAGGGAGAACTGTGCAGCTGACATCCATTGAGAAGTGGAACCTAACTTGCTCCTAGAAGAATGCTTACACTACAAAAAAGTTGGAGGAAAATGAACTGAATCTGTGACACTTGGAAGGACCAAAGACCCAATTTTATAATTGTCATTAGGAAACAAGACAAATCCCAGAGTACTCACACTTCAGTCTAGTGGATAATAAATTTCAGTGCTGTGATGACTAATTTTAAGGGAACTACTTGGATTAGTCATGGGATGTCCAGCTATTTGGTAAACATTAGTTCTGAGTATGCGAGTGAAAGAGTTTCTGGATAAGATTAGCATTTGAATTGGTTAGACTGAGTCAAGCAGATTCCCCCCACACACACATTCCAGTCCTCAACAAGTATGGTCCTCAGCCAATCCACTGAGGCTTTGCACAGAACAAGAAGATGTAGAAAAATTTACTCTCTTCTGGTTGGGTTTGAACTGAGAGGTATACCAATAGCTCTTTTGGTTACAAGGTCTTTGAACTCAGACCATTATGTGTACCATCAGCTCCTCTGAGTCTCTAGCTGGCTGTCTACAGACTATGGTATTTCTCAGCCTTCATAATGTGAAACAATTCTTTACAATACCTAAATAGTGTGTGATGCTATTGGTTCTGTTTCTCTAGACCATCCTGATACAGACAGGAAAGTGAAACTAAGACTGAATGATTCAAATGAGAAGAATAGTATGAGGACAGATGTGCTAGAACCAGAGTAAAAAAGATCTTTCTGACAAGACTTTCCAAGAAAAACCAAGAGGAGTTAGAAGCATATTGGTAGTAGCAAGAATTTTGTTAAAGATCAGAGACAGATTAAATTCTTAAAAACTGTAGATATATCCATGTCAAAATATTTGTTTAACAGAATTAGATCAACTGTATTCAGATTCAACATTTTTTCCTAATCTAATGTTATTTCAACAGACACTATAAGTTTCTTTTTTTTATTGATTATTTAAAGCATTACATAGCTCATGATATATCATCTTTCATACATTTGACTCAAATTGTGTTTTGAACTCCCATTTTCACCCCAAATACAGATTGCAGAATCACATCTGTTACATATTCACATTTTTACATAATGCCATATTAGTGACTGTTGTATTCTGCTACCTTTCCTATCCCCTACTATCCCCCCTCCCCTCCCATCCTCTCCCATCTTCCCTCTCTACCTCCCCTGCTGTTGTTCAATTCTCTCCCTTTTTTTTCCATCCCCCTTGCCCCTCATAACCTCTTATAATTCTATGTATCATTGAAGGTCTCCTACTATTTCCATGTGCTTTCCCTTCTCTCTCCGTTTCTCTCCCCCCATTCGTCTTTGTTTACTGTAGTCTTTTCCTCATGTTCTTCCTTCCTGTTCTGTTCTTAGTTGTTCTCTTTATAACAAAGCAGACATTTGGCATTTGTTTTTTAGGGCTTGGCTAGCTTCGCTTAGCATAATCTGCTCTAATGCCATCCATTTCCCTGAAAATTCTATGATTTTGTCATTTCTTAGTGCTGCATAATACTCCATTGTGTATAGATGCCACATTTTTTTTATCCGTTCATCTATTGAGGGGCATCTAGATTGGTTCCACAGTCTAGCTGTTGTGAATTGTGCCGCTATAATCATTGATGCAGCCGTATCCCTATAGAGTGCTTTTTTAAGGTCCTCAGGGAATAGTCCGAGAAGTGCGATAGCTGGGTCAAATGGTGGATCCATTCCCAGCTTTCCCAGGAATCTCCATACTGCTTTCCAAATTGGCCTCACCATTTTGCAGCCCCACCAGCAGTGTACAAGTGTACCCTTTTCCCCACATCCCCGCCAACACTTATTGTTGTTTGACTTCATAATGGCTGCCAATCTTACTGGAGTGTGATGGTATCTTAGGGTGGTTTTGATTTGCATTTCTCTGATTGCTAGAGATGGTGAGCATTTTTTCATGTACTTGTTGATTGATTGTATGTCCTCCTCTGAGAAGTGTCTGTTCAGGTCCTTGGCCCATTTGTTAATTGGGTTATTTGTTATCTTATTGTTTAATTTGTTGAGTTCTTTGTACATTCTGGATATTAGGGCTCTATCGGAGGTGTGGGGGGTAAAAATTTGTTCCCAGGATGTAGGCTCTCTATTTACCTCTTTTATTGTTTCTCTTGCTGAGAAAAAACTTTTTAGTTTAAGTAAGTCCCATTTGTTTATTCTTGTTGTTAACTCTTGTGCTATGGGTGTCCTATTAAGGAATTTGGAGCCCGACCCCACAATATGTAGATCGTAGCCAACTTTTTCTTCTATCAGACGCAGTGTCTCTGATTTGATATCTAGCTCCCTGATCCATTTGGAGTTAATTTTTGTGGATGGCGAGAGAAAGGGATTCAGTTTCATTTTGTTGCATATGGATTTCCAATTTTCCCAGCACCATTTGTTGAAGATGCTATCCTTCCTCCATTGCATGCTTTTAGCCCCTTTATCAAATATAAGATAGTTGTAACTTTGTGGATTAGTCTCTGTGTCTTCTATTCTGTACCATTGGTCCACCTGCCTGTTTTGGTACCAGTACCATGCTGTTTTTGTTACTATTGCTTTGTAGTACAGTTTGACCTCTGGTATCGCTATACCTCCAGATTCACACTTCCTGCTTAGAATTGCTTTTGCTATTCTGGGTCTTTTGTTTTTCCATATAAATTTCATGATTGCTTTGTCTATTTCTACAAGAAATGCCGTTGGGATTTTGATTGGCATCGCATTAAACCTGTAGAGAACTTTGGGTAATATCGCCATTTTGATGATGTTAGTTCTGCCTATCCATGAACAGGGTACATTTTTCCATCTTCTGAGATCTTCTTCTATCTCTCTCTTTAGGGTTCTGTAGTTTTCATTGTATAAATCTTCACCTCTTTTGTTAGGTTGATTCCCAAGTATCTTATTTTCTTTGAGGATATTGTGAATGAAGTGGTTTTCCTTATTTCCATTTCAGAGGTTTTGTTGCTGATATACAGGAATGCCTTTGATTTATGCGTGTTGATTTTATAACCTGCCACTTTGCTGAATTCATTTATTAACTCTAGCAGCTTCTCTGTAGACTCTTTTGGGTCTGTTAAGTATATTATCATGTCATCCGCAAATAGCGATAGTTTAATTTCTTCTTTTCCTATTTTTATGCCTTTAATTTCTTTTGTCTGTCTAATTGCTCTGGCTAGTACTTCAAGAACTAAATTGAATAGAAGTGGTGATAGAGGGCACCCCTGTCTTGTTCCAGATTTTAGAGGAAATGCCTTCAGTTTTTCTCTGTTTAGGATGATGCTAGCCTGAGGTTTAGCATATATAGCTTTTACAATGTTGAGATTAGTTCCTGTTATCCCTAGTTTTTCTAGTGTTTTGAACATAAAGGGATGCTGTACTTTGTCAAATGCTTTTTCTGCATCCATCGAGATGATCATGTGGTTCTTGTCTTTAAGTCTATTGATGTGGTGAATAGCATTTATTGATTTCCGTATATTGAACCATCCTTGCATCCCAGGAATGAATCCTACTTGATCATGGTGCACAAGTTTTCTGATATGTTTTTGTATTCGATTCGCCAGAATTTTATTGAGAATTTTTGCATCCAAGTTTATTAGAGATATTGGTCTGTAGTTTTCTTTCTTTGAAGTATCTTTGTCTGGTTTTGGGATCAAAGTGATGTTGGCCTCATAGAATGAATTTGGAAGAGCTCCTTCTTTTTCTATATCTTGAAATAGCTTGAAAAGTATTGGTATTAATTCTTCTTTGAAGGTTTTGTAGAACTCCACTGTATACCCATCCGGTCCAGGGCTTTTCTTGGTTGGTAGTCTTTTGATGGCTTCTTCTATTTCTTCTTTTGTTATTGGTCTGTTTAAATTGTGTGTGTCTTCCTGTCTCAATCTGGGCAAATCATATGCCTTAAGAAATTAATCAATATCTTCATTATCTTCTATTTTATTGGAATATAGGGTTTCAAAATACTTTCTAATTATCTTCTGTATTTCTGTAGTGTCTGTTGTGATATTGCCTTTTTCATCCCGTATGTTAGTAATTTGAGTTCTCTCTCTTCTTCTTTTTGTTAGCATGGCTAAGGGCTTGTCTATCTTATTTATTTTTTCAAAGAACCAACTTTTAGTTTTATCAATTTTTTTCAATGGTTTCTTTTGTTTCAATTTCGTTGATTTCTGCTCTAATTTTAATTATTTCTTGTCTTCTACTACATTTGCTGTTGTTTTGCTCTTCCTTTTCTAGGTTTTTGAGGTGTTGCGTGAGTTCATTTATTTGTTGTTTTTTTCTTTTTTTTTGAGGTAAGAACTCCAAGAAATGAATTTCCCTCTTAAAACTGCTTTCATTGTGTGCCATAGATTCCAGTATGTTGTGTCTGTGTTATCATTTGATTCTAAGAATTTTTTCATCTCCTCCTTTATGTATTCTATAACTCATTGATCATTCAATAACATATTGTTCATTTTCCATGTGATGTAGGATTTTTCCTTCCTTCTTTTATCATTGATTTCCAATTTCATTCCATTATGATCAGATATGGTGCATGGTATTATCTCCACGCCTTTATATTTACTAAGAGTTGCCTTATGGCATAATATATGGTCTATCTTTGAGTAGGATCCATGTGCTGCTGAGAAGAGCGTGTATCCACTTGATGATGGTTGATATATTCTATATATGTCGGTTAAGTCTAGGTTATTGATTGTGCTGTTGAGTTCTATAGTTTCTTTATTCAGCTTTTGTCTAGAGGATCTGTCTAATGGCGAGAGCGGTGTATTGAAGTCACCCATAATTATTGTGTTGTGGTCTATTTGACTCTTGAACTTGAGGAGAGTTTGTTTTATGAACGTTGCAGCTCCATTGTTTGGTGCATACAAATTGATGATTGTTATGTCTTGTTGGTGGATGGTTCCTTTTAACAGTATATAGTGATCTTCTTCATCCTTCTTGATTAATTTAGGTTTGAAGTTGATTTTATTCGATATGAGTATGGCCACTCCTGCTTGCTTCCGAGGGCCATGTGAGTGGTATGATTTTTCCCAACCTTTTACCTTCAGCCTGTGTATGTCTTTTCCTATCATATGAGTCTCCTGAAGGCAGCATATTTTTGGATTTGTTTTTTTGATCCAGGTTACTAGCCTATGTCTCTTGATTGGTGAGTTTAGGCCATTAACATTTAAGGTTACAATTGAGATATGATTTGTACTTCCAGTCATGCTTCTTTATTTATTTATTTTAGTTTGGCTAGTTTTGCTTTTTGGTTGTTTTCCTCCCCCTTTACTGAGATACCTCCTGCTGTTAGTTTTGGGCACTATTTTTCAATTCCTCTTCTTGTAGTGTTTTGTTCAAAATGCTTTGCAGAGCTGGTTTTCTTGCTGCAAATTCTTTTAGCTTTTGTTTATCGTGAAAGATTTTAATTTCATTGTCAAATTTGAAGCTCAATTTTGCTGGATATAGTATTCTTGGTTGGAATCCATTATTTTTCAGCGTTTGAAATACATTATTCCAGGATCTTCTCGCTTTCAAAGTTTGTGATAAGAAATCGGTCGTTAACCTAATTGGTTTACCCCTGAATGTAATCTGCCTCTTTTCTCTCGTAGCTTTTAGTATTCTCTCCTTGTTCTGTACGTTGGCTATCTTCATAATTATATGTCTTGGAGTTGGTCTATTATGGTTTTGAATGTTTGGGGTCCTGTAGGCTTCCAGGATTTGGCAATCCATTCCATCTTTCATCTCTGGGAAGTTTTCTAGAATTATTTCATTTAATATGCTGTCCATTCCTTTGGTTTGAATCTCTGTGCCTTCTTCTATCCCTATGACTCTCAGATTTGGTTTTTTTATGACATCCCATATCTCTTGAATAGATTGCTCGTGGGATTTAAGCATCTTTTCTGTGTTGACTATATTCTTTTCAAGTTGATAAACCTTGTCTTCATTATCTGATGTTCTGACTTCTACTTGATCAAGTCTATTTGTAATATTCTCGTTTGAATTTTTAATTTGGTTTATAGTTTCCTGCAATTCTAGGATTATTGTTTGATTTTTTTTTAAGATCTCTGTCTCCTGGTAGAGCTCGTTCTTTGCCATTTGAATTTGTTTGTTTAATTCATTTTCAAAATATACTTTTATTTCTTGGACTTGCTGTCTCATGTCTTCTCTAATATTCCTTTCCATTCGAGTTAGGTATGCCTTGAGTTCTTTCCCTATCCCTGTTTCTGATGTTTCTATGTCCTCCTGTAGAATTGAGTTGTCTTGCATTGTTTGTAATCCTTTTTTCCCTTGTTTTCTCATGTTGTCCACGTTACTTTCCAGCTCTTTTTGATTGTCGTGTTTCTGCTCTCTTCTATAGATTTGTTTTGTTTCTGTATTACTCTGATGTCTCTCCTTTGTATTGTTAAACTATGCCTGCTAACGTGGATTCCGCTGGGAAGGAATTCCAACGTCCGAGCTCCAGTGACGACACTACTCTGCTATGACGGGCCCCAGTCTCCTTGCCGGGGTGCCCTAATGGGGGGGTGTGACTGGACTGTCTCTGTTTGGTTTCAGCTCCCGGTCGCGGCAGGCGGGCAGTCTCCAGCCACCCAGTATCACAGGCCGCGGGCAGGTGATCAGTCGCCAGCGGGTGGGCGTTCTCCTACTGCCCAGTTATGCAGGCAGTGGGTGAACTATCGCCGGCGGGCCTGCAGTTTACAGCTGCCCAGTTATAAGTTTCTTATATACATGTAGTTTTTTTGTGTGTGTGTGCAACCTATTTTTGCCAATATTCATTTAACTTTTGAACCTAAAATAGGACAGAGATTATAGTATTTAACCTATAAAATGAGTAAATGAACTATTTTATTTAACTATATGAGAATTCTGAAACATGATAAAATTTTGCAATAATTTGGGAAATGTTCTCAAAGAGTATATATCTTTTTATTTACACAATAATGTTCAATCAGTCCAAATTTCCTGTTATTTTTCTCCTTCAAGTAAAAATAATAGTAGTGAAGGAGCAAAATAGTGAGGCTTTATAAATGCGATCTAATTGTGAATTAGGGTGTGGGATAAAAAAGTAGACATAAGATGACTTAAGTGGAATGAATCAAATGAAAATAAAGTACTTTAAAGTTCTCAAAGATTTTCATAGATTAAACAAATTTAACTTTGAAACCATCAGAAAAACAATTAAGATATCTATAAATGGTTTCATCTAATCTCATATAGTATAATAATTTCTTGACAACAAATTAGTAAAGACTTTGTCAAAGAATAAATGAAATGAATGAAAAATCAGAATATCTGGAAGTTAGTTTCCTAGAGTTTCTTTGTCTGTGCTTCCAATTTTATTTCAAAGTTATCCAATGGGTATGAAAATCAAAGAAAGATCCTCACTTCCCAGAGCCTCCATAGATCTTCTGTTTGATCTCAAGACAAGTACAAATATTTATACTTTATATATCCCAGGAGGTGTCTTCTACAGACACTGTGAAAATGAGTAACTAATATGTTCTCATTGGGATGTAAGCGTAACTTTATTACTTTTATATGCAATTACTACATTGCTCATTTAAAACTATTTTTAAAAAGAAATTAAGACAATATTCATCTGTATAACAAAAAAATTACATATTATAAATTACAGTTGCAAGATTAAGTGATTATAATAGCAAATTTCATTTAAAAGTGTACAGTTACATGTATGAAAATCATGTATTAAAATATCTCTTCTCCACTGAACCAGCAACATTTTATTATAAATCTGAAGCTATAAACTACACTCTTTGAGATTGGATACTTTAACTTTATATTTATTAAATGTGTGTGCAGTGACTATTATGTATTGGTACTATCAAAAAGAGAAATAAGACATGTTTTAATTATGCTTATGTAACATCCTGCTTTCCCTATTGTTAGTAACAGTAACGCAAATATCTTTAGAAATCACCTACCTTCCATTCTTGAAAATCTATTTCTGATAACTTTGTTATCTCACACTCTTTAAATTTTTAGATTAATATGTTTTATTACTTTTTTAGTTACATAATTTTGCCTCTGTATTTTCTTCATACCATCATTATTAAAAATTAATGTTCATCTCTCTTTGCATTTGGAAATAAAGGGAAATAATTATGCCAGTGGTGTTTGATGATAAAAGAGGTTTACAAGATTTTTATAATCTAAATGTTTGTTGTTGTTGTTGTCGTTGGACTTTTATTTTATTTGTTTATTTATATGTGGTTCTGAGAATAGAACCAAGCACCTCACACATGCAAGGCAAGTGCTCTTCCACTGAGCCACAACCCCAGCCCCTAAATCTAAATTTTAAATAATGGGAGGAAACAGACTGGCCTGCTGACATAGAGTAAGTATAACATGAATCAGCTATATTCCTTGGGGGAGAAAACATGACAAAAAAATAAATAATGTAGAGGTTGCCAGTTTAGTGTGAGATGCCCAGTTTAATTCACTAATTCTCATTTAACCCAGGAGTGTTTAAATGTTTTCAATAATCACTGGAATGAGAAAAAATGGAACATCTGGTGGGGTAGGAGGAAAAAAAAATTTGCCAACTAGGACTCAGGCTACAGATAGTTGTCTTCATTTCTTTCACTCTGAAAAAAAAAAAAAAACATTTTGAAAGAGCCAAATTACTCAAAATCATTCTATCCACCTTAGAAATGATCAAGTAGAGGTCAATTGCACAGACCATGTAACAATCTGAAGGAAATTTGGAAGCCATCTTTGAGCAGAGTAAAAGGAAATCACAGAGAAATACAAAAATAGGCTACCTATTATACAAGCCACAGGTAATGGAGGACAACTAGTTTGAGAAAATTTCAAAAAATTACTACAGTTTCTTTGTATTTAGGTTTTTTTGTTGTTGTTGTTGTTGTTTGTTTGTTTGTTTTGTTTTGTTTTTGTGATCCCTGACTTCTGCTTTACCCAGCATTCTGAAGACGTAATAAATGAATCAACCTGCCAAATACTGGAAGAAACAAAGACAAAAAGACACAAATATCCTGTCCTTAAAGAGCCTAAAACTGATAGTTTGGGTTTCTGTCTCTTTTTTAATTTCTTGGACTCTCTTGGGCATAATGGCCTTTGGAAATCCCAAAGTCCCAATTCACATCTACTTGTTCAACAAGCCCAATAGAGAGTTGTATTTTTTGTTTGTTTATTTGTTTCCTTTAGGTTCAGCAGAAAAGTCTCAGGGAAGACTGTGATTGGTCGAGTGGGGGTTATATACCTGTTCCTGAACTAAGTTCTGTGACCTGGAGGTAGAGTATCCAATGTGCCATGCCTGGGTCATGGATCCAAACTTATGGCCATGAATGGGACCGGTTAGTGACACAAAAAACTATAGGTATGCTACACTGGGAAAGATAAATTCTGGTACTGCAGGGGGGAAAGAAATGTTAAGCTGGCAAAGACTAGGCTGAATATCAGTGAGGTCAGCCTAGGAGTAGATATAGAATGAAAAGAATCAAGAGCTGATGTCAAAATTCTGGGGAGCACTATACTTAGTAGTTGAATGGAGAAAGCTGATCCTGTAAAAGGGACAGAGAAGGAGTAGCCAGAGAGGCAAGAGGAGATCCTCCTGTGATGTCCCAGAAACCAACTCAGTGAGTTTCTTAACCCCTGGATCCAGCTCTGCCTGGAGCTAAGAAATAACACCTGGAATTTTTTGGTGTCCTAAGCCAATGAGTTTCTTTTTTCTCTCCTTTTTTTCTGTGTTGGAGATGGAACCCAGGGCTAGACAAGCCCTCTATCACTGAGCTACACCTCCAACTACCCAACTCCATTTTTGTATGCACTATTTCTATATTGGATTCTTTGTCAATTGTAACTATCCATATGCCAATGACTCCCAAATCCACATCTGTGGCCAAGGCTTCTCTCCCAAGGAATAAATTTATAGAAATAACTTCCAGTT
The DNA here is from genome assembly GCF_964194105.1 of Spermophilus citellus. NCBI lineage: Eukaryota > Metazoa > Chordata > Mammalia > Rodentia > Sciuridae > Spermophilus > Spermophilus citellus. Next base: position 48,759,973 of record NC_138194.1, on the reverse strand, counting down.
AAATTTTAACTTCTACACAGATGTCCCACAAGAATCTCATAAGCACAACAGATTATTGCTAAACAATGACAGACTAAATCACACAATAAATTATATTTGCTTGTAATGTTTTAAAAATTTTCACCAGAATGCAAACTCTATGGGGATGTTCAATAAATATTTGTTAAATGAATGAATAAACCAAAAAATAAATGAAAAAAAAAGAGCCTAAAACTGAACCACAAGGCTTCATCCTCTTTTCACTGACTCATTGATTCTATACCCAGTTGTTCAAGATTCAGAAATGAGGGAAGATCTATTGTAAGGTTTCACTGTGAGAAAATTAAATTAGTGAGAGTTCTCCAAAGATAAAAAGATAAATAAAAGAAAATATGAGAGATAAGAAAGTATGCTAGTGGTCAATAGAAAGCACAGTGAGAAGTTCTGAGTGGTGGGGGAAGGATGATCAATTGAAGTGCCAAATTTAGTAAGATAGCAAGGAAAGAATGGGAATGTTTAAGCACCAGGAGTTTGAAGCTCCAAAATACTATACCAATTACTGGCTGTCTTATATCTGGAATCAGTGTAAAAATACAAACAAGCCTCACTAAGCATTATTAAAGAACAGAAAATAAAATAATACTACATTGTAAATTTCCAATTTTTAGCTGCACAGAAAATGTTATTTCAACGTCATGTGTTTATTTACAACATCCTCCAAAAAGATAATAAAATATAGAAAAGGATAAATAAAAAGAGACGATAGAGTAAACTCAAATAAAATCCTGACACCGTTATGAGTTTAATTAACAAAAATTCCTGAAGGAACTAAACAATGTGGGGGCAGAGAAAAGGGGACAATAAGGATTGGTGGGTACCCTGGGATTAAGAGCAATCAATTGTTGCTCCCTCCTCCCATCCCACTATTAAAGGGCAAGAGGAGGGAATGTTGTCTCTGGAGCTTGAATAGAACTGGAGATGTAAACCAGACCATCTGGAGTCAAGCTGTGGCCATAATGAAATGCAACCATTGCAAGGATCCCAACTAGGCAGGGAGATCTCTCAACCTGACTCACCTCTTTCTAGTTCCTCATACCAGTGCATTCCACTGGCCAAACCCCAACCAGAAACTGAAATGCAGAGGAGTTTGCATGGTGCAATGCATAGAGGTCACTCTCCTGTGTTGTAGAAACAGCACAGGAAGATGGAAAAAAAAAAGATCTAGGAATTCAGAAAATGACAAAAATTAACCAGGACACAAGGATGAACAGACTTCATCTTCAGTGTTACTTTACCTACTGTTAGTGGATTAGTAATCTAACAGATTGACTAGTCTGACCTGAATTTCTAAGAATTCTTTTTCTTACGTGTTTCCGGTTAGGGCAAAGCAAAAGCAAATCTCTGTGGTATCTGGAGAGCAGAGGTGAAGCAGCCACCATTTTGTAGCTCACAATGTTATTGCCCATCTGCTGTGTCACCTGAGAGGAGGTCAGGGCTGTAATTCTTTGTGCTAGTGGTCATGTGCCCTGCTAGCACTTAAAAATTCTAAAACCAAAAATGAAGTGGAAAAGGCGTATTAGGGAGATAACTGAAATTTTGCTAGTCTCCTTGCTGAGTCATTTGCTATCTGTACAAAACCCCTTTTCAAGAGAGGAAATTCCTAAATTCAATACTATTGATGTACACAGAACATAGTCCAATATCTTTGTGTGAAATACAATAAGCTTGCCATTAGGTCTAGATATAGATACTTATGAGTCAATGACCTGTAAATAGAAGACAAATTAACAGTCCATATGCCCATTATACAGGGTACTGTAGAAATAAGATTGCTGAAATTACACTTCTTATTTGAAAATAGAATAAGGTATCTCACGTTAATTTTATTTCCCATTGAATAGAAATCACAGAAACAATATTCTTTATCAGTGAAGAAAGTTCCTGATGTTAGTTATCAGTAAAGAAAATTCCTAATGTTAATCTATTGGCAAATTGACTGTGGTTAGCACTGCAGAGAGATGCTCTGATTTTATTGTACCCTATACTTCTGCAATTAGGGATTTTCAAGAGGTGATTTGATCACACTTCTGTAAATCAAACTGGTGGTTTTTCTGGTAATCTAACTGCCTCAAAAACTTAACGGAAATTCAGCCACTCTGTTTCTGATCAATTCTATGTTGAAGTAAATGCAAACTGTATTTGCTCTACACTTACTCTAATCTCGGTCTACACCCACCTTTGTGAAACAATAGATTTGGATGAGAAGTTGTAAGACCTTTAAACTGTGTTGGCACCTATCACTGAGAAATTTACTTGCTTCAGTTAGTAAAGCACAATCAATTGGGTTTTGTTTACTTTTGACATTTAAGATCCCAAACGATGCAACTCAGTCAACAGAGAGATCATTTTAAATAGTCTAACCTCTATTCACATTTCTCTCTATAAAAATAGTTTAAAAGAATCACAACATTATTAATAACTTACAGATATGCCTCTCTGCCACACCCACAACAAAATATCACTCATTCCACAATGTCAATAATGCCAAGGTTGAGAAACTCTTGTTGAGAATACTATATACAAGAGACTAAACCTATAAATATAAGGAATAAAAGTGACACCCCTGACCTGCACATTCATGAAGCAGATGGTCAACATCTCAGGAAAGCAAAGTTTAACAGAAGATATGATTCTGGTAATAGAATTCTTAGCTCTGCTATATTGTGTAAAGAAATTCATATTGCAGGCTATCTAAAAACCCTGTGGACATGACAGCTGATACTGGTTCCAGACATTTCTCTCAACATGGGTATATTAATTGGATTGACTAGGTGAGGGCCACTGAATTAGCAATAAAATCCCATCAGTTGACTGTAAGAAAAATGCATATGCTCTACCAGTGGTAGGTCACTTACTTACTAGAGACTGATTAGTAAAGTAATAAAGAGGAAGAAAAACAATTATTTTGATGGATAGATGAGCTCCAGAGTATATATACTAATTTAGTTATTTAACTTTCATTACACTTATGAAAAACTAGAATTTAATACTATGCACATTTATTTGGGGAGTTTCATTTTTAAGTAGATATGACTTGGGCTTTCTCTTCTTCCCACTGCTGAAATAATATACAAACTTAGTGTGTGTGTGTGTGTGTGTGTGTGTGTGTGTGTGTGTGTTTGTGCACATTCACATAAAGTAGGCTATTGCAATTGTATGTATAATTTTTATTTCTGCACACATACACCAGTATAGGTCTTCAGCAGAATACAATTAAATTATATCAAAGGGCCATAGAAATTGTTGCAATTGAGCTTATCTTAAATTAAATATTTCTCCTTTACTTCTAGAGTTTGGCTTCAGTTTTGTTTGCATACACCTTCGCTTATATGAAATAACACTCATTTTGATTTAGAGTTTAAAAATCAAGGTACAGATAATAGTCCTAAAATAAGCTATTGTTCCTACAGTACTTTTTCAGATACTAAGAAAATCTTCTAAAAGAACAATTATTTTAATAGAATCCTGTCATGATGTTAAGTGGCCAACTAAAATTATTTTACTAAAAGGGTATTAAGCATTTTAGACCCAAATACAGTCTCTCAGATTTAAAAACAGAGAAAAAAATATTTAAAAGAAATATAAAATAAAAATTAAAAAGAAATAAAATGATTGTGTAAACCTCAAAACAATTTGATTTAATAAGGCAACGTAAAATTTTTACATAATGAAAAATAATTTATAAATGCTAAAAAAAGCAAAACAATATTATGCCCTTGGAGACACACAACACATACACACACACCATTCACAGACACACAAACATGTTTTAAGAATTGGAAGGCTGCACACTAAATTAATGATCAAATATGGATGCCAATGAGGAAAGAAGAAACAGGGAGGGAGACAGAATCGGAAGTTCAGTGGGGAAAATGGAATAGCATCTTTATTTGTAATATTTTATTGTTTTTATTAAAATAACAAACAAATTATGATGAAATATTGGCAATAGCTAATTCTGGGTGAAGTATGTAAAGATGTTTGCCATACTGCCTTGTGAATTCATTGTGCCTTTGGTTTTTCACAAAAGAAAAATTATAGTTAATAAAGAAATATGAGAAAAGTGTCCTGATGCTCAGATGTAAATATTCAGAGACCGAACAATAAGAGATCATAGAATAGTTGAGGATATTCAAATAGTAGTGGGTGAAGTATGAAGTATGTTAGAGAGAAGGGCAAGAATTAAAGTAAGTGATACAAGAAAAAGAGTTCATAAAAAGTGACTCTTAAAAACTATTGCAAAAAATTTGAAATATTTTCCTGAAGAAGACACACACACACACACACACACACACACACTCACAAAATTCAATAGGAGTAAAATTGCCAGAATTGTGTAATAAAGAGTTTACACAGGAAATAGTATGGAAGAGGTTTTGAGGATACTACACTTCTTAAGTGGCTACTGCAAGAGTCCAAGCAAGGAAAAATGAAGTGCTTAAATAAGAGAGAGATGGTGGAATAGAAAGGAAGAAATTTGGGAGATTTAACTAACAAGAAATGGTGGATATTTACATGGTGAACAAGGCAAAATCATCCAGGATGCCTTTGGTTTCAGGGTAAGGCAGCGTGGTAAACATCAGAATAAGGAATATAAAATACTGAATTGGTTTGTTGGGAAAGTATATTTTTTTAAGGGGGGGAGCCCTAACTTTTTTCCCCTCATGAACTGTTTTATCAGTCCATCCTTTTCATCTTCATAGTTCCCTTTTATGAAGCTGTTAATCAATCAGGTGCATATTTCAGCCCATTCTACTAAATTCTGTGACTTTTGACTTCCAAACCCACCAAGACGATTGGCACACCATGATCATGTTAATTTTCCTAAAAATGCCCCATTTTATTCACTCAAGGCTGAGTCAACAGTATCTGGGTAGTCCCAGAAGAGCAAAAGACTTCAAAGATAACACATTTGTAAAACTAGAACAAGAAGAGTAGAGCTTGTGTAGACATCTTGGGGAAATGACACTGGAAAAAGAGATTGAGTTTCTGTTCAGAAATCCCATGATGTTTCCTCAGAATGGCTGGAAACTATTGGAAGCTAATAAGTGAGCAAGTATCAGGACAGAGTATGTAGTAACAAAGATTAGCCTAATAAAGTAGGTTAATCAATGGCCTACTTTTAGTATGCAGCCTTCTTAGGAAAATATAAATATTGCATACATAGAAGACAGAAAAAGGAAATACAACATGTGCATATTGGATATCTCTGAATAAGAAAATAGAAACAATTTAAAATATTTGTTTAAACATATACCAGAATACATTTTCCTGAAATGAAGAAATATTTGAATCTATACTTGGAAGGAGTGAATCATACATAGAAATAAATTATACAGGATAATCTCATGAAGGCATATCTTTTTAAAGTCGTTGAATTTCAGTAATAAAGGCTTCCAGTTGAAGTGGTGTAGGCCAAAAATCTCAGGCTTGGAAGGCTGAGGCAAGAGGAAGGCAAGTTCTAGGCTGGGCAATTTAGAGAGACCCTGTCCCCAAACAGAAATAAAAAGGACTGGGAACGTATCTCAGTGGGGTAAATCACCCCTGGGTTCAAGCCCCAGTATAAAAATAAATGAAAAAATTAAATAATAAAGACTTACACGGGCATTGGACAATAAGAGAATTCCTAGGAAGGAAAGATGAATCGGTGTCAGATGTCTCCACTGCAGCATCCAGGGAATGCCACGAATAATGTGCCCAACATCCAAGGGCATCTACAACATTCTGGAGGAAAGTGTGAACAAAGAATTTCATGCTTTGCTATGTTACCCTGCCATTCAAAAAGCAATGGACATTTTCCAATATGAAATAACTGAGAGCCCAAGCAATAGACTACATATAGAATTTTTTTAAAGAAAAAATAAAGCTAGTGGAAGATAAAAGAGATAACTCATAAAAAGACCATGTGGTAGTAAATTCCACCTTCAAGTACATTTATAAAGAATCAATTTGAAAATTGATGAATAAATAAAGGGAAGATCAGTGGAATAGAGGAAGGGGAATAGATGGAGGAAAAAAGCAGGGAAAGAGGAAACACTGGGGACTGTAATTATGCAGGTTAAACACCATGCAGGTATGATTACGTCAACTGAACCCCACTATTATGTATAACTATAATGCACAATAAAAGCATAAAAACAGACCACGTGATGAGCATGGAATCCAATTAAACAGAAATCTAAGTTTTATAACTATGGGTATTAAGACTCCATAATACCCATTCTTGAAACAGGTTTTTCTTTTCCCATCTACTGACTTCTTCTTATTAATAAGGAAATTAGCACAATTGTACTTTCTTTTCCCCATTATAGCTTTATTCTACCTTCTAATTACATTTACTAGGTGCATGTACAAGCATGTGCACACACACACACGTGCAAATATATGCACCCTCTTCTAAAAACCAACCATGACTTTTAGAGGTAATGAAGATCCAACCCACAATAAGGAAGAAGGACATCTTCCTACACCTATTATCTTCTGGTCAAATTCCTCGGAGAAATCACAGGTAGTATTATACATGATTTTGTAGAGTTATTTCAATTCCTCCTGCTGGTACATGAATAATGAGACCCATAACAATTTTGTGGAAAAATAGAACCGTTTGCCTCAATGGATTCCTTACTTTACTCAGAAGAGAAACCAAGCAGGCGTGAAGGTTGAAATTTCCCTTCCTTCCTTTCTCTCTCCCCTTCCTCCCTCCCTCCCTCTCTCTCTCTCTTTCTCTCTCTCTCTCTCTCTCTCTCTCTCTCTCTCTCTCTCTCTCTCTCTCTCTCTCCTCTCTCCTTTTTTCCTTCTTTGCTTTTTCTAAATCTCCATTCATTTTTTTTTTATAATCTGAAGATAGACATTTATTTCCCTTCTTTCTATAACAAAATCAAAGTAGGGCTTTCTTCATACAGTTGCTTGTACAACGGTATTTAACAGTTTCATTATACTATTTTAAAGTATTACTTATCCACATGTACTTCCCACAGGCTAGAAGGCTTCTTCCCCTTGGACTCTGTTTGGTAAACAATCCAGAAATTTGATCAAACTCACTAATTGTGTTCCTTCCACTTCCAATGCAATAAATTACATTTGCAGTTGTAAATTAGTATGTAAAACATTGAACTTAATTAATTTTTGTTGATTTTTGAGTAAAAGGTCATATCTTTAAGGAAAATTGGATGGACACTCCTTTGAAGACAATTAAGAAGCATAAATGCTGTGACTAATAGACTTTTGTAAACTCAAAATGAATGTCAGAGATTTCCTAGTACAAGTAATAATTTTGTCATAGAGGAGACAAACTATAATTCATTTTTTTCTAAAGTCATACAGGTAGTCGTTACCCATTTTCTGTTTATATGATATAATAAATCTGGTTAATACCTGTTTCTTTACAAAATAATCATCAAATTTTAGCAATTAATGATATTAATTTTATCTATTTATATTTTTTTTCTTATTGTTATTCTGGTTCCTCTCTCAATCTGACATGGTTTTTATTCACACTGTCCAGTAGACATCTTCTAAAGGGAATTGTGGGAATAAAACCAAAAATATTCTGAGGCAGAATTCATTCACTTCATGGATCATCCTGTGTTTGCTGTCTCAACTGACAAATCAATTGCAGCTTTATATGAGGAATGGGCCTGAAAGTGTCATATCTAAACATCCTACTCTAATTAAGTTTCCACTTTCTTAATATCCCACAATGGTAATTAAATTTCAATATATGAAGCTTGGGAGACCCTCAAATCACATCCAAACCACAGCATTTTAGCCCAGACCCACACAGGATTTGTTCTCAAAATGTAGAGTATCTCCAATCATCCCAGAGTGTAAATTTGGTCTACCCTTCATTCAAAAGTCCCTAGTACAAAGTCTCAGCTGAGACACAAACTGCTGCCGGTATGAACCTATAAAGTCCAAATAAGATACCTACTTTCAGTATACATGGTGCTACCAAAATAGTGCATATAGCGCCATTGCAAACGGGAGGAATAATCAAGAAGATACAAATAATCAGCCCTAAATCAGGTAACTTGTGTACACTGCAGATGAGGGATGAGCCCCCAAACGCTTTGGGGCTGCTGTGTCCCTATAGTTTTGTTGTTCCTGGGGCTGCACCCTGATGTTGGTGACTTTCCCAGTAGATGTGTCACATTGCTGGTTCCTCTACCTTTCTGGTGTCTTCACCAGAAAGCTTCACTCCCACTTGTCCACTAGACCTTGCACCACTGAATGCTCTCTACAAGGTCTCTGACCATCAGTAAATTTCCATCTGGCTTCTCAGACTTTCCTTTGAAATTTTAGTGGAATCCAGGATGGACTCCTACCTTTTGAATTTTATGGACCTGAAATATCAGCTCCATGTCCACATCTATGTCTGCCACTGGCATAAGCCACACCCAGGCCTGCTTGGATCATAGCTTCAGCAGCACTAAGAGTACTTTGCCAGGAAGCCAGAATCCCAGGGTAGCCCTGGGTTTGAGCAAAGAGACCTTTTTAAATTTAGTTTGCATAAAGAATAGCATTTTGAGCTGGGGTTATGGCTCAGTGGTAGGGCGCTTGCCTAGCATGTATGAGGTACTGGCCTCAATCCACAGCACCACATAAAAATAATTAAAATAAACAACCAGAGATATGAAAAATTGAGCTCTATATATGTAATAAGAATTGTAATGGGGCTGGGGATGTGGCTCAAGCAGTAGCGTGCTCGCCTGGCATGCGCGCAGTGCTGGGTTCAAACCTCAGCACCACATAAAAAGATGTTGTGTCTGACGAAAACTAAAAAATAAATATGAAAAAATTCTCTCTCTCTCTCAAAAAAAAAGAATTGTAATGCATTCCTCTGTTATATATAAGTAAAAAAATAAATTTAAAAAACATAATCATAATAAATAAATAAGTCCATCAACAACTTAAAAAAGTATTAAAAAAAGAATAGCATTTTTCAATTCAAACTTTTTGTTGCCAACTTCTTTCTTACAACCAACCAGTTTTACCCCCAAAACATACATACAAGCAAGCATACACATCTTTGCTTGTGTTATATGTGAGAATAATCCATTCCCAGGACTGAATATGTAAAAAGGAAAGGCAGGATAGAATAAATGAGAAACCCTAATTCATTTCTCAAAAAGTCAATTCAATATTTTATTTAACATGTACATATGTGAAAACAACACAGTGAATCCCACCACCATGTACATTCATAAGAATAGGACTTTAACTAGAATAAGATTTATTCCATGCATGTATAATTATATCAAAATGGATTCTGTTGTCATGTATACCTAAAAAGAACCAATAAATTTAAATAAATAAAATAAACTCTATTCCATGTTGTTTGGGGTTTACATTAGTTTTTCCAAGACCCAAGTTTCATGGAATCATATTTTATCAAAATAAAATAAATTCAGAGCCTGAATTAAATCCAGAGTATTTAATTTTTTAATATGAATATTAACAAAGTATCATTGGTCAAATTAACTTAAATGAATTTATGAATATGCCACAATAAAACCCACTAATCTATACAATTAATATATATCAGTAAAATCTTAAAATAATTTTTAAATTATTTTATTAAAGATGGGACATTTTAAATTAAGAAAGGTAGATAAAACATAAGTTAAGATTAAGAATATTCTACAATTTTACAGTAACATGTATAAAACATGATATCCAATTATCCTAATTTTTCTCCAAATTCTTCAAAGTCCATCACAATTGAAATCTACTATGATGTGGTTCTAGGAATAACTATTTTATTCCACACATGATACTTACTCTATACTACCTGTATAAGTAATTTTTTAAAAAAAATCTATTTTATCTTACTTATGAAACTTATTCTGCTTTGCATCACCTTTTTATAAAAAGAAAAAAAACCTGTTAAATTATTCTCTCATTTGAATATGCCAATACAAAAATACCAGATTAAAATCCTAGTAGATTATGTCAATTAGACTTTTGAATGCTGTCTTCCTAAAATGAATTAATCAAATTCACCTGAAAAGGTGCCACTTTCTTATGAAACAGGACCTTAAATGTAAAGTCACCCCATTTTATGAAGTTTATTTATATTAAACTATAACTGTTGTTTAATACTGGTACACTAGTATTATCTTGCATCTTCATACTTTTTATTTACATTGGTACATACTTAAAGTATTAAATATGAACTTACTAGATAGCTAATATCTTGTGTAATTCAGAAAAACATTTTCATAGAGTTGATAACAAACTCTTATCTCTGGCATTCCTAAGGAATTAATTCTGATAGTCCACTTATTCTGTTCCCATTATATTATCTTCAGAACATCTGATTGAGTGGTAGAGCCCAGGGCTACAACACAAATTCCTAGGTTAGCCTCCAATGTACCTGGTGAGAACCCTTCCTTAAGGACTGTCTGCTTGCACAAACCATTGATTAACAGTGTTGTTATGAAAAGGTGTAATTGTTGATAGTAAAGTACGTTATGAAATAAACAGTACATATGCATGTTATTGTAATTATCATATAAAACTGCCATTCTTGGGTCAAGTATGTTCAAATACTGATAATATGGTTCAGCATAACAATTTCATAGATATCCCATTGTTATTATAGGGCAGTTTTTGTAATCTCGACATTGAGTACTCTTTAACTTGATTCTTAATATTCCTGCTGAAATTTTAAAGTAGAACTTCATTTTTTCTTCACTGGCCTTTTTTCCTAAGAAGAAATCCTAATTTATTTAAAATAGGTTTAAAAGTTTATAAGTATATCAATCCATAACAATGTTGAAAAACTTTAAGCATTTAAAAGACATGCTCATTTTTTTTTTCATAATGATGACCTACAGAGCTCAATCAGAAACCACTTTTTGCTTCAGATGATAAAGTTTCATGCATTTAACAAAATATGACCTGAATAAACCATTAACTTATGATATTGTAACAAAAACGAAAGGAAATGCCTTCCATTATAAAAGGCCGCTTCACATTTTTGCAAAAGAAATATGAGCAGTGCATATTACAATATTATAATTTATTATCATTAAATGATATTTTAGAATTTTTTAATGATAAGTTACCACTTGGTGTTCATTCAACCAATTCTCCGCAATGTGACACCCATTGATTTTTAAAAAGTTACCAAACCAACTCAATTTCACTGGATTAACTTTCAATATTATTTTAATTGATAATAAGATACAGGACTGGGAGGAGGCATTCAATATTTTTGCTAAATTCTTCACAATATTTTGTTTACATATTTTCTATAAATTGTACATTAATAAGTTCTACAAAAATTAAAATTGTTTACTTTCAAAAAGTTTAAACACTGCTTTAAATGCATAGAGTTTTCTACAAAATGAGATTAGAGGCTTTAGTACTGCAGAATAGCAATATTATAAAAATTATTACAGAAATCAATAATGCTTTCATTTGCAGAACTAATCTGATGGTAAGATCTTGTTTATATAGATATTAAACAAATGCATTATTCACATTTTGTAATGATTTTTAGGAAAAAAAGACATTTTTTTAATTATCATATGGAAGTAGTATAATAAATGAGTATAATTTTTATTAACAGAAAGTTAATTTACATAAAACAAATGTTCATTGAATTATTGAATATGATAATATCCACATGCCTATTCCTGTTTGTCATATTTTGTGCCTTTCGGCGACATCAGAATTATAACAATCTGATTTATGCATTAAATTTAATGCATAAGATGACAACATACAGATATGTATGCCTTATAATGTATAATTTAAACATGATTGCTATGTATTTCACCCATTCTTTCATGGCTTTACCGATTTTCTCATGCAGCCAGATATCACGATTAAAATGCAGGTTGCCAGATATGAATGTCTGTTTGAATTAATGAATATTTTCATAAAAATACTCCAACTATGAATGTTTTAAAAACCTTGTCATAACATTCACCAAACTTACACATGACAGCCAGCATGTGTTACTGCGTTTTCATCTTAAATATTTGATGATCGCCTCTTTAAATCCAAGATTCATAACCCAAAGGCTTTCATTTTCTTACACCATGTGTAATTCGAGAGACATTTATTAGTACAGTCCTGTTTTTATGCATCAACAAAACATATCTTGAAGAAAGCAATATATGAATTTCCCAGAATTTCGGTCATATTTTAAGGTATTAATTATATATAGCAATAATTTATAATATGTATACATTATACTGTTTTTTTCCCTCTCCCTCCCAATGGAATAAAGATAGGATTTACAATAAAGATGATTCTGGTTAAACATTAAAAACTACAATACAACTGGAATCTCTTTTAAGTTACATTAAAAATGTGTAGACATTTCCTAGCCTACCCACATTTTCAGGAAATGATTATAGTACACAGCTGCAATTTATGAGGTTCTGAGAAACATCAATGCTCTCCTAATAAGTTCTTAACAATGATGTCAGTTTTAAAATTATAAATTTAAATTTAACATAGATATTTTCAAAGGTAAATAATGGTAACAGGTACAGGGCAATCACCTTTATTATTTAAGAAGGAAACCAACTAAAAATCTTGTACCCCATCTTTTCTAGGTTAAAACCAAAGGTTGCCCATTGATGGGTCACTTTCCCTTGACCTTGGGTGTGCAGAAAGATAGTTCACCATGGAAACCTTGGTCTTCATGCTTTCCATAAAGCGAACCATTTCAGTCTCTTCGTGTAATTCCTTTATTATCTGTGCAATTGAAATTTCAGGCTTGATGAACAGAAGTTAGTGATTTCTTATGGGTGATTAAACCACCTTTCTAATGTATGAACATGGATGAAGTTTTATGCAACTGTTTTAATACATGTTTACTTCTTTATAATTTTTTCTTTGTGTTTTTAAAAATATTGTTTAATCTTTAAATATTTGCAGCTTTCAGAGTACTATGAAATATCTGATATTGCTTGATGAGTTATATGACAGTACTTCTACCTAAAAAGAGTATATGGTGTGTATGTTTATACACAAAACCAAGCTCTTTAAACAATACTAAAAATTCCAGAGGCAGGCAAGTTTTAAAAGGGCATTTTAGGCCTTAAGCCAAAACTGACATTCCACCTTTAATTATGTGAAAATCAAAAGAATGTATTTTAATGACAAATTATGAGAAAATCATGAAAAACATACTTTCTTTTAAAGATAGAAATTACAAAATTGCTTTTTCCTTTATAAACTGTTCATGTCAATATCTCTAGACAATCATTCCCTTATGCTTTTATAATAATACTCTGCTTTTCTTGAAGCTCATTCCATTCTATTATGACTTTCACAATCACATCTGTCAAGATCCCAACGCCCAACCCTCACATTTGTTGAAAAATCTTGGCACTTAGCTCACAAGTTCTCTATTCATAACAATTTTGCCATCATCCTGGGAGATTTTAAAAGCCACATGGATAACTCATCCTAAATCCTGGCCTTTCAATCCCTCTCAACTCTTCATCTCCAGTGACCTACTCTTTGGCCATTCACTCTTCCAAACACTAGATCTTGTCATCCTAGAAATTATTCCAATCTTTATTTTGTTATTTTAAGAATGCTGTTTCTGATGACTACTATTGTTTTTAGTATTTTATTATTGTTAACTACAAAATTAAAATTTGTCACTACTGAAAACACCAATATATTGATCCTTCTACTGTTAGTCGATATAGAACTCTGTTTACATCCCCAGTGGGTTAACCTTTTATGGGACATCTTCTATTCCTTATATTTATAATATCTACCTCATTTTTCTCTCTGACTTTGAAGTTTACTTACGTGAAGAACTGCAATAGCAGTCCCAATAGCCCTCTTTCTATAGTCCCAATGCCTTCAGCATTGCTAGAGATAAAAAACACAATGAGGAAAATTGACATCTTTATATTAATTAGTAATCACTTATTTTGATGGGATGCTTAATACTTCTTGGAATTGTACCTTATTCATTGTTCAGGCAACTTTCCACTCCATCACACAATGATTTCAATCCTTTTACGTTGTCCTCAACCAGGAGAACTCTCAGAAAAACCCTATTCTCAGTATAGATCCATTTCTTTCCCACTTTCTCAGGTTACTCCACATTAATTACCCCTCCTCTAACCTTGGCAGTTCTTTTTCCAGAACACTCTTCCTACTCCTCAACTGATGGACTTTATCACCTTCTAGATCTTTGTCCAAATTTTTTTTCCTCACTGAAGACACCATTTGCTCCAGAATGAATTGGATTTCCAAGTTTTTAGCCTGATTTTCTATCAACAGTATTTCTTTTTTTCTCTGTTTTTCATAAATACGTTGATCTTTATTATAGGATTATATTTATTTAAGTGATTATATAATTAATGTCTGTTTCCACCAACACTGCTAGAATAATAAGGCCAACATTGTGACACATGGGAGCTTAATACATCTTTGACAATGAGTATATAACAATACTACAAACTCCTATCTGGCATGTACAATATGCCATATATTAACACATCTAACATAGTCATCTCTTCATTTTATATATGAGCAGTCTAGCCTGGGACAGTAACCAAGAGATTGACAGACACATTGATAGAAAAGTGGCTCCAGAGTTTATGATCTAACAACAATACTTGGTTACTCATGAAAGGATGAAGCAAAATTAGTACAATATGACTACCCCAAATATTATAAAATAGCTATGATGCGATTGAGCCCATATTTTTATAAAGCCCAGTATAATTCTAGAGTGGAAAGAAAAGCTGATGTACACTAAAAGTTCAGGACTTTTAATTTTCTTGGCAATTTGAATTTGATGTGTGGGAGGGTACACACACATGGTTTTATACTGATCATACATACTTTAATTTCTTTTTCTTAGTAGGTGAACAATAGCCTAAGGTGAGGTTAATATTAAAGATAAAGAAAAACAAAGAGAAAATTAAAATTGAGGATTTATGTTGGGCATGGTGGCACATGCCTACAGTCCCAACAACTCAGGAGGCTGAAGCAAGAGGATTACAAGTTTAAGGCAGGCTTGGGCAGCCTAGTGAGACCCTATCCTAAAATAGATAAATAAAAAGGGTTGGGAGTGTAGCTCAGTGGTAAAGCATCCACGGGGCTCAATCCCCAGTATTCAAAAGTGAAAAACAAAGATTAGAATATAGGAGATTGGTCTGTTTGGGAATTACAGTGAATCACCTTTGGTCTAAATGACCCCACTGGGATGAGCTGAAAGAAGACATGGGGAGGAGTAAGGACTGACCGACTCTAGCTACTGTGACATAAAGAAAATGCTGGAAAGGAAGAATGACATAATGGTGGAAGCAGTGGTGGGGGCAGTTATAGAGAAAGTGCAAAGTCAGTTAAATAATGTCCCTTTCCAGTTCTGGCTTAGCCCCATTAAATTTTTTTTGAGCAGAATCTACGTAGCTTTCAAAATATAAGGAAGAATCACACTCATTATATTTCATTTTTTACCAACACTGTATAAAGTATTGAAGAACTGAATATAATATCTGATTCAATAATCAAGAGAAGAGGAAGCAATTTTCAACAAAGCCATCCTCCATGGGAAAAGAAACACACTTGAGAGAGTATAAGAAGGCTTTCAACTCAGTTGGAAGGGAATGTGAAAGCACTTCATTGAAGCTCATTGTAGCCTGTGCACAGTTTGCCTGCCAAGAAATGCTCATTCAATATAGGGAAATAAATTCTCATTCACTAATAAACACAGTCAAATTCAAAGTTGCTTTACAAAGTCAAAGTCTATAAATATCTCATAAGTGGTTTATGTCTTAACATAGTTCCTCCAAATTATATTTTATCATGAGGTTTTTTTAAGTTATTCTGTTCTTTTCTTTGACTTCAATTGTTCATGGCACAATCATGTGCTCTTTAAATTATTCAGATTTCATAAAAGATTATAATTCTCCATCCACTGAGACCTAGCAGTGTGGGATGCTAATTTTGCAGGTTTTGTACATATGGATAAACAAGAAGCAAGAAGATTGATTACTAGCAGTGGCAGCCATCAGCACCCAATCCCCCTGTCAGCCAAGGCTTAAGTGTCCTCTCTTGACTTGAACATTGACCCAGGAGTCAGGAAAATAGCCCAGGGCTTGTATTTTCCAATAATGTACTGGAGACCTATGACAAGCTCACAGCCAAGTAGTAAAGCACTTCTTAACTCACAGGACCATCAAACAGGATTAAGTGCTTTGAAATCTATGGATAACAGGTGCTCCAAGGACTGAAGAGCTCACCAGGTCGCCTCTTTCCCTCCGGGTCACACATCTCCTTGCCCCCCACGCTAGGAGAATATTGATGAGAGGAATGACAGAGGATGCCCATGGCAATAAAAGTGATGCAGAGGAAGCTATTTATTTCTCCTATATAGATGTTATGTTATGATGCCAAAATTTCCATAGTGATCTTTAAAAACATTAATGCATCTTATTATTTTTACAATTTTTAAACTCCTGAGAAGATTCTCATTAAATAATAAAATTGGCTTTAATAGCCTTGAGAAGAGTCTCATTAAACAATAAAATTTGAATTCATAGATATTATATTTGCTTTTGACA
Source organism: Spermophilus citellus (assembly GCF_964194105.1). Lineage (NCBI taxonomy): Eukaryota > Metazoa > Chordata > Mammalia > Rodentia > Sciuridae > Spermophilus > Spermophilus citellus. The sequence continues at coordinate 48,743,378 of NC_138194.1, read as the reverse complement.
GATTTGCTTTTACATTAAAATTGCTCCTTGTTAACAGGTTTGACGCCAATTTTAGGAAATTTTTTAATGGTTTGATGAAGAAGTAAAATCACATAATTAGATAACAGTACATCCAAATAAGGACTTACATACTGAAGATGATTTAAAACTAACATCTCAACAAGAAAAAAAATTAATACGGAACTTAGAAAATGGCATTTTAGCTAACAGAGTTTGTCTGGTTTACAAATTCAGTTACTTTAAAATCCATCAAGATTTTTATGAAATAATTTAATTTCCATTTAAATTTAATTTTATTTCAACTTAAGATTATTAAAGATTTCCTTGAAATAAAACAACATAGTAAGATATCAAACTTTAAACATTTCCTTTACTAATTTTAGACATTTGCATTTCTTTTGCATTATAAATTACTTTGTAGACCTGCAATCTATTTATTTCCCTAGTTTTACAGTCTTCTCAATCACTGTTTTTTTAAATTACTTTTTAATCAAAAGCTTTCATATGTCTTTTCTATAAAATTAAGAGTGAAGAATGGCAGTATTTGCCAATCCAGGAGGTTGGGTAAGAATCCAAGAGCTATCCAGAGAGAATGAAGGTTAACAATGTGCAGATTTGTACTGTAGGTGCAGGGTATTATTAAAAATGAATTTAGGTCTCTTTCCTTCCTTATTTTTAACATTCCCAAGAAGACTGTCTATAAATTTCAGGATTCTCCAAATCTTGGTTCTAAACCTCAACATTACATGATTGCTATGCTGGTTCTACTTCCATTGTCTTAAGTTTGGGGGAAATAATGTCTCATTGGGTATTCATTCTTTTTTTCTCATAGACACAAGAAGAAAGAGGGAGAAAATAAAAATGTTGTGAATTTGCAATAGTAAACTAGTTTTTGTACTGCTAGCTTATTTTTTCTTAAACAAAGTGTAAAAGATTTATACCATTGTAAAATAGTTGGCACATTGTTGGATTTAAAAAAAAAAAAACATGTTAAAAAGCAAACCTTTGCAAAAGAAGAAGAAGAAGAAGAAGAATATATATATATATATATATATATATATATATATATATATATGTGACCTTTCCATTTCATTATAAAATTAATTTGTATTATATGTAAGAAGAAAAATACAAGAGCATACCTCACCTAAGAAAAATATCTAAATGTGGGAATAAATGTCTTTAAATGTTAGCCAAACTAATTTACATATTTTTCTCTAAATTTAGCTAAAAGGAAAAATATATAAATATAACATGGTCTTGAAGCACACATATAATTTGCAATGGACAGCTTTGAACTATACCATACAGCTGTATCATAGAGCCGACATTGTGGAGACTGCCTGGGAAACGAACCTGTACACACAGCACAAATATGTACATTGGTAATCTTGATTCTCTCTGGATAGTTCCTGGATTCTAGTGCAACCTCCAGGGAGTCAAACACTGCCATTCTTCACTTTGAACATTACAGAAAAGAAAGATGAAAGCTGAGGTTCATTTTGCATATACACCACATTCCTGTTTGCATTAACAAAAACTAAGAATGTTGGAGGTTGAGTTTATGGAGCAAACTATTTTCCATTGTATCAAATGAATATTTGAAAAAACTTCAGGTGCTTTAATCAATTAATATATAATTATGAAAACTGCCAAAACTGTTAATCAAACTGATTTATATAATTTGCTTGGAATGTACCTTGAAAATGGTGTTCATTCAACTTGACTATAAAACTCAGACATAAATGTAGAATGGGAAGTTAAAGTAAATTGAGAAGTCAGTACCAAATAACCAAAAGGGGGGAAAAATTCTGCAAAATGTCTGGCTATTTGCTAATATGTAGGAAAAATAAAGATACCCTTGGCTTACATTGAACAAGATCATTAATGTCATACTCAGATTTGTCTTTCCTGTTTTCGTGTGTATATCTAAACAGGCTTCACTGTTCTCAAATGTTAATCAACCTTGTATATATGAGAAGGAAAAAGAACACTCTCAATCTTGTCCATAACAGTATGCCCCCGGCTACTTTTTTTTTCTTTTTCTTTTTTTTTTTTTTTTTTTGCAAGGAGGACTTCTTGAGAAAAACTGTCAGGTCATATATTCCTTCCTCCAATCTTTCACCATCTCCTGCAAACCAAAACAGAGATGCCAAAAGTATTATTCTAAGGTGCAATTCTGGTCTGTTCCTCCCTTTCTTAAAGTCATTTATCAGTTTCCTGTTGCATGTGAACCAAATGCTAGGCACAGTGCTTATTACTCAATGCATTTGCTTTCTTAATTTTTGTAATAACTCTACTAGGTTATATAAGACATTTGGTGCTGCATATCTGTGGGATGTATGTAAATTACATGCAAATTCTATGTCTTGTTAGATAAGAGACTTGAGCATTCCCAAAATTATGGCATCCACAGTGGATACTGCAATCAATCCCTGGTGGATACTAAAGGATACTGGGTGATCCTAATTTTATTGAAGAATATAGTTTTCCTCATATAACCAATAAGTAACAGAGAAGGATTCTCATCCCAGACTAGCAGACTCCAAGTCCATGTTTTTTAACCATCACTCAAAGCTTTGTCACCATGCCAGAACCCACTTCTTAAGTGCATCTCCCAAGATGCCTTCACATAAGCCCTATACTCACGCAAGATTGGTTTGTCTGCTGTGTAACTCATAACCCAGAGTGCATCTCAGTTAATGCTATTAGTTTCCACATAGTACTTTTATGAGTAGAAAAAGGTCACCACACTAAAGTCTTAAAAACTCCCAATTTTCTTATTGATTACAACTTGCCAACCATTGTAATTGTAAAATGAGAAGAGAAAATTTTCTTCCTGTCTAATATTTTCTCTTTTTGGGTAACATTCCTGAAAGATTACTTTAAACCATCAAACTTCCAAGAATGGAAAAGCAATTCTTTTTGCTCAATATTTTAAACCTCCTCCAAGAAAAGTTTATTTTCTGAGAATATTTATTTGACATTTTTATGTTTTCTCCAGTGTTATAGAATGTATTTAACATAGTCATGTGACATTAATCAGAAAGTTAAATATTTTACTGATTTATTTAAAAGTTAGTCCAGAACAAGTTAATCTAAATTATCTATTTATGTAGAAATTTAGTATTGTTTGTACAAAAAAAAAAAGACTCAAATTATACATTATACATTTAGGCAAATTGTGATCTGATGTCATACTTCAGCATTACCAGAATAATGTATTAATTCATTCAGAAGTTTAGGAAAAAGTGACTCCAACAACCAACTATCAAAGTACAAAATATGGGGCTTGGGATAGAGCTTAGTGGTAGAGCATTTGCCTAGAATGTGTGTGGCTCTGGGTTTGATCACCAGAACTACAAATATAAATAAATACTTATTTACATATACATATGTGAATGTGTGTATGTGCCTTTAGAGCTTATCAAGGAAGTAAATGCAAATTCAAAAACATGGTTGAGTGAATGAGAAAACAAGTTTATACTCCATATGTTGAGACTAAGATAATGATACTAATATTTTCTATGTTTTCATATATAGATTATATCAAATTTAATTCTCATAGCACCTTCTACAACAGTGTAATTGCAACTGCCCTTGCATTACAAGAAAGGAATTTCAAAGAAATGAAGTCATAAAGACTGAAATAGACATTAATAATATGAGGAGAAAAATAAATAGCAAAGTTCAACAAAATCTATGGCCAGTTTTTTAGGGAAATCCCCATATTTTTATACTACCTGAAAGAAGGTATTTGCAATTCAGACAACATTAGAATCTGAAGTAAGAAATACACTGCAAATCAATAAGAAAGTTAGTAAAACATATGTACAGATAATTCACAAAAGATTAAGACAAAACAATCAAACAAAATATATACCAGGCTCAAAAAGCAGAAGAAGAGAAAGCTAACAGTAGCAACTTTAGCCTTGACTGTAAAAGTTCAATAAAAAAGAAAATTAAAATACCAAGATCTGTAGACAGATCCAGGAAGATACATTTGAAAAGGTATTTAATGGATTAAGGGACATGAGGTCAATCGAGATCTTTTCCAAAGCATCAGTGAAGGTCAAATCAGATTTCAGTACATTAAGAAAAGAATGAGAAAGAAAATGGAGACAGAGTAATTAATTTCTTAAAAAGCTTAGGTGATCCAGGACGAAGAGAAGATAGTAATAGCTGAAACTAGAGGCATGCTCAAAGTAAACTTAACTTATTTATTTTTTAGTTGATTTTCTTATTGTGACTGAATCCTGAGCTCTCTATTAAGCTGAGAAATAGCCAAAAGAGAGGGAAATGACTCTAAAATAAGAGAAATGACAGAGTGGTGCTGTAGAGAAAGCGTTCAATTGCACCAATATGAAATTTGGCCTTGAGCAAATAAGTAACAAGAATGACTTAATTTTTAAATTAATATGTATAAAAGGAAACTGGGCATGCATAAATGTAAGAATATTCAGTAATATTAAAGAGCACAGTAAGAGGCAGGGAGTCAGTCCTGCAGAAGATGAAGGAGAAATTATTTAGATAGGGCATTGTGAAGATGGAAGCAAATGTCATCCACCACCTATTTTATTCATGTAAAAACATAGATTACATAAAACTACATTAAATGTGAGCCAGCATGTCTTTAAGGAGCTCACAGTCTATCCGGAATACTGAGACATATTCAAGATAACTGAATGCCTTTTATCCATTTTCCTCAGCATATGCATATTACTTTGTTCTTTTCTCCCTTTTTAACTACATGTTTTATGATTTCTCTTTTTTTCTATGTGTTATGATTTAAATCTGGAATATTAAAATCTAAAAAATCTCAAGTGCTAAAGGGTGCATCTCCTAATGCAGCAGTGCTCAGAGGTGGGGCTCTTGGGAAGTGATTGGTTCATAAGGACGCCGACCTCATCAGTGGGTTAATCTATTGAGTGATTTGTGAATGGACTATTAGGAGGTGGTGGGAAAGTATAGGAGGTGGAACCTACTAGAATGGAGTGGGTCCTTAAGCTTGTGCCTTAGGCAACTATATATTATCTCAAGCTTCTCTCTCTCTCTCTCTCTCTCTCTCTCTCTCTCTCTCTCTCTCTCTCTCTCTCTTCTCTCTCTCTCTCTCTCATTTCCAGATACCATAAGCTGAACAATTTTCCTCAACCATACTCTTCAGCCATGATGTTCTGCCTCAACTCACCTCAGGCCCAAATAAACTTCTCCTTTCGGTTGTTAATGTCAGATATTTTGACTACAACAATGAAAATCTGACTACTTCCCCAATTTTTTGAAGAAAGGACATAAGAAAGTAGCAACATTTGTCAAAGTGCAAACATTAAGCTCACGCTTCCTTCTACAGCTTAGCATTGTTGGTTCCCTAGCAGTCCATTTAGGTCTGTGGTTGGACCAAATGCTTGAACAAGGTGAGGAGGAGAGAAAGCCATTAAAGTCATTCTACTTCTTCATATTCAAATACACTCCATCTTTAGCATTACTCCAGTCAGTAATGTGAAACTGACTTCTGTCACACGGCCAAAATACTTCAAAGATAGTCACAAAATCCATCTTAGCAATCTCTCTTAAAATATGTTCCTTTAAATATGTACTATTAATTTAGAATTCAAGTGGGGCACAGTGGTGCATGCCTGTGATCCCAGTGGCTGGCCAGGCTGAGTCAGGAGGGTCAAGAGTTCAAAGCCAGCCTCAGCAAAAGTGAGAATAAGCAACTCAGTGAGACCCTGTCACTAAATAAAATACAAAATAGGGCTGGGGGTGTGGCTCAGTGGTTGAGTGCCTCTGAGTCAATCCCCAGTACCAAAAATTTTAAAAAAAAAGTTACAATTCAAGAAGGTAAAATTTTGCATTTAATATTCTTCAACTACGTTGCTGATTATCTTGATGCAACTCTGATTAAAAGTTTCATTTTTTAAAGCTATTTGAAAATATCTTTACAAACAATGGTGGATAGTCAACATTTATTTTGAATATAGTTTATAACAGCTTTTGATTTTCAGCAATAAATATAGAGAACAATGAAATTATTACTTTCAATCAAAACAATATGTATTTTCTAAGACAGTATGTTTTTCCATATATGACTCTAAAAACAGATTTTTAACCAGATATTATTATTTTTATTTTATTTTTACTTTTTATTTTAATTTGTTATATATAACAACAGAATGCATTATATTTCATGTTACACATATAGAGCACAATTTTTCATATCTATGGTTGTACACAAAGTTGAGTCACATCCTTCATCCTTCATGTCTTCATACATGTACTTAGGGTAATGATGACCATCGCATTCTACTGTCTTTCCTACCCCTGTGTCCCCTCCCTTTTCCTCCCTCCCCTTTTCCCCTTTGCAGTATCAATAGTTCATTTAATTGTTCCATCCCACCCACCACAGCATTTTTAAATCAGCATCCTTAAATCAGAGAAATATTTGGCATTTGGTTTTTTGGAAATGGCTAATTTCACTTAGCATTATATTCTCCAGCTCCATCCATTTACCTGTAAATTCCATGATTTTATTCTCTTTTAATGCTGAATAATATTCCATTGTATATATATACCACATTTTCTTTATCCATTCATCTACTGAGAGGCATCTAGGTTGGTTCCACAGTTCATCTATTGTGAATTGTGCTGTTATAAACATTGATGTGGCTGTGTCCTTGTAGTATGCTGTTTTTAAGTCCTTTGGGTATAGACCAAGGAGTGAGATAGCTGGGTCAAATGGTGGTTCCATTCCCAGTTTTCCAAGCACTCTCCATACTGCTTTCCATATTGGTTGCAGCAATTTGCAGTCCCACCAGCACTATATGAGTGTGTCTTTTTCCCCACATCCTTGCCAATACATATTGTTGTTTGTATTCTTAATAGTTACCATTCTGACTGCAGTGAGATGAAATCTTAGAGTAGTTTTGATTTTCATTTCTCTAATTGCTAGAGATGTTGAACATTTCTCAATATATTTGTTGATTGATTGTATATCTTCTTCTGAGAAGTGTCTGTTCAGTTCCTTGGCCCATTTATTGATTGGGTTATCTGTTTGTTTGTTCTTGGTGTTAATATTTTTGAGTTCTTTAGTTGTTCTAGAGATTAGTGCTCTGACATGTGTGTGGTAAAAAATTGTTCCCAGTTAGTAGGCTCTCCATTCACCTCACTGGTTGTTTCTCTTGTTGAGAAGAAGCTTTTTTAGTTTTAATCCATCCCATTTATTGATTAAAGGAAGCAAATTTATCACATATTCTGCGGTTTTTTAATTTAAATTTCCCAGAATTAAAATCATTTGCCCAAATTCTAAAGAGATTATAATATAGCTAATGGTAATTACAACTTTATTTTCTGTATTTAATTATGTTTTCTTCTAAAGAATAAACATTGTTCATTCGATTAACTTCATTTCATGGTAAGCACGTTACATGGAATCATTGAGGCAGAAGTAAATGTCTAAAGATGGGTAGAGGTGGACAGGAAACCCAGAGCACACAGCCCTCAGCTGAGACCACTCAGTTGCTCCTTTATCTTTACAGAAATCGCTTCAACATGTCATTAATATTTCTGTCTTTAAGGAAACACAGGGTATAGGATATACTCGCTTCTGGACTCAGAAGTAATAAAATGTTTAAATTCACTTGGCTGCTCAGAGTGACAACTTGAATTTCCTTAATATATGGTTACTTTCTCTGAAATTAAACAATTAATAAGCCACAGCTATGTGAATCATAAATTATTCTTACTTACTATACCAATGAACATTAATCAATTATAAAGAGATACAGAAATTAAGACCAAGAAAAAGAGTCAAACATAGCTTTTTAATATCAAGACTCTGCTAACCCAATATCTTTAAACATATTTGATTTGTATAATAGTATCAATATGCACAGCTATGCTTGCTGCTCAAGTTTCCAACAAAATAACCAATTTATGAGTATACATATGCTGTCAACCAGTAACAAGAAATACTCATCACGATTCTGTAGTCTTTGACTAAAAGAGCTTATTAGAGTTCTTTCAAATTATTGTACTTTATCAAATATTTAGTACTAACTCTCCTGGCTTCCCAAAGAATTTGAAGCAAAGTGAAAAGCATCTTTAGAATCCTTTCATAATCTGAATACCAATAACTTTATACCAATACTTATAAAGTTACAATGATCACAAAAGCAAAAATATCCACCTGGACAATAGCCTAAGTCAGTCAGTTGTGACACACTGCCTCACTAACAGACCTCAGGTTCTCACCAAACCCCTGACTGCAGTCATCTAAGGAGAATGTGATCCCCAACATATAAGGCTTCTAGATTATGCAAGGACCCATTTTGATTAATTTATTTAAAATAATTCAGGGAAAAAGCTATATTTCCTGGTTTGCATTTTTACCCAGAGTAAAGCAACAGAATATTAAGAATATATTGATGGGAAATAGAGACTTAAATGGGAGAATGGAATTAATCAGAATATGAAAATTGGAAGAGTCAATTGGTTATAGCTATCAATCAAATGTTAGTGTCAAATATTACCTGGAAATAGGCTTGAAACTGTTCTTCAATTGATGCTCTTCAGGAATAACAAGTTTCTTTCTCAACCCCCCAAGAGCAGGAAAGGGCATTGACAAGTATCATTGAATGTCCCATTTCAGTGTTCCTTCGAGGCTAGAGGAAATGTGGAATGTAGGTTCATAATGTGAGAAATTAACAACACATATTCTACTTTTTCTGGGTCTTCAGTTATAATTATTTTTATTTCCTATGCACTTGAGCATTAGTAGAGATATGCACCCATTCTTTGAACTAATGTGTTGTGTGGTTAGCTCACCAAGATAGCAAAAAAGGTATTTGAAAATGTTGCAATGGGGATGTAGAATCTTTTGCTGTTTGGGGCAGGTGGGGAGCACTATGGCATTTGAAAAGTTCATCACTAATCTTTCTCATTCAGCAGTCAGAAGATTGCAAAACCTGAAAAATTCACACATTCAATTTGAAAAATCACAAACTGCAATTGTCTTTCTTATAAAATCAGTCAGCAATGATCTTTAGAGTTCCTCAATCACACTAGCACCATGCTAAATGCTGTAAGAAATACAGAAAACTATCAAATGCAATAACCATAAAGTATCCTGCAAGTTACTTAGATAAGTTTGTATTATTTCAAAATAATTATTATCCTCTACAAAAGGATGTTACATGTAATAAAGGGTGCTAGAGATAAAAATGCTACTATGAAAATACAGACAGGGTAGCTTAAATAAATGACCACCAGAATAGTCGGGACTTATTAGAAATGCAGAATCTCAGGGCCCACCCAAGACCCAGTGAATCAGAATCTGCATTCTAGTAGATACCCAGATCTTGCGATTTACATGCATGTTCAAGTTTCAGAGGTCCTGTCTTAGGAATTTGCTTAGGAAAGATGGTTTTAAAATCAGTTACTAAATTAATGAGCAGATCAAGAAAGGGAGAAAATAGCCCAGGAAACTTCAGACAAGTAGTCAGGAAAGAACAAAAGCATAGCAGAAGAGGGTCTGAGAGGTTTCAGGGGGAGTTTAGCTTGCCAGCTCAGCTAGAACAAGCACTTTATTCAGAGTGGCAAAAATTAAATCTTAACATATAGATAGGGTCCAGGTAGGAGGGCCTGAAAAGTAGGTGAGAAGGAGCCACTGGGGAAATAGAACCAGAAGAGTGTGTGTATACCATGCATGATTCCAGTTCAGAATCCCAGCCTTCAGATCTGAAGGACTCACCCTTTGCTGTCATAAGCATGTTTGCTGGTACATTGATTAAGTCCCTGAGAATAGCCCTCAGCCAAATGGATCTGCTTCAGTCAACTTGATATCCTCTTCCCAGAGGCAGCCCACATTCACTGGATGATTGATGGCATGGTACAAAGGATTGACATCCTGGCCTCAGTTGGAGACCTCTCTGACAAACCAACCATTTCAGTTTCAGAGTTTGCTATAGCATCCTAGATGAGCAATCAGATGGGTTATCTGGAACAGATACATCTCCTTTCTCTCTCTCTCTTTTCAATCCTATTCTTCACATTCTTACAGGTGTTGTCCCAAGAGAGAGTCCCAGTAGATTTCCTGCACAAAATTCTTCATATCAGATTCTGTTTTCAAAAAAAATCAGCTCATATACCACCTCCCTCAAAAATTTACATCATTACTAAAAAAAGTACTATTATTTCAATATATAATTTTGTTCTAGAATTATAAATACTTTGATCACTACATTAATATTCTTTAAAAACTCAACTAATAAGTATGTTTCTTAAATGTGGATAATATATTGCACTCTTTTTAAATCCACTAAGAAAAGCACAGATTTGAAGCCAGGCATTTAAATGGTGGTACATTGTGTAATCCTAGGTACCTGAAAGGCTGAGGCAAGAGGATCATAAATTCAAAGCTAGCTTGGGCATTGAGTGAGACTTTGTCTCAAAATTTAAAAAGAAAAATATGAAAAGAGCTGGGGATGTAGCTCAATGGTAAAGTGCCCTGGATTCAATCCTTGCAAAAATAAATAAATAAGTAAATAACATCAAAAAATATATATACACAAACACAGGTATACACAGATTAAGTACATGATAAGCATTTAACCTGCACTTCATGTATTAACAATACCATTTATTGGAAATTCATTTATATTAAAATTTATCTGATGTATAATAGAAGTAAATCAAAAAATTTAGAAAAGCATTTGTACACTATGAAGTATTATTTCCAAGTTTTAGTCCTGGCCATCATCCATCACAGCTCTTTTGCCAATCTCTGTCACAGCCCTTGTTACATAGTAGGAATACAGTGAATGTCAGTTGAGTTGATGAATGAATGAATCACAACATTTATGTTGGTATATTTATTTAATCCTCCCATAACTTCCAGTATAGTGTCCATTACAACAGGAAGATAAATATATTCAGAAAGACTTAAATTTTGAGAATCATAGACTTCCTGAACTAGCAACTGTGAGATACTATTGCCTCTCAAATCTAAATATGAATTAATTTCTAAGAAGCTCCCAAGGATGCCAATGAATAGGTGTTCACACTAGAAAGAATAAGGTTTAGAATTAGACCTGTGACTCTGTACATTTATGAAGCTCCTCGGGAGAGTCCGTTGTGGTTATTCAGATTCTTTTTTCAGTTTACTCAGATCTACCCCCAAAGATTCTGATTCAATTAGTCCAGGGAAGGGTTTTGGGTACTGACTTATTTCTTTCTGATGTACCTGGAGTTGAGAGCCACTGCTATATGTAAGAATACACCCCCACAAGGTGGCACAAACAGGGTTACACCTGGGTCTCCATTTATTGTCCATGTATTTTTCAAAACCATATACTGTCACCCTAAGGACAAAATAGAATTTCTGAATTCCTCCAATCACAATCAAGATTGGGGTAATCCCTAGTAATTATCTGAAATATATCACAAGCATGTCTATATATGTTTCTCAAAAGCTACATACTCAAGGAGATGTTTGAATTCAAAACTGAAAGGAGGTTAACATGACTCAGTTACTCTTAGGATTCACTGGCCTTGTCTTTGAATCTTTTCTGGTCTCCTTAAGGAGTCCAGAGAAGTCTTCTATATGTTTTTTGAGTGCCATTTCATCATGTCTGAGAAACACCCTTCCTATTTCCTTCTAAATCTAAAGAATATGTGATGCCCCTAAAATTCCTCAACTTCCCTGAAAAATTCTTTCCAAAGTAGTCCTAGTAAAATAACTTTCTTCTACTTATATTCTTATACTTTTGGGGAGCTGCAACCCACAAATATTCCTCTAAAAATTGTAATCACCTTCATGATGAGCGAGAAATATAGGCATAGTTAGCTACATGGCATGACATCAGTTTTTCAATATCATGCAGACAGCGGTAAAGCGCAAAAATTTCAGCTGAGGTCTCAAGCCACTAGATGCCGCTGACGTGTCTGGAGGCCTAGGAAGTGAATTCTACAGAACTATAAAGGCTTACATCTTGGAAAATAAAATGCTGTTACTATGGTGACCAGCTGAGATTATGGATAATGAGAGTACCATGTTTTCCACTCTCTGAGGAGCTATTGTTCTCCTCATATTGCTCCATGCTGAACATTACTGACCTTCAAAATGTATCAAAATCATTGGTACTTTTCTTTCTAAAATAAAGGATACTTCATTCAGTACTTTTGTGTGAGTCAGCTGCACACATCAGTTATTCGCACATACAAACACGCACAGAATATGGAAAAGAAGATTATTCGATGCATTTTTTTTATTTAGGTACAGAGGAATGATTGATGATCTTAACAGTACATGATGTCATAGTTTCTACAACTTTATGTGACATTGTTTAAAGTTCTTCATCTACCAAGACAGTGGAATTGAGGGAACCAACTCAGTACATTTCATCTTTGTAATAGCATAAATATCTAGTTAGGAATAATTGTAAGCAAAAGCATGTTTTCATTGGTACTGAAGTACAAAAGTTTTTCAGATTAGAGAGAATCATGAAATAGACACAAGTACTTTTCTTCTAAAACTAATAGTGGATAGGAAAAAAATCACAGGGAAATAAAAATCATTTACATAAAACAGTTTGGAATAGATGTTGAAAGATATTAAGAGGACAAATTACAGTAGATTTATTATTTATTAATGACTTGATTTTCAATAAGTTTTTAATTTACCATCTCTCCCACAGAAAATTAACATGAAATTAATGTTTCTATTTATAAATTTTCAGAAAATCATATATAAAAGAAATTTTGAGTGGATATTGTGATGTCTTAAAATTATCTCACAAAATTTCTCCCAAAATAATAGCTTGAACTTGCATAGCCCAAAGAAATGAAAATTTATTAATACATCTTCAAAATTCAAGCAATGAATGCATTAATGACCAGATTTTTCATGTCAAAAGGTTTCATATAATAACTAATGAGTTGGAAAAGTAATAAATATGTCAGTTTTCATAATATATGATGGGTTCTTATTATCCCAGAAAACTATACCTAGTTATTCCTTTCAAAACCTATCACTGAGATTCTTAAACCTGAAGTGAATTTGATACACCATTTCCTTGGGTCTAGTCTCAATGGCATTACATGCTTCCTAGAAATCATAAAGTGGTATATAGTTTCTTAACAGTAGTTACATTTTTAAAAACAAGTAGTAGATGAAGCTGACAAGAATATCTGGAAATCAATGTCAAGGGACATTGTTAGAATATTAACCTGTTATTTGAGTCATAGTTTTCCAAAATACAGGAAATTCTGAAAGTGCAAATAGGGCCACCTCCATCCAGCTGTCACTTCCATGAAAATGTAAAGGAGATATTAAGGGACTAAAATGAGAATGTTACAATATCCCACAATATTTTTTGCTCTCTAACTTGCTACAACTACCGTAAAAAACTACCACAAAGCTAGTTGCTTAAAGCAACAGAAATTTGTTGTTTCCTAGTTCTGGAGTCTAGATGTCTGAGATTGTCATGCTTTCTCTAAAACCTGTACTCTTTCTTGCCTCCTACTGGCTTCTTGTCCTTTGCTGGCAATCATTGGCAGTCCTTGCTCTGCAGTGACATAAATTCAATCTCTAACTTCATTGTCACATGCTCTTCTCTTTGAATGTCTCCACTTTAATATGAAGTCATAGTATGTTACAGTATGATCCTAATATAGTATGATCTAATCTCTAATCACATCTGCAAAGACACTTTTTTCCAAATAAAATCACATTCTTGAGCTAGGAGGATCACAAGTTCAAAGTCAACCTCAGCAAAAGTGAGGTGCTAAGCAACTCATTGAGTTAAAACGAGTGCCTCTGAGTTTGATCCCCAGTACCCCCCATGACCCCCAAAAAAGAAAGAAAATCACATTCTGAAGCCTTGGGAGTTAGAACTTCAACATATCCTTTGGGATTGGGGTGAGCTATTCAACCCACAACTCTCTCAATAATACTAGAAAGTACATGGTAGAGCATCAGATCTTACACATTTCTCCTCTTTCCTTCTCTTTGCTTGCAAGGTTTTGTAGGAATTCATAAAATTTAAAATAGCTGTCGATAGTTTTTATGATGCTGTACTGCAAGCATTAAAAATGAGCTCCGATGAGTAAAAGTAGGATAGATGAGTGATCCAAAGAATAAAAAGATTGTCTATGGTCCCTTCTAACATTACCTGAAATAAAACATAAATGTACTTAGATCATACAATTTTAAGAAGCATACTGACAGTTTTTCCAATTGTCATTGACAATTAAACAATTACCTTGTATTCATTGTTAATGGATGACATAAACAATTATTTTGAGGAAATTTCTAACTCTACTAATAATTTTGGCTTCATATTTATTAAGCAATATAGAACAAACATATACCTCTTGCCTATGCTACATACAGCAAATAAATGAAGAAACAAAAACAAATTTATAAATCTTCAGATTAACCACAAAAACCTCTTGTCCTTTACATTCTTCAACCAAGGGTGTTCTAGGTCTATTTAAGCAATGTAACTTTTTCAAGCTTTCAATATATATTCCCTTTAAATTCTCTTCCAGCACTGTACTAAAGAGGGAATACTGATGACTTCCGAAGATTCAAAAGGTAAAAATGGGTTCACTCATTCATTGATCTATTCATCCTTTCATTTTTATCCTTTAAAACAAACCAAATTCCATACTATCACAGAAAAAAGATATTTCCCCCAAATAATTGCTTGACCTTTCATAGCCCAAAGAAATAAAAATTAAAGCAAGAGAAAATTTAAGCAAGGAAAAATCTAATGACTAGATTCCAGACATTGTGATAGGGCCTGGATTTAGTTCTAAACTTGGCAGTGAAACTGGGTTATGGTGTATGTGTACTGAATCCTAACTAGACTATCAAGATTACCCAGGTACTGGAATATGCAGAGTCCTTTGTATTAGAATTTAAGGAAGAACATAAAGGGCCTTGCAAAATACATATTTCATAAGTTATTTTTTATTAGTTTTTCCCAACATTGATACTAATATAATTTCCATTTGGTTTTCAAGGGAAACTTTGATTGTTACTGTAAGTGCTCATATGAAGAGCTGAGAGCATGGTGGCTAATTCCTGTAATCTCAGCAACTCAGAAGGCTGAGGCACGAGGATCACAAGTATGAGGCCAGCCTGGGTAACTTGATGAGACCCTGCCTCAAAATAAAAGATGAAAAGGGCTGGAGATGCAGTTTGGTAGTAGAGAGCCCCTAGGTTTATTCTCCCGTACCCCCCCAAAAAAAAAATTATATGAGAAAATAAAAACACCATCTCATTTTCAGTAGTCTTTTAGCAATCACTTTTACATCTCGACAGTACCTCAAATTAAAATTATTCAATGCTAAACCTATTATCTTCATTCTCTAACTATACTTATTTGTATGCTACTGATTTGTCTTGTTGATACAATCACTTCTTCATCATTCAGGCTCAAAATCGATCTTTTCTTCTTTTTATAACATCCTCTTTATAAGTTTTCTCATTCACTCTGCAATTTTAACTACACAGCGTTTTTCTATCTATTCCCCATTACTTATTTCCAAAGACATGACTTACCTCTCTTAGAATACCAGTTTTTTAAATAGTCTCTCAAATTGTGTTTCCAGCATATTTATTTCATGGAAGCTCACATCTGATCACAATATCTCCTTAAATAAAAATCTTCTCTTTCTCCTCTTGGGCCAGAGGATAAATCCCTTTATCTAGCATTCAAGGTCTTCCATAATTGTTCTCCTAGTCTTCATTTTCTATGGTCCTAATGCTCATCATATCCAAAGCACTATGTTCAAACTAAAATAACCCCTGTTAACCTGAGCATTTCCAACCCACAATGCTACTTATACCAGTTCATTCATAAGAATGCCTTTATCACAATAGTCAAATTTTTATTATTCAATTTTAAAAATTACTTTTTCATTAATTATATTAAATGAGCCACTGAATTGATTTATTGCAATTAAATTATAGGCTTCCAAATCCTTCAAAACTCATAGCCATACCATGTCAAAGATATATTAAAAGGCATAAAATCTCTCAAAATTCCATAAATTGAGTGATTTTTTTCCATATCTAATATCTCCCTTAGTGTGTAAATGCAAATTTTAATATTTTATAAACTACCTAATAGATTTCTCTTTGTATAAGATAAATTACAAATATTCACAATCACACTACTCTTAAAACATTCCAAACCAAATTCTTTTTTAAAAAATTTACTTATTCATTTTAATTAGGTATATATGGAAGCAGAATGTATTTTGATTTATTGTACACAATTTTAGCACAATTTTTCATTTCTCTGGCTGTACACAGTGTAGCATCACACCATATATGTAGTCATACATGCACCTAGGGTAATGATGTCATCTTATTCCACCATCTTTCCTGCTCCTATTTCCCCTCCCCAACTTTCCTCCCCTTTGTCCAAACAGAATTCTTTAAATACAGCAAAGAGTAAGACACAATTGGTTAGCAATTAGGTTTCCAATTATTATTTTGCTCACACAACTCTATGTCCATTAACTCACATAATATTTTCATATTTAATATTTTTAATATTTCACAGAAGGAATACAAACTTGGTGTGAAGCAAAAAGAGAAACTAAATCTCAGGTTATATACTCCTATAAAATTTTACAATTCACCTTTGCTACCATGAGATTTATTGCTATTCTAAAACAAATGCTTTTGCAATGAAAACAAAATGCATAAATGGATATAAATTCAAATTTGCTTTCATTTTAGTAAATCAATAATTTCATTAAATTTTGTTTTGTTTTTAATGATGTTAGAATCTCTAAAGAAGTCTGTAAATTAAAAATGATGGTTTGGTAAATAATTTTGTTTGATGAAATTATATTAACACAAAATGAAGTATTTTATTCCTTGGCATTTTTGTTGTTGGGGAGAAAAAAAAAAACTGGGGTTTTCTCTGGGAAAAAAAAATCCTTGCGAATTCTAGTCAAGACAGCAAACAAATGTACATTGACATACATGCTATGCCCAAATAGGTGGTGGTGATTGGTAATACATAAAATCTGAAAAGTCAAAATTCACCTGAGATCAAACTATGAGAGAAATTTTGTAAACCAGAGACCCAACATGAGTGAGAACAGAAGCTCAGGACACCTGGGCAACGTGGATGGAACAGACAAGGGCAGCTTCTACTCAGGCTACTGACTCAGGTTTTATAAAAGGAAAACCAGAAACAGTTCTACATGTATAGAAAATAGATACATAATTTAGAAATGAATGTCTCAGCTTTTATGTTTTATCTGGTTTTGGAAGGATCTTGTTTGTCATATGCTTTTTTAACACATTATTTTGTATAGATGCATTAAACTAAGATGTGATCTCTTATACTTTCAGAGTCCATCTCACCTGTCTAGTGGTATGTGGGGAACATTTGCCATGACTTGAGTTAGACTAATCTTATCTCAGCATTACCAAATTCTATGTAACTAATGGCATACATTTTTTGACAACATGATGAGACTTATTGGTAATTATCTCTGGGAAGGAGCAGCTAAGTCTCCTTCCAGCCTATAGACCTAATAGAAGTATTTGATGTAAGGTGCTTGATTTAGTTGGATTTTCATTGTTATGAATAAAAGACCCAATAAGAGCAACTTTAGAGTGGGGAAAGTTTATTAGAGAGCTCATGGTTTCAGAGGTTGTGATCATAGACAGAGAGAGAGACTTCACCCACCAGATACAAAATATATTCCAAAGGCAAGTCCCCCAGTGACCTACCTCCTTCAGCCACACCTTCAATTACCACTCAGTTGATCCCATTGATCCCATCTGCAGATTAATTCACTATTGGGTTAAAACTCTCATCCAGTTATGCCATGTCTCATGCTTTGATTTACAAGATACACCAAACTGCCAGGCCACTTGTTAATGGAACATACCCTAACCTAAGAGATGTTTAATTCTGTCAGTGAATGTAATTAGGGAATATTATGCAAATCAGGGCATATGTTTGTAAAACATTTTTAACAAGAAGCCTAAAGTTCAAGAAGTAAAATTCATAATCAACAAATGGGATGGAAACAAACTAAAAAGCTTCTTCACAACAAAAGTATACACAAGAAAACTTGAAGAGAGACTCTATTTTTGGATCTTTGCCACCTGCACCTCAGTTAGAGCATTAATCTCCAGGATATATTAAGAACTCAAAAAACTTAACAACAACAAAAATATAATAATAATAATCCAATAAAAATGGCTAAGGAATTAAACAGACACTTCATAGAAGAAGAAATATGATCAGTCAACAAATATATGAAGAAATGCTTAACATCTATAGTAGTTAGAGAAATACAAATTAAAACTACATTGAGATTTCATCTCACTCCACTCAGAATAGCAATTATCAAAAATACAAGTAACAATAAATATTGGTGAGGATGTGGTGGGGGGTAGGTACACTTATACATTGCTGGTGGGACTGAAAATTGTTGCAACTACTATGGAGAGCATTATGGAGATTCCTCAGAAAACTTGAAATAGAACCACCATTTGACCAAGTCATCCCATTCCTAGATTTATACCCAGAGGACTTAGAATCAGCATACTACAGTGACACAGCCATACCAATGTTTAAAACAGCTCAATTCATAATAGCTAAACTATGGAATCAGCTAAAGTGCCTTCAACAGAGGAATGGCTAAAGAAATTATGGTACATATGAACAAAGAAATATTACACAGGCTTAAAGAAAAATGAAATGATGGCATTTGCTGGTAAATGTATGGAACTGGAGACTATTGTGCTAAGTGAAACCAAACCAGAATATCCTCTCTGATATGCAGATTCTAACTCACAATAAAGGTGGGTGGGGGCGGGGGGAAGAATACAAGTTTATTGGATTACACAAAGGGAAATGAAGGAAAGGAGGGGTATGGGAATAGAAAAGATAGAATGAAACGGACATTACTTTTCTATGTGCATATTTGATTACATGACCAATAAAATTCTACATTATGTACAACCAGAAGAATGAGAAGTTATACTCTATCTGTGTCAAATAGGTCAAAATATATTGTACTATCATGTATAATAAGACCAAATAAAAAATAAAGGTAGAGCAGCTATACTACAGAGTATATAGAATTAGTTTGAATGTGCTTATTTAAATAATTCTGTTATTTAATGTGTGGTAGAAATATACAACTGTTTTATTGTCCAAAATAATCTCTGTTGGCAAAAATGAGCTAAAAATATGAACAAGCATGCTTAATAAAATCTATAAATTTATATATGGTATCTGTTTCCTCAGTTTTGCATATTACTCTTCTAAGTCGATGATGGACACATAACTTCCACAAAATGTTTGTAGATATATATCCTTCATTCAGTGCAGAATTCTAAGGATAACTGACAATGTGAAAAACAGAAATATATATATATATATTTACTAAGGAAAGATTAGCATTTTGTTCCAATTAGAATTTATTTTAGGACAATCATGTAAGGATTACAGGTTAATAAAAAAGATAGGGATGGAGGTGCATTTTCATACCTTCATGTGAAGCATGACTTTTCATTTAGATTAAACAACTTTTCTTTTACATTAAGTTCACTTACTTTCAAATTT
Source organism: Spermophilus citellus (assembly GCF_964194105.1). NCBI lineage: Eukaryota > Metazoa > Chordata > Mammalia > Rodentia > Sciuridae > Spermophilus > Spermophilus citellus. Next base: position 48,723,771 of record NC_138194.1, on the reverse strand, counting down.
AAGTTTTGTTATGCATAATTAAAAAGATAAGTGATCGCTGTCAATATATTGGACCGATATTAGATTAACTTCATGTTGCATATACATGTTACTAAATATCTCCAATAAAATAGAGGTTATGTCCAAACTAGATTTTTTTCACAACCAATTCATGGAATAAAAGTAAAGATGTTGGAAGTCTATCATATTGTAGCTGCTATGAATAATGTTGTAATTTAGTTTAAAAGTTCAAAAGATCAGGTAATCTTTTTTGAAGATTATGTAAATTCTGGTGGAGCACTCTATGTAGGAATGTGCAGATTTTTATGTATCCTTCAAAAATACCTAAAATAAGAAAAACAATAATAACAACAATTAAAATCACATTTTACCTATATTTACAAAAATAGAAAATAATGAATACAACAAGTTTCAGATATAAGTAGGGAAACACAGAAGAGGAGGGTCTATATATTTACCCATTCTATTAGGTAAAATAAAACAATGAGAAACTCACAAATAAAAGGTTATGTATTTTCAACATTTTTAAAAGGAATTTCTATAACCATGAAGGTAGAAATCATGACCCAAATATCCTTCCCAAAAGTACATAATATCTTGTTTTATTCAAAAAACTTACAAGATAAAAAATTATATAGAACCCCAATTCCCATTTATAATTATAAAAAAATTATAATGTCCTTATAGAAAATAAAATCCAGTCACCAAATCATATTTACAAAAGAAATAAAAACAGTAATTTAATATTTCTAAATGAGCTTTAAAAATAAGAAAAGCAGGAACTATATAAGAACACAAAATAATTTAGAAAAGCTCAAAATAAGGAATTTGAGGAAAAATAAATAATAGAAGAAAAGTTATCACAACAAATATTTTCAAAAATGTGATCCTAAATTTTAAGTAGCATTTTATCTTTCTTGACAGTAAAATATTTAAACTAGGAAACACATCTATTAGTATGAGATTATATTACTTAATTAACTTGACAAAAATGGGTTTCTAAAATTCATGAAAACAGAGACATGTAACATAATAATTTTAAATAAACAATTTTAAATACAAATGTTTCCTTTTAGAATTATATAGGCTTATATCTTCACAAGCAGAAATTAGAAATTTAGGTTAAGTGTAGTTTCCAAAGAAAACAAAAAGATTTTGCTAATACCCAAGAAGGATAATTATATATTTCTTTGTTCAATGACATTTTTGCTAAGCTCTTGAAATTTCAAACAAAAAGAAAACAGAAATAATTAAACAATGATGCATTTTCTGAAGTCTGATTTCACTCCAAATTGACATTTGTGATTGCCATTTACTGAAAACCCTTGGTATATTTGTCATATTAGTGGGTATTTATTACCCAGTTTATCTCAAATCCAAATAGGACTTCTCATTCCAAAAGTTCAAATAGGGCAGTTAAGATTCAAAGCATTAATAGCATGTCCATGTTGGTGCAAACTTATGTGTGAGAATTGGAATTGCAATGAAGATCTGTCAGAGACGAACTCACACACTCCACTGTGCTGCTTAAGGGTTATGTTTTATTTGCTAATAAAATTCGACTTAAAATTTTGCTTAAAACAATATATAATCATATTATTTAAATGTAATTTGTAAGAGAGAATCCTACATAGACTTAACAGCAGGAATACTCTTGAATATAAATGATACTTTTTATGTAAATGAAGGCATCCTCAAACTAATAATGACAGAATGAAGTCTGACTTCCAAACATCCAAGATACTTTCCAAGCCTTCCTTTTTAAGACAGAATCCTCACTTTCAGTGGCCTTTGTTGATGAACATACCAGCCGTCTGTCTTGTTAGTTATCTATCTTTCCCTGTATGAGAGCATTTTACCCTGGATTAGATAACCATCATTTACTATAGCATTGATCTAACTGACCTATTAAGAAGCATCCTATCCTAATCCCAGAGAATACAAGGTTGTGGATTCAGATAGACCTAAATTTAAGTACTGGCTCCTTCATCTGTGAGTTGGAACACAGACCATTAGAGATATTATTTAATGATTCCTAGTCTAATTTCATCATTTATAACATGGGGAGATTAACACGCATTACATAGATTTAAGTGAGAATTAAAGTAGCAAATTATGAAAAGGGCTTAGCCAATATTGGATGCATAGCAAGACAAAATAAAATTTGTCACCCTTCTTCCTGTCACTTTTCTTTTTTGATTTGACTTCATAATGCTTACCAAGTATAATTTTCAAAAAGTTAAAAGCATAACTCCCAGACAAATCATAGATGAATATATGCCAAAGATGTTATTCTATTAATGAATGGTGGATCCCATAAGATGTTAAGACTAGTCAGATTCCACATGTAAGTAAGATCGTGAGGTACCTGTCTTTTTATGTCTGGCTTACTTCTCTTAGTCATCTTATTTCTCTTTAGTCAGGTTTTTGTTGCTGTGACTAAAATACCCAACAAGAACAATTTTAGGTAAGGAAAGGTTTATTTGAGGGCTCTCAATTTCAGAAGTCCCAGACAGCCAGCTCCTTCCTCGGGACTCAAAGTGACGCTGAACATCATGGAGAAAGAGTTTGACAAAGGGAAGAAGCTCAGACATCAGAGAGAAGAGAAGGAGAGAGAGAGAGAGAGAGAGAGAGAGAGAGAGAGAGAGAGAGAGAGAGAGAGAGAGAATTCTACTCAACAAGGAAAAAATATATATATTCCAAAGGCACACCTCCAGTAACCCACCATCTCCAGGCACACCCTAACAGCCTTCAGTCATCACTCAGTTAATCCCTATTAAGGGATTAATTCTCTTGTTTAAGGCTCGTACATCCTCTCATTTCACCTCTAAACTTTCTTGCATTGTGTTACATATGAGTTCTTGAAGAATACCTCACATTTAAACCATAACACATAGGTTGGCTGTAGATAACAATAATATGTTGTACATATCAAAAAGCTATAAGAAGGGATTTTGAAAGTATTAATTATATAGAAATGTTTGAAAAGACAGATTTGCTTAATCTGATGTCAACTTTACACAATGTACATATGTCTCAAAACATCACACAGCACCCCATTAATATACATATTTATAATTTTATATGCATCACTTAAAAATAAATTTTGGGCTGGAGTTGTGGCTTAGCGGTAGCGCACTTGCCTGGCATGTGTGAGGTACTGGATTCTATTCTCAGCACCACGTATAAATAAATAAAATAGAGGTTTATTAACAACTAAAAAAATATTTAAAAGAATAAATAAATAAATAAATTTTAACAAAAACATTTGAAAAACAAACATACGTATTGCCTAAAATGAGTTGTTCATAAATGAGAAACTGGTTAACATAAGATATTATTAAATGTGATATTTTAAATGTTTGATAATAAAATATAAAATTTTTGGTATATTTTTATGAAAGGGAATTGTTATTTCTCTACTGGACAAAATTCTTTGGCCTACCTTTGGACAAAAGTCATCTGCATTGCTATTAGTTTTCTACAGATTAACCTATATTCCTACTGTGTTGCAAAACTGCACAGTCAATAGAAAGTTAATCAAATGTACACATCACTTTACAATCAAATAATCACAGACATTCCATTAGACAATGCTCAGGCCTCCTCTTTTGTGCATTGCCAAATCTAGAACATGCTATATAAAGCATAAAGCCAGTTCCTGAACAATTTCAAGATTTCATTCACTCTCCAAATATGTTCTTAACATTTTAGGTAAACTATATATACACTTATTTCTGAGAATGTTTTCTCATGTATTTATATTTTCCTCTTTTTCTAGTTTTAATAGGATGTATATTTCAGTAATTAAATAATTTGCTCAGATGTAATTCTGACTCCTAAGTAACTACATGACCATAGGCAAGTCACTATTGTCCAGCAAGCCTCAGTCTCCAACTCCTAAAAAAAAAAAAAAAATAGAAAGGCATCTACTTTACTGAATTGTCATAGGGTTAAATGAGGTAATATTAGAAATTTTAAGGACTAATTTTGGAATCAGTACTTATTCAGTAAACGTGTTTATTTCCTTGTAATTACCTAGTGAAATGACAGATGGGGAGGATATTCAGTGAGTCTTTGATTGTAAGTAAACACCAGAAAATGGACAAATAATAAAGTTTCTGAAAAATGGTAATAATGGTAGAGGTGATGAAGAAGTGAACCTGACAGAAAAGACTAAGATCGTTATTCAAATATTAAAAAGAGGTGCATTTATTGGTTTTAGGGTAGCAATTTTATGCCTTTAGTTGAATATCTTCATGCACTGTCACTTGCAGGATTCAGTCATAAAACAGAGACTTTAAAGCAAAGAAGTTGGCTTCTTCAATGGTATACACAAGAATTTATTGGCTATATTTATATTGTTGTAAGAAATTTAACTTCATATGTTATGTTTGAAGTTTATTAACTTATGGAATATAAAATAATTCTGATTCAAGTATCTTTACATTAACTTATTTATTTAAAGAAACATCATTTTTACTCCCTCCCAGTCAAAGATATCAAAAGTTGGAATGATCTAATTTGGAACATAATGTGTGCCCAGTCCTGTAAGTAAGCATGGTGAAGAAATATGTCCAAAAAAAATTGTATCAGGTTCCTATTACTCATGCAGTCCTGAAACACTATGCTACAAAACAGAATACATTGATAAGAGGTCCAACTCAGACCTCTAGGTTTTTATTTATTTATTTAGGTATTTTTGTTTTGCTTTGTAATATTTTCCTTATTGTACTTCAAAAGTTAGGATTAGGAAAAAAAATCTGATGTAACATAATATCTCTGTGAAGAACAGTTAGATTTATATTCTATAAAAATTATGCTTGGTTTTCCACTTACATGTTCTATCATTGCTTAAGTTTAGTATAAATCTTCAAAATGATATATTAACTCTCACCCTTTCTTTAAAAAATATGAAACTTTTACGAAAACACACAGAATATAAAAAGTACATTCTTGGCAGAGAGATGACTCATATGCATAACAAAGGTTTCTGTTTGCCTTGTAACTCAGAAATGTATAAATATAGAACATATCTTATGTGGGGAACTAAATATCTCTGCCAAAGCCTTAAAATCACCAACCAATGGAGAATATTTTAGAGTCTTACAAATTAACCAAGTCATATCATACAGTATTTAAATTATAGTCCTATGATATTTTACTACATAATTAAGCTGAAAACATATAGTATTTATAAAATTCCATGGTTTGAAATTTAAATCCAAGTTTAGACAGATTTTATACTATGTATTATTTAACTAACCACATTTTATATTAGAAGATAATTCTGTTTTAAGAAAAACATCACAAAGCACACTAACATGGGCAAAGTTTTAACTTTGAACACAATGGATAATAAAAGTATAGAAAAATTGTAAACTAACACATTAGACACTGAAAACATAGAAATTACAAGGAATGAATTTAAACCTTTTATTGTGCTATACTTTAACCAGAAAAGCTACTGAAACTCTTTTTCCAAGTCACTGATTTAATCTACAACTTTTTTCGACTCTTAGAACAAGCAATATAAAATGTGAACTGGTTCATATCTTGAAATGAATGGGTATTCAAATACCAGATTGGGGCAACTTGAAGATACAACTTTGACCTTACAAATCAAAAAGAAATAAAATTAGAATGAAGACACTTCTTACAAGTTTTAAAATGTAGACTTCTAAAGCTATTTTTTCTAATTCTTTGTCTTCTCTGAGGTTCCATAAAAAGGTTTCAAAAGGCATTGTGGGCTAACATAAAATGACTACCACTGTGCATGAAATTTCTTAAGATATTATCTACTTAGAAGATAGAATCAGATAGTAAGTTCAGTGAATCTGTACATAGTCACTTTTCTAAAACAGCAGACTTTTGGCTCTATACCACCTGACAATTTCTTTGTCCAAGACACACTAAAAATAAGACTTTATATAATGGAAATGTTGAGACATTAACTATAGCAATGTGAATGAGCGCCACTATAATAAGGATTTCTCATCAACTCCTGGTTTATGTTATATTAACATATGAAAAAGCTATTTAAACATTAAAATTAATACATCATAAAACAATGGTAATGCTTCATACAAAATATAGTTTTATTTGAATCACAACTACTCACAATAGCTATGAATATCCCCATTCAAATTGCTATCATGAATATTGTATAAAATGAGAAGAATAAACTAAAAGTAAAATTAGAATACTGCTTTATAAATTATAATATGTCAGACTAACAAATGGTAGACTTGTCATATTGAGCAACTAAACGTCTAAATGATCATTCAGCACTCATAGTGTAGGAAGAAAAAAACATTGGCTTTGTTGCCTCTAAAGCAGTTGCTCGATTTTTCATACTGTCATTCTGCTCTATTAGCAAAGCCTAACACAATTAGGTATGAATATGCAGTAATAACATGCAAATTGTTCCCTCACAATTGCCCTAAGGCAGCAGTCTCAGCCTTTCTAAGCTTGATTCCTTCTACATCATTACAGCCTTGGCATAATTCATCAGAATAAAAAATACCTCAGCCTTATTGCAAGTGGCCGGCTAGTAAAATCATTGGTAGCTGTTAACCACTCTCCCTCGATGGGTTTGTTAGCGATGCTGTCCCCAGCTCCCTGCCACTCCTGCTCTTGTACATGTTTCCCTTGGGTAATGTTAGACACTACATTTGAGCCTGCCAGAACAATTAACCCTACTGTTAATTAGAATGAAATGTCAGGCGCACAGATGGTACAAGCTGGCACCCTGCCATCCCGCCAACTGCTGCTGAAAGCAGCAACCCTACTGCTGACAGCTGCTCAGCCATGTCCCAAACCAGCAGATGTCAAAACTTTCCAGCTGAGGAAGGTTAAAAAAAGCAAAGAGGAGGGGTTTCTTATCCCAGCAGTGATGATGACTGTTTTAGTGCTATTGTATCTATTACCTGTTGTCATACTGTACCAATCAAGAGGAAGTCTGCAAGCAGAGAGACACAAATTTAAAATAATGATACTAATAATCATAACATAAATAAACACAATATGACTAAAACTCAAGACAAGCATAAAAATAGTATGTGCAGAAAACAAAATCACTGAACTTTTTCCACTAAATTCTCAGCAAGTCAAGTGGTATATTTTAATGTACATTTTCAAAGAGGAAAATACCTCTTCGCATTCCAAAATCAGATTATTAAAATGGACATGAAATATTGCCTCTCTAAGCTTCAGACAAAATATGTACTTTGTTTCCAGAAATCATACCCTAGGAATGAAATTATTATTTTTCCTGATATCTTTCATGGTTCACATTTATGAATATATTGTGAGATGATAATTTATGTTTGCCTCAATCTTCAGACACGTATATATTGTGACCCAATAGAAAGAGTGAAGCATGAACCATGAAAAATGTCAAAAACTAAAGTCTGATTGGACAATAAAATCATAACTGAATATCATTTTGGATAGAAACTAGCTTCAAAATTCTGACGGGAATGTTGTACTAAATTTTATGGCTGAACCAAAATATTAATGATCTCATTATGAATTATTTGGGAAGTCAACCTATTTCTAAACACAAGAGGACTGTATTGTAAATCCCTACTACTTATTCTTTACTTTAAAAAACAATTTTGTGTCTGATTGTTATTAAACATGGAAAGTGTAGAAGTGTGAAAGCAATCTCATTTCAATTATGCTATTTTGAGTCATTCTCTTTAACAGCATGAATGCAGGTGGATATTATAAACTAAATGCCACAGGAAATATGCCATAAAATTTAAAGTTCATGCTTCTGCCATTTCTACTTCAGGCAGACATCGTTTATTGATAAATAATTCATTCAGTATTACGTAAGTATGCACACATACCAAAAAACACAATCTAAAAGTCTTTTGTGTATTCAAAATGAGTTAAACATCATACACATAGTAACCATTCACTAGGCAGAAAGAAATGATACTAACAGATATATGGAGCACATAACAGTGATTTTATGTCATGCATAACCAAAATCAACTCGTACTAAGAGAAGATTTGGAGGGAAGGTATGGAGTGATTTACAGTAAAATAAAAATAGACTGACTTGGAAAAGACAGGGAAGTCTGGGAAATTAGGAGATAGGAACAATGGGCAAAATAGGATACCAAGATGAATAAAGTAAAATAATTTATTCTAAGAACTCGAAAATTCTGTTGTACTACTTCATCCACTGTGCCAAAATTTGGTATGTACGGTACAACTTAATATCTCCAAAAAGACTAAAAAACTGTTTCAGTTGCTATTATCAGAAGGAAAGCAAGTAAATTCTATGTGTCAAAGCCAAAAATGACAGATGATTAATACCCTGTGAAGTCAGAGCCAAAGCATTCCAAGGTTGAAACCACATACATGAGTACTATTTAGGGGATGAGTAGATATCACTGATATGATAATGAGTATAACTAAGATATAGCATGAGATGATAATTGGCTTTGTTGAACATTGAACATCTCACTAGGACACACCAATATCATCAATAAAGTCTACTACAAATAATAATTTTTTTCTATTTGTTGCTACATTTCTATATGACTTTATAAAGTATTCAAAAGATTCTTCTTTCTTACTATAGTCCTGAAATAGATGTTATGCACACTGACATTTCACAAATGAAGAAACAAGTGGTGTGTCAAAAATATAATAGAATAGATATATGAAAATGTTTTGTGCTAACACAAAGGAAGAATTTGATATTTGTTAGAAACGAATTTAAGCTAGGAAAGTTAATTTTTTTTTATTCAGTTGGTAATGTTTTTGTACAAGCAATGTAAATGGAATCTGTGAAACATTATCTTATATTTCACTATTTTATTCCGAAAATATTATTTGAGCAACCAACTATGAAATGTCAGACCCAAATCAAGAGAACAAGGGTGGTGAAGGAAGTGAGATAAACCTCGCCCTAAAGAAAATTAGATCTAACATGAAAAGACAAACAAGTAAGCAAATATAAAAGTAGTTTATGCTTTTCAGGAAAATGATAGTCTGAAGAATCATGAGGACATATGAGGGGAAGAATCAAGTCCTCCTCCCTGGGAGAAATCAAGAAATGTATATACTTGAAAATTAATATGCTTTAAATATTCAAAAATATCACATAGCATACAAAAATTACAAAAAATATGAATTAAAATAAATAAAAAATAATTGAAGATAAATCCACTCCTCAGATGCACAAATAATACATTAAACAAAACAGAATGCTTGGGATTTTAGCATTTCTTTTTATAAAATATCTCTTTGCAGGTAATATATTAAAATTGCAACTAAATTTTAAGTTTAGAATGACATATTAAAAATGCCCTGGATATAATATCAAAGTGTCCCCTGACTGCCACAGTAATTTGTTATACTGAAAAATAAGATGATATTAAATTGAAAATATGAGCATGGTCAAAATCTATTTGAGTGTGTTTTTTTTTTTTTGGACAAAAAGGAAAATAATACTTGCTAAAAAATTAGAGTATATGTATAATCTATGCATAGCATTGTATGATTTTGCCATTTCTGTTAGAATCCTAAATAACATTAATCATATTCTACCCATTTACATAAAATTAATTTTCTAGAAAAGTGTATAATTGCAATCTGGTAATTCTCTGTCTTATTCTCTTGACTTACACATTTTTAGGCATTAATGCCATTAGATATTAGAATGTTGAACATTGGTTAACTCACAAATGTAACAACTCAAGTCATATCATCCAGTCTCATCAGAAATTAGATAAAATATATTTTTTTCCAAATCTCCTAGTTTGGTGGCTTTTCTGTCATTCACAACTCTTTTACAGACAAGGGATGGTTCTTATTCTCTACAATTATTAGTACACAGATTTTGATTTTCAGTTTTTTTTTCCATACTGTACACAGATGAAAGTTATATGTTTACATATTTTAATATGAAAGTGAAATTTATCTGTTGTATTAGTTGCAACAATTGATAGTAAAGGTTTTATGAATTTATGAATCTTTATGAATTTATGAATTTTATGCACACATTGAACTTCACGCAGTCTATACAACATGGAAGATGTCATCCTCACTATTGTGTGAATTTCTCTGGATCACAAATAAATATCTGAACTAAAGTCCATTCCCAGATCCCAAAGCATGTCCATGTTCCTTCTAAATTAACTACCTGTGGAATCAATTTCAAAGTCCATCAGCATAGAGTAACAATATTACTGCCATTTTGTTGATCATGCCCATTTTCCTTTATTTGAATCAAATGATAGAGATTGGCTGTGTGTGTGTGTGTGTGTGTGTGTGTGTGTGTGTGCACACTCCCAAAACCAGAGTTTGGAGCAAGATAAGCACTCACTCTACAACTGAGCTACATCTCCAGCCTTCTCAAAGAAGTAAAACATCTATTCATCTATCTTTCTCAGCCATCACCACAATAAAAGTCAAAGACCTCTAGAAAATCTGGAGAAATGAGCCAGAGACTTTTAGTAAACAGTTGTGAAAGTTTCACATTGTAGGCATTAACCATTTAAGCAGAAATAATGTAGCTTCTGTTCCCTTCAGAATTAGTAGTTCAAATGTGTGATAAATTTGCCAGAAGAACAAATGCATTTAAATTGAAAGACATACCTATTTAGAAAAATGTGACAAGACTTGTCTGATAAAGTGTGACATCTTGCTTAGACCTTTTAAATCTTCCTCGTAGGGCTTCCTTGGTATAAGGATAGGGATGAAAGAAAGAGAGAGAGAGAGAGAGAGAGAGAGAGAGAGAGAGAGAGAGAGAGAGCGCGAGAACAGATACAAACAGGCATATGAAAGGGGAAATGTAGGGAACTTGTGTAAATAATTAATAGATTAAAAATAAAAATATAAGAATGAAGGAAAACTATCCCTTCTGATTCTAAGAAGAAAGATTCCAGATAGAGCTGGTTTGCCTATGTGGGGACCCCTATACCAAAATAATTTTCCTCCAAAATACCTGAATACTTTTAGTTCATTTGTCTTGGTTGCACTGGAGTATTATTCTTAGGAAGGGTGTTTTAATCATTAAATATCTCTCGGAGGGTTAAAGCACTATTATTACTGTTAGAAAAATATGACATCACTGGGAGAAAAAACTTTATTTCTTAGCTCAAAACTTCCTGTTTTAAACACATGGATTTTGAGAACTTGAGAGTCAGAGTAGTTTGCTTTAAATCAAAAATCATAACCATATTACACGGAGGACTCCAGAATCCTGAGTGCCCTGTGGAGAGAATAATGGCAGCAACCATAATGGATGGTATTTTGAGGGTCCATTCTTGAGCAGCCAGTGCTCTGAGACAATTCCACACACCATATCTTAGATGGTACTTTGTGTAAACGTTTCTTCAACCTGTATTAAACAGAGGAATGAGGAGCCTTTAGGCTCTGTTTCAGGAAGTGGGAAGAAGAACAAAAGAAAGTCTTGATTGTAGTTTTAATGAGAAAAGGTTTATGCTTACCCATTCCACATATTAGGGTATTGCCCAAGATTTGAGAGCATTTTTTTCACAATAGTCCTTCTACAGTATCTATTAATTCCATTCATCCCTGCTCTCCACTGCCAAAGGAGTCTAGTCAACTGCACTTTTTGTAAAAATATGATTAGAATCTATGGCTTGAAATCAATATTCCATAAGGTTTATATTATATGTTAGAAGTTATTAAAAGCTGTTGTATTATTTATACTTCATTTTAAAAAATTAATTCAAATGTCTATTAGATATTACTTTGTTCATAAAATTCATGATTATTCCCAGTAATTGAAAGCAATAGAAAGAAATAGCCCACAATTCATGTTTGTGCTAATCAAGACACTATGGCCCCATCCCTCCTTCATTATTATAGTTCATCTTTTTAAGAAAAGGCACATTGATTATGCTTTCCCTTCTCTCCAGAGTAGTCACTTTCCATCCTGTCCTGAAAAACTTCTTTCCAGCTAGCAAGGCTTAGTTCGCATGCCACCACCTTTACAAAGCTTTCCCCAGTCACACTGCCTAAGGCATCTCCTGATCTTTAAACTTCTATTGCAAATGTAAAACTCTTTCCAAGATTTATCACACATCATGTTAGATTAGAACTATTTATATACATGTCTTATCCTCCTTCCTAGATGAGAAATGGCTTTTGTCTAGGAACCCTCAGTTCTATTACAGAACCAAGCATCGTACTTTTTATAAATTCTCAATTAACATGCGTGTGGTTTTGAATGAATGATGAGTTGAAGCCGTGGGAAATGTAAAGACCAAAGAAATAGGAAATACAAGATTCTCACTGGGCTGGAGAAAATGCTTTTAGAGTCCCTTTCATATTTCCACATACTGAGATCCCTAATGTTTCTCCTAAAGATAAGCAAACTTGCATACTATGTGCCTACTGTGTTTTGGTAATAAGAAGACACAGATAACACAAAACTGTAAGGAAAGCCCTTTGCAAAACTATCTAAAGATATTACATATTGTTTTCGTTTGCCAGTACAACCATAAATCCCTACATGAAAAGAAAAATGAAAAACCTCTAATCTGGCATAGGATGAATAAATCCAAGGTTCCACATTCCAGTTCAGCTTCCCTTTGTGCCTGCAACTTTCTCTAGTTCTCAAGGGAATGAAACATGAAAGACATATACCAGGCTCTGTAGAGAAAATGCAGTGATCTGATCTAAAATTGTTACAGCTCTTTAGTGACTTTTGAGGTATGATAATCAATTTCTATTGAAACAATATAAAATGTGCTTAAACTTTAGAAATAACAAATGAAGGTACATACGTTTAAAAGAAAAGTATCTAGAACTCTATTTTGGTTTGTGTGCACAAGGAACTGTTTTAGATCTACATAGGTAATAATCTGACATGTAGTCTCAGCCCTTGTAGAGTTGACACTCCAGAAATTCAATCACCATAAATCAATCCATCACATATTTAAATTTTGGTAAATAACAGAATAGAAAAACCTTTTTGGTGAGCATTTAAGTGAGGAATCTTTTATAATCTAAGGAACTAGATGACACTTCTTCAAAAACATGGTATAAGAACTTAATATTGAAGCCTATTCATTTTCTAAATTTTTCAAAATTTCTATAGATTTCTAAAAGAAAAATGGATGATTTAAATTTGTAGAATTACAGATCTGCTTTATAATGTATAACCTCCACTGGTACAGAAAATATGTCAATTGTTGAAAAATGTGTATCAAACTTAATATGTGTATTTTTATGACCTTTGTAGACGGATTTCCTAATTGGGATGCATGTGTTTCGGTGGTGTTGTTTATTAACAAGTGCAGAGTATTTTAGCTGGCATTTAAGCCAAATAATTTTGCTAGGATGTTCTGATATATTAAGAGGAGGTTTAAGGTGCCATATAACTACATGTGTAACTACACTCTTATTGCTGACCTTACAGAGCACTTAGTATCTTATACTTCACTAATGCTGTCTCTACTACCACAAGCAATTTATTCTGCCTCATGTTCCTCAAGTGCTCATAAATCAGCATTAGATCCTTTTACTGAGTTGCTGATTTTAAGCCAGCACAGTAAGAAGGAGCATTTGGATTCAAAGTATAATATTGGCACACATATTGATTTTAATTAGTCTAATTAGTTCATTACACTAAAAATCACACAGATCATTTATTACATCAAACCTAATGGCATATGATCAAGGATTTAATATGATAATGAAGTAGATCAATTATCACTCATAAAGGAAGTCATTAACAAGTGTAAACATTGTCAAGCTGAATACCATTACAAATTATGAAGTCACAGCAAAGACAATTTGCATATACACACTAATTTTATTTTACAGTCTTCTCTTTAAAAAAAGGAATATAATCTTGTTTTTAACTTCACTGTCATATATCCATCAATACTATTTTAAGGTATGCACAAGCATTTTAACATAAGTTGTCTGTTTAAATACTTGTGACTCTATCTGGAAAATTCTTATGTTACAAAAATAAATTACTATAATTGACTGAAACTTAAATCTATTTAGACTTCTATCTTCACCTTGAAAACTAACAATTTGTTTCCTTGGCAGTTTAGTGGTCTGGTTTGCATAAGAATAAACAAACAAACAAGGAGGGTCAATGAAGTATGTGTGATACTTGAGATACCTGATGTGATTGTTTTTATCTTTAATTTAACAATAATAGCAACATATAATTACATTCAGCAAGGACCAAGATAACTGCAAAAAAGATTTCAGATTACAACCGTATGCACTCATTTATTAATGCTTCTTGCAGCTTTAACATTACCAAGACATCTTAAATAAAAGCAGCCAACTGTGCACACTGGTCCTAACTCAATGCATTGCCATTTATCATTATTATTGCTATCATTACCCTTTGCTTAGGGTCCCTTCACTCTGTTTTAAATCCATTTGACAGTAGTGCACATTCAAGCCTTTCAGAATTTATTTTTCTGGTAAGAACTTGTGAGGTAGTGTATAAAATATTTCCTTGATATCCAGAGATAACATGATTTAATTGTCACCCTCTAAGTGTTAAACTTCCCCAAACAAATGCAGTCTCCGGAATTCTTCTAAACCTCTTCAAAAAGTTCCCAAACAAAATATGACCCCTTACTATTGACAATGATGTATATAAAATCTAAAGTTGCATTATAAGTGCTACTGAGTAGTAAATTCACATAGCTTAAAAAAAATATTTAAAAAAAAAAGAAAATATCATCCTAAAAGACTATCTCATTCTGTTGTCAGGAGCAAATTCAGAAACCACATTCTGTATTCCTCACCTGATTCCTCTACTTTATCATATGTGCCTCCTAGAACACTGAGGATTAAATGAGTTCATACCTATGACTAACTTGAAATGTTCACTCAGAAGTGGGTACAAAGAGGCAATGTTCAATTGTCTGACATTTTCCTAGTCCAGCAGCTTCCCAGAGCTGATTGCAATGCACCAAGTATGCACTTCTCCGTCTCCTACTTTATCTACTGCACCTGGCACAGAGTCTGCCACAATGGTACGATTTCTTAATGGTATTAAAACTGGAGTTTGGGGATGAAAATAGATTCCCCACATCAGCTGGAAGATGGGGTGTGTGCAGGCTGCAGGCCTTACCAATTTCCTTCCAGGTTCTTGTCTTACAATTTTGAAGAATAAAATCCCTGGACAATAATGAAATGGAAGAGTGAAGGGAGTAGGATTTATTTAAGTGAGAGGAGATAGAATTCCTTTGATGCCAAAGGGGATCTGATAGTATTACAGGGGCCTCCTAGGAAACTGAGTGGGGTCTTCTAGGAAACTGAGGCAGTGTGAAGATCCCACCCCCATCCCTGATTCTTGCAAACAAATCAAAGATTTTAGACATGTCACTCAGAGTAACCAGGCAACGAGCTTATTACAGGGATAAGAAAAGGGAAAAGGGGACACTGTCGAGGGAGAGAGTGTGTTCTCAGAGAGGAAAGGAAGAGCGTGTCTCTCTAGAACTCAGATTTTATTGGGGAATCCCAGAGAAGTTTCCAGAAAGCTCCATCCAGATTCACTTTTTGACTTTTGACTGACAGCAGGATGACATTAGATTTTCAAGTCTCCCACCCCCCGCCCCCGGTCATGACAACTCTAGGTCACTTTGGCTCTACTTCATCATATGTGTCCCCTTTTCCCTTGTCTTATCCCTTTAAAAACTCGTTGCCTGGTTACTCTGAGTGACTTGTCTAAAATCTTTGATTTGTTTGCAAGAATCAGGGTTGGGGGTGGGATCTTCACACTGCCTCAGTTTACATAATGACTGGTTCTAATTGGATTCTTAACATAAATTCTTATAGAGTTCATGGTTAGGAAGAATTTTATCCTTATCTCCCTGAGTTCTAAAATCTGGTCTGTTAAAAGGGTCACAAAAATCTCCTGCTTCAGGGTAACTTGGGTTCTTATCGACATTATTTCGGGCCTGCATTTCTCCTGCAGATAACAGATAGTTTGCTGAGGAATGTAACCTATTCTGCCCACTTAAGCCAGACAGGGCTGCAGGTAGATTCCTTCTTGGAAAAGAAAGCATGGGAGGGGGCGAGTCAGCACAGTGGGCACATTTTATAGAATTATCCCCTAATGTCATATTCCTACCACTCCTCTCTATTCCCTAAGAGTATTACCTTACCAAACACTTTCAAATAAATGCATCCTCCTTATTGCCATTATCTTCCAAAAGCTAAATTGTAAAATTGTCTTTTCATTAGTTTTTCTTTGCAAGGATAATGTTAAGCTCAGATTCCTTATCATGACATTTCTCAGTCCTATCTCATTCTGACTCTGCCCAGGATGAGTGTGCTATAGACACAACAGGTTCACATTGTGTCCTAACAAGCATTGGCCCATAAGCTTCTGTGTTCTGCATATCCTAGGTTTGCATCCTAGTGGCTTCTCCCTCATCTTCCCTGTTAAATTCCTAATGATTCCCCAATATCTTTTTCAAATGCATTCCATTCTTCATGAGGAGCTACGCTTTTCTGGGTAAATTACTTAATCTTTGTGAGATTATGAGGTTATGTACTTATTGCATACAGTGTCCAGTACATAATTGGTGCTGAAAGCATTGTGATTACTACTGCTGTTTTTATATTTTGTTTTGTTTAGATATTTCTGGAACTAGGGATGCAATCCAAGGGCACTTTACCACTAAGCTGTATCTCCCGTCCTTTTTACTTTTTATTGTAAGACAGGGTTTCACTAAATTGCTTAGGGCCTCATGAAGTTGCCCAGGCTGGCCTTGACCTTGAGATCCTCCTGCCTCACTCTCTTAAGTTACTAAGACCATAGGCATGCACCACTATCCCCAGAACTACTATTGTTAAAATTGTTATAATTCCATCTTTTAAAA
Source organism: Spermophilus citellus (assembly GCF_964194105.1). Lineage (NCBI taxonomy): Eukaryota > Metazoa > Chordata > Mammalia > Rodentia > Sciuridae > Spermophilus > Spermophilus citellus. Next base: position 48,706,912 of record NC_138194.1, on the reverse strand, counting down.
AAAACGAAGCCTCCATTTTTCAACCAGGGTGCAATGAAATATATACACTGGGATCAAAGCCCTTAGTCCTGAAGGTAAAAAGTCCCCCAAGTCCTAAAATATGTGTTGCCTAGTGGGACACTACCAGTGAGAAAAACAGAGGTAGTAGTTCAAAACTGTGTAAACAAAAGACATGCAGACTGCCTAGAACTAGAGCTTAACAGATGATTTAAAAAGGCAACTACTATGAGGGGAGGAACAACTCCAAAAGGCAACAATGCTGTCAAAGGTTATCCTGCAAAAGTTTTTAAAAATATTTTTTAAAACATTTAAATATAGGAAAATCCTATTATTTCATGAGCTCTACCACTGTTTTATGTCATAAGAAAGCATAAGCAATGTACCTGCAGATTCATTTACTTTGCAGGAAGTAAGAGAAGAGGCACACCTCCACCTCCTTTCATGATCTGTCAAATAAGCCCTGTGCTTTCTCTGTCAAGATCACAAGCTTTGGTGAGTTAGTCATGGGGTTCTTTGTTTTCAATTCAGATAAGCTGATTGTTTTCTTTTGAACCAGAGTATACAGACCTGTTGGCAAGTTGAGAGGAGGCCTCCAGGGAATACACTGAGGACTACAGTAGAGCCGAGCCAAAAGCAGTACACAAACTGCTCTCCAGATTCCATGGCATGCACACACATACTGCCTTAATTAATCCATCATTAGCATTGGAGCGCAGTGCAGCGCGCCTACCACACCTGGCTTGACAGCTGGATTTAAAGCACCGTTGACAGCTGGTGCTTATGCACTTGCTTGAAGTACAGGGGCTGATGATGGGCTTGCCTAGGGAGCTAGAGCCCTGCCGAGAGGTTATATGTTTGATGAAGGTAATAGCAGTTAATGAGAATATTTTTTGCAAGAGTTTGGGGACTAATGTAACAACATTACAATAAAATGCACATACTTGGCAATTCAATACGTAGCTCTGCTAAATATTGTAAAGCCATGTAAACATTTGAACAAATGTCTCATGTGTTAAGACATAAGCTCCCACAGAGCCGTATTTTTAACATTAAATGGCTAAAATAGAATCAGTGCATGTGCTTGTGGGCGGGGGGAAGAGTAAAACATCCCTGTAAACAGGCAGGCAGTTCCCTTTAACTGGTGGCCACAATGCATGCTCACCACTGAGCCAGGGCAGGATAGAATGTATGTTCAAACCCAAAGGATTATCTTTTCCCCAAGTCAATGATTAACATTTATATTTTAGGGCCTTAGGTAGTTTCATCCCTCACAACAATAAAGTTTGATTAAGCAACTTAGAATGCTAGGTTTGTTGCTTCTATTGCTGGTTACATTCAGAGCATTTCTTAATACTTGTGAATATAACCCCAAAAGATTGGATCCATTGTATGCCCAGGTTCAAAAGGCTAAGAGCATAGTTTTCCCTAAATATCCTGCTCTGGCCACAGCATTCTTTAGCATCCACAACAACAGCAGTAGCATTTTCAGGTTCACGGGCCATATGGAATTAAGGTAAAAATCTCAAATTGGCTTTTTTTTTTATTGGTTGTTCATAACATTACAAAGCTCTTGACATATCATATTTCATACATTAGATTGAAGTGGGTTATGAACTCCCAATTTTACCCCAAATGCAGATTGCAGAATCACGTCGGTTACACATCCACAATTTTACATAATGCCCTATTAATAATTATTGTATTCTGCTACCTTTCCTATCCCCTACTATCCCCCCTCCCCTTCCCTCACATCTTCTCTCTCTACCCCTATGAACAGAGCAGGGAGGAAGAGCAGGAAGAAAAGATTAACTTTAAACAGAGACATGAGATGGGAGGGAAAGGGAGAGAAAAGGGAAATTGCATGGAAATGAAGGGAGACCCTCATTGCTATACAAAATTACATATAAGAGGTTGTGAGGGGAATGGGAAAATCAAATTGGCTTTTTAAAAAATTTATTTTAATTAGGTATATATGATAACAGAATGCATTTTGATTCATTGTATGCAACTGCAGCACAACTTTACATCCACAACTTTCTCTGGTTGTACATGATGTAGCATTGTGCCATATGTGCAGTCATACATGTACTTAGGGTAATAATGGCCATCTCATCAAATTAGCTTTTACATCCTTCCTGACCTTGGCTTCCACTGAAACTGTCCCTTCAGGCTCTAGGCAGCTTATCCTAAAGTTCTCTCAAAATACATTTTTCAAATACTTTCTTTAGTGTCTCTCTGTACATTTGCTTATATTACCTTAACTCACCTTTCATGATATAGGTCAAAAATCACCTCTTGACCACATTTGCTTCTTCTGAGATATGTAGAAGTATGTAAGTGGCTTGAAATACAACTGTGAGATTTTTAACAGCTAGGTACTCTGTTATATTTATATTTCTTCAAATTCATTTTTTAAATAAATGAATTAAAAACAAAAGCAAGAATAGAACCAGATTTCAACTTTCAGTATAGTGCAGAGCCCTTCCAGTTTATATTGTCCTCTGGCTATGAATCATGGGAAGATATTCAAAAGGTAGAAAGAAGAAATCCAAATCTCTCCCTCGACTTGCATGTAGTATAGGTACCTATACTAATAATAGCAGCTACCAATTTTAAGCATATTTGATATATTTTTAAATTTGTGACTCATAAGACAACCAATGAGATATTATGACTCCCATTTTATAAGTGAGGAAAATGTGCCTCAGAGAGGAAGTTAGATCACTTTTATTGAGGTCACAATAAAAAATGTGATGAAAGTTAGATTTTGTAAAGTTAACCTTTATTGAACAGTTGTTACATGTCAGAAACAGTTCTAGGCTCTTTCCCATAATAAATCATTTAATCCCCCCAACCATCACGAAGTAAGTACTAATATAAATTTTAAAAATGAGAAAAATGAAGAAACAGGAGAGGTTGAACACCAAATGCAAAATGGTCATTGGTAGGGCTAGGCTTAGAACTCAAGCAATTAATTCAGCACCAACTTTCAACTACTGTGCTATAGCAATCTCACCATCTCTGACATCAGCTCACACTTTCAGATACTATGGGACACTGTCTCAGAAGGAGCATTTATCACACAGTGTTTTATTGTATATGTGTGTATCCACCTGCCTTAGTTATTGAGAACATGGACCCTGGCTTTCTCGTTACTGTGTATCATATATTGACTAATATTAAGCATTATAAAGTACATTCTCAATAAATATCAGTGGCATTATACTCATGTGCATTGCCTTAATTCAATAGAAAGCTACAAAGCGACAATTCTCTAGGAGTCTCTAGCATTTCTAAATATCTGAGGGAGGCATGTTCAGCTATTTGCTCCCGATTATCTTCTCAGATATATTTATGTAGTGAACAGCCTTAAAATACAGGGATGGTGTCCTTATGCAAACTTAAAGCTTATATACAAGAGGACAATGTTCCCTCCAGAACAAAGAATAGGTGTGCATACTGCCCATTATAAAAACCTAGGTTCACTAAACTCAGGTTTATTTTCTGTCCCACAACCCAGTGATTACATAAATTTCTATCTGGGCCTCACATAGGATTTATGGGAAAGGAGACTGACATAAGTAGGAACATGCTATTTGCTAGCCATGAATAATAAAGCCCTTTATCTCTGACACAGGAATCTTGTGTTGTTTGCAAGCATCCTCAGATCTGTGGCAGACAAACATGTTAGCTTGTAGATAAGAAAGATCTTAGACCCTCCACAGTTCTTGTCTAAAACTAAAGTCATGAAAACAAGTTTTCATCAGGCTTTATGGGTAACCAGCAAGTTATTTCTGAAGTGGAAATTATAATTTTTTTAAATTCTTAAATTTTTATTTACTTGTGCAGTTGGACTCCAGTATTCATACTGAGAATTCCACCAACCATGGATCAAAAACATTTCTTTTTTTCAAATTTAGCATCTGCACAGGTCCTGGAACCAATCCCCCATGGCTATGAAGGATGACTGTATTTATCTCTTAGTGAAGAAATTTAAAGTCATCCACAAGACTGGGATCCTAATTAGAATAAGATACACTTTATATTGGTATAAATATGTCAAAATTGACACTGTCATGAATGACTAAAAAATAAAGAATAATGAATTCAGAGAAAGGAGGAGAACAAAATTTCATGTATCATTGACTAGTTGCTATAGCTGGTTAAATAATGTTTTAACCATATGAAAATATATTATGGAAGCTTTGACACCATTGATAAAAATCTAACTGAATTCTCTGTTCTGTTTCCTCAAATGTGCTGAGAAGATTGTGGCTTCCTTTCGTATTAATGCAGGAACATAATGTTAAATATTATGACAGCAGATGACATAATATTAAATACCTGTTTATAACAAAATCAGTATTAGGACCATTCCTCTGCACTCGTTTATTCATTCCTTCCTTCAACAAACAGAGTTGAACTCTAGGCACTATGCTATGTAATGAGATGATAAAGATCAGTGAAGACCCAGTTTAGTAGAGAAATGATTGTGTATGTCTTCGACCAACCCTATGAAATGTCTATTTAACAGATGAAGAAACTGAGGTTTGGAAAGATTATATAAAAGCTAGTATGTGGCAGAGTTGATTCTTGAAAAAGTTCATTTGATGTCAAATTCTCATTATTCAACACTGTGACAGCCTAGAAATAGGTTTATAATTAAGAAACTTCTATAACTGCAAGTAATTATCCATCAGCTGCCTGTCAAACTTTAGATTTTGCATCTGCTGAACTTTTATGCTACAGTGGGAGAGTAAGGGTCATGAGAGCCGTATCTGCTGAATAGTGCAAATTAAAACAACCAGAAAAAAAACCTGCTGACAAAAAGCCAGAAAGAAGAAAGTGGCACTAATTGAGAAAAATAAAAAAATAAAACAGCACATTAAAAAATAACAAACCACCCTTAAGGATGTTGTTTGATCTTTAGAACCAAAGTTCTCAATTATGGAAACTATTTTTAGAATGCAATTAACATGTCATCAGTACTTTCAGATTATGCTCAAGAGATCACTGTAGACTAGACAGAGGACAGACAAGAGAATTTTTATTCCTTTCAACAAAAATCATGGATCACTTATTTCATATAAATTTTGAAGCAAAGAAATAATCTTTAGCAAATAAATAGAACATATCCTGAATCATTTTAAAACAATACTTCACCTAGTTTTCCATTTGAGTGGATTCCATTATTGATACAATGAAGTATTCTACACTAAATACTTTAAGTGTATGCTAAATTAACTAAGACTGATGATTGCAAACTGATCTCAAAATATATAGCAATCTCCATGTATTTGTGCCTATTTTATATTTTTAAAAAATATTTTTGATAAAAATTTTCTCACATAGTAAAATAAATAAATACAATTCTATTAAATAAGCAAACAAGAAGAAATAAATTCTGCAAAATGCATTGTTATTTTCTTTGCAGGGAGAAATATATATTATATTAAAATGTATTGCCCACACCTGCATGGTGCTTTTGCATCTATGATGCATTCCTTTCCTCTGCCCTTCATTTATTCATATTAAACCAGCATTTATTAAACACAAACTCGTGAGAAACTGTAAAAGAAGACAGAGCCAACATGGAAGAGGAGAGGATGCACTAGAAAAGTAGGAGACAGATATGGAAACCAATGCTATAGAATCATCAGGATAACAGCTCTACTAATATTATTTTTTGAAGAAACAAAAAAATTATCCACCTGCTCAGGAAAATAGCATTTGAAATAGTTCATGATGACTATGTCAGAATATTGATAAAGAGAACACTGGCAGTATCAGGATGTGGATAAAGTCACAAAGCAAGTTTGGGGAAGGAGAAGTAGAACAGTTAAATTCCATTTATGTTGTATGATAGTAGAGTTGGGGAGAATGGCATTGGCAAAGAGGAAGGGGACACTTGCATGATGAGTCTTACAAGATCACATCCTTTAACCAGCTAGGAACCAATGAGAGTGTTCAGAGTAAGCAAATGACAAGATCACAGTGTGTTTCACAAAAATCACTCTGATTGCACTGTGAGTGAAGATATACAAGAGACAAAATCCCCAACCACAAAGATCCCTTAGGAAGTTTTCTTTTCTATGAGATGAGATAAGACTAGAACTCAAACCAACACCATTTGCCTAAAGCTGAAGATGGGCTTTGAGACACAATTTAAATGAAGAGTAGACGAAAGGTCTGGTGAGATGTGGTCTGAAAAACTGAGAAGAATAGGAGATAACACCAAGCTTAGGAATTCAGACAATTGTGTGGTACCATTATCAACAAGTGGAAACAGAAGCTGATGAAGGGGGCAAAACAGGAAATGACTTCGATTTGAAGCAGATTGACTTTAAAATTTCCCCAGATTATATGAAGGGATAGACAAAGAAGACAGAAGAATTTGAGAATGAGTAAATGAGAGAGAGCTGATCTAGCACTCTGCACTTCCAGGTGAATGGAATCCATGATAGTGTGTGAAATCACCCAAGGCAAACACACAGAAGGATGACCACATAACCTAAGAGTACCTCAATTTTGAGGCATATGTGGAAGTAGGACAAGAATAAAAACAAAAGGAACCTCAGGGAAGCAGACTCCCAGGAAGGAGAAAAATTTAAACAGATTGTGAACGAGAGTATCCAGTGCTACAGGACTGGAAAGAGGATGAGGACTCAAGAGCACTTAATTAACTTAAAATTAAACAAATGGTTGGAAAGTTGAGGGTAAAAAGAAAAACAAATTGCTTGAAATTAAAATATGCTTTCCATAGATAAGAGAATAGGTAATTAGCACACTTTTATAGCCTACTAAAATATTCAAAACTGCCAAAAAATATTTTATCTTGATTCATTATGAAGCAAAGAAAGGTTTTGTGAGTCATGAAACATTTTGCTCTAAGTGAAATCTTCTGTCACTATTTATGCATATGGAACCCACAGTGGCCCTGTAAATACAGACAGGACACAGAACATCTGTTGTACAAACAGAAATTATTCCAATATCTTTTTTTTCCTCTCTATTCACTGACTTTTCATCACAGTGTCTGATAAGAAGTGTAAATAAGAAGCATATTTTTAATTTCCACTTCTGTGTTAACCCCTTGAATACTTCACTTTTCAATACTGACATATTTGTTTATGTTTTTTTTTGTGTGTCATTTCACAATAATTAGTGGCAATTATTATCCTAAAATAAACATTTTAAACTTTCCCCCAAATCCATAAAGCTATGTAATTTCCTAATATGGCACAAAAACATTAATATTTATTCCAACTTATATTTTATAAATTGTAAAACATTCCATAAACAATCAAAAAGTAAAGAAGACAGATGTATTATAGTTAAAAAGCTCAACTTCATAAAATTAAGAATCAATAAATGGGATGGTATCAAACTAAAAAGCTTCTTTAGCAAAAGAAACAATCAAGAACTTGAAGAGAGAGTCTGCAATTGGGAGAAAACCTTTGCCACCTGCACCTTAGAGCATTAATCTCCAGGATATGTAAAGAACTCAAAAAAGTTCATACCAACAAAACAACCCAATTAACATATGGGCAAAGGAAATGAACAGACTCTTCACAAAAGGAGAAATATGATCAGTCAAAAAATTTGTGAAAAAAATGTTCAACATCTCTAGTAATTAGAGAAATACAAATCAAAACTACTCTAAGATTTTATCTCACTCCAGTCAGACTGGCAATTATCAAGAAAACAAGTAACAATAAATGTTGATGAGGATGTGGGGGAAAAGGTACACTCATGCATTGCTGATGGGATTGCAAATTGTTGCAACCACTCTGGAAAGTATTATGGAGGTTTCTTAGAAAACTTGGAATGGAACCACCATTTGACCCAGTTATTCCACTCATTCGTTTATACCCAAAGGACTTAAAATCAACATACCACAGTGACACAGCCACATCAATATTTATAGCATCTCAATTCAAAATAGCTAAACTATGCAACCAACTTAGGTGTCCTTCAACCTATGACTGGATAAAGAAAATGTGTTGTATATACACAATGAAATATTACTCAGGCTTAAAGAAGAATAAAATGATGGCATTTTCTGGTAAATGGATGGAAATGGACACTATCATTCTAAGTGAAATAAGCCAGTCCACAAAAACCAAACACAGAATATTCTCTCTGATATCCAGATACTAACACACAACAAGGTGGTTGGGGAATAGAATTTCATTGGATTAGACAATGGGGGATGAAGGGAAAGGAGGGGGCATGTGTAAAAGAAAGACAGTATAATGAATTGAACATAATTTTCCTATGAATATACAACTAGTATAATTGCACATTATATAAATCACAAGAATGGGAAGTTATACTCCATGTATGTATAATATAGCAAAACACATTCCACTGTCATGTATATATAAAAAGAACAAATAAAATATATATTAAAAAGTCCAACATCAATGATTTAAGTGATTTATCAAATTTTACATGATGAGAACCTGGGCTTCTGCTTTACAGATTTGCCTGGTACTTATCTTTATCCCAGAAAATGAAACTCATTAGCAAATTAGAACATTTGATATCATTATGTAAAATATTCTTAATTTTAAATTCTAAGAGAGAAAATATATTGCCTTATTTTCTTTTTAATGGAAAATTTGTTAAATTATGTTTAATAGGATGTTAGGTCTGTGAAAAGTGTAAGAATTTTTATATAAACAATAAACAAATTTATTGCATTATGAGAGACTGTGGCATAGACTCTAGAACCACCAAAATAAGTACAAATCCTTGCTATACTATTCACAAATTGCATAAGGTTTAGTAACATCACTTTAACTCTCTGTGTCTCAGTTTACTCATTTGTAAAATGTGACAATGATCATTCACATTTCATAAGTTTGTTATATGAATTAATATATTTATGCACTATGTAGGTGTTTGCTCTTGCTGCTTTCATTCTATAATGTACTCACAGATTCCTAATGAGATATAAGAAAATAACAAAGAGAATACATTTTTCTTCCTTCTGGCAGTTTTTTAATCTATTAGGACAATAGACATCTACTGATCAGACTAAGAGGCAGAATAACAAGTTTATAACATCATAATCACTACATTAGGAAACATTGGAAAGTACATGATTGTGGATGACTTGAAGATAGAAACCTAGCTTTCAAATTATTTACTTTTCCCTGTTCTTAAAATTTAAGTATTTTGAAAGCAGAATTATTGTTTGTAAATGAGAAGACATAAATTAAAATTGTGTAAAAGAATATAAACAACTAATGAATAAAATCAAACCTCAGAAAAAGGTTTGGGAATAGTGGGAACCCAGGCAGCACTTAAGATTTTATGGAAGCATCCCATGGACCTCCCCATTAGAAATGATTGTTTTTATATGATTCTGCTGCCAACAACACCATTCACCATGTCTCTCATTTCACTATTGCTTGGGACTTATCTGATCCAGTTTCCATCTAATATCCACTTCCAACAATCAAGCTGAAAAGGAGAGATAGGGCGATGCAGACATTTTTAGCATACCAGAGACACCCTCACTCATAATTGTGGTGTACAATTCTAGATGAAAGGAGGCAGAATAGCCAAGGCTAAGCAAATGGCCCCTTCTCAAGAAAAGTCACTATAATTTACTTTATAAAATATGAGTTCATTTACTTATTTCCATAAAATAGATTCCTGTTACTTGGTCGAAGAATATTATTTTTAAAGTCGTTTAAAAGTACTGCCAGTTTCTTTTTCAGAAAAAAAAAATGTTCTGATAGACTGAGGTTGTCTCTTGCATCACATTCTTAGCAATATTAGATATTATAATTTTTTAAAAATAGCAACTTCAACATTACAGGTTAAAATGATAGCCATGGTGTTAACTTTTAATTTTGTGATGGATTGAGACCCTATAAATTTCCAATTAATTCTTCTACTACTCTTCCTTCCATTTTTGCTGAAGGCTATGTTATGGTTTGGATGTATGATATCCCCCAACAGCTATGTGTGAGACAATGGAAGAATATTCAGAGTAGAAATAATTAGATTATGAGAGTTGTAACCTAGTCAGTGGTTTGATCCACTGATATGGACTAACTGGATGGTAACTGTAGGCAGATAATGTGTGGCTAGAGGAGGAAGGTCACTTGGAGGCATGCTTTGAGGGTTTATATTTGTTGCTGGTGGGTGGAGCTCTCTCTTCTTCCTGGCTGTCATGTCCTGCATTTCTTTCCTACACCATACTCTGCAGCATGATACTCTGTTCTACCTTGGGTTCAGAGACATGGAGTCAGCTGACTGTGGACTGAATCTCTGAAACTGTGAGCACAAATAAACTTTCCCCCCTCTAAATTGCATTACAATTCTTAATACACCTTTATACCATAATTTATCATATCTCTGTTTGCATATAAAGTATGACACCAAATTCACATCTTCATACATGTATTTTGTATAATGATGACTGTCTCCTTCCACCATCCTTTTTGATAGATAAGTTAGGCCAACAGATCAAGAAATGATTATCACTGAGGGATATTTTATATCTCAGTCCCCAATAGAAGCGGCACACCACAATGGGGTACATGGGGAAGCACTACAGATGGTCATGAAGCAGAAGGAGAGGGAATAAGTGTGGGCCAGAGTTTTATTGCAATTTCCATGGGAAAGAACAGGGGATGGGTCCAAGCAGGCTTAGGACTGGCTAATTGTAATGATTTAGGCAGGCTTGGGGAATGAGTCTGTCCCTAGTTGTCTGTTGCTTGGGACTGGCATTTGTAAGGCAGGTGGACAGTAGTCTTCAATATCAATGCATGAAAAGACGTTTGTGGTATAGGTTGTGGATTTACTGGCTTGTGTTTGCAAAACACATGCTTAGGAGGAGGACTTACCCAGATCAGAAGGTGTGTAACAAGAGAGGAGAGAGGCAGACCACCCAGGTTGCCTGAAACATAACGGGATTGTGCAGAACAAGTATGTCTGGCATATCCATGTAAGGCAGATGTTAAAGCATCAAGTTTAAAAAAGCAAGAAACATGGTTAATATAACTTGAGCATTTTTCAGACAAAAAAATAAAAATAATAATTCATCTAAGCAGTCCTAACAACTAAAAAGGAGCAGAACTCACACTAAGATAAAGAAAAAATACAGAAGCTTTGATGAAAATGCTACTATACATAATAAAATCAATTAATTAAACAACTCAGTAGATGATTTCAAGAATGATCACATGAGTTCTTACATTTGAGAATCTTCTTAGTGGTCCAGAGAAAAAAACATAAAGTGATAAAAATCATGAGGGAAAAGATACAAGACTTGGAAGATAGATATGAGAGCTCAGACATCAGAATAACAGGAATTTCAAAAGAGAAAAACAATAAACAAAGGAAATATTCTAAAGTAGCCATTGAGGAGAATGTCCCTAAAATGAAGATTGTCCTCAATCTTCAGATTAACTGAAACACTCAGTTCCTAACTTCTGGCTATATTAAGGAGAAGACAGAAGTCCTAATCATATAATAGCAACATTACCAAACTCTAAAGCTAAAGAGAAATCTTACAAATTGTCAGGGAGAAAAGCCAGATGCACACAGTTTTACATAGATATAGCTATAAATACAAATATATCTATATATTTGTATATGTATATATGTATGTACATATGTATATATAATAGATACAGATATATTACTTATTACAGCAAAAACATTGTTAGAGTCTGTAAACAAGTCAAGATGGCACCTGGCATTTTGCAGAAGGAGTGGTTTGTGAAGTAACGCCAGCGAGCCATTAAGTGTGGAGATTCCTTATTGGCTGACTGCTGTATCTAGTTTATGTTAATTAGATAAGCTGTGTGGAATGTATATATACCCCTCCTGTCCTACAAAAACAGCTCCCACTCCTGCTATATCAATGTGCACAAGTTGCTCATCACACCCCGGCTATTTTGCCCAGCCAGCCGGGCTGCAGCAAAACATATCTGTCTTCAGGTTCTTTATCAGGCATTTGGGAGGATATCAGTATAACAGCAACTCCAGAAACTTCTGACAAAATAGAAAAGACTGCAACTAACACTGATCAAGATATCATTCATCTTTAGAAATGAAAGTAAAATATTTAAGGCCGTATAAGAATTAGAGTATACACCTACTAACTCCATCTGAAAAAAAAATGCAGGCAAAAAAAACCATCTAACCAATTTACAAATTAACCCAGTAAAAGGTATTAATGAGGATCAATGAAGGAAAAAGGATATAACAGTAATCAAAGAACACTGCATTTATGATTAGATATTCACTATATACACGATTATGTTATGTGTGTTTTATATCAGCTATTACATCTAAATCAATATGGATAGACTAAAGTGTACAATACAAACATTAAGCACTCTCCTAAAGATTGGTGATATTCTACTAAAATCACTAACCACTCTCATGCAAAGATAGCAGATTTGGAGGTTAATGAGAAGGGGAATGTAGGTTTCCTAAAGGACTTGTTTCATTTGGGGACAAAGAGCAAGATAAAGTATTTGGAAACCAAGTTTCAGGTATCTGATTATACTCCCCCAAAAAATCATTTGCTGAAGTCCTGATTCCCACAATGTAACCTTTTTGGAAATGGGGTTGTTGCTGATGAGGTGCACTGGAGAAATGCAGGCTCTTAATCCAATATAATTGGTGTCCTTTTAAAAATAGGAGATCTGGACACAGACATGCACAGAGGAAGAATGCAACATGGAAAGAAAGTCCAATATTAGTATGATGTATCATCTATAAGACAAGAGACAATAAGATTTGTAGCAAACTATAAGAAACTAGGTGAGATAATGGAACAAAATCTCCCTCAGAACTTCAGAAAGAACCAACACTGTGGACACCTTGATTTCAGACTTGTAGCCTCCGAAATATGAGCTAATAGGTTTCCATTGTTTTGTTACAGTGTCCCTAGCAAATTAATATGCCAAGTGTGACTTTGTGGAAGAATAAGTCAACGTCTTATTTTCAGATATTAGTAAAAATGCATGTATCTGGTTACATATAAAAACAGGGAAAGGAAAATATGAAGATGAATAGAATGGAAAGGAAAAATAGAACATCTGCATTAAGAGGAAGGAAACAGCAACTTAGTCAACAAGCAATACCAGAAAACATTTTAAAAAACAAAAAGTTTTGTAAAATCAAGCATATTATTCACTTTACTATGTTGAACAGATGAACTCATTTACAACAGAGATTCTCTAAGACTCAGTTTTTTTTTAAAAAGTAGCTATATTTTATTACAAGAAACAAATTTATATAGATAGAGATTTAGACATATAGATTTACATGTAGACATAGTTGTAAAATGATTCCTGATCATTAGGTTCTCCTCTTTTCCTGGAGCACACAGACTATATTCCAGCCCTTCGACAGCCACTTGGGTTACATGACTAGTTTTAGCCAATGGGATGCTAACCAAATAAATTAAGAGGGACTTTTGCTTTTCCCTTGCTATAGTGGACCCTAACATCTCAAGTCAGGATGGCAGAATCACAAGACTGAAACAACCTGGATTATTGAGAGAATAAATGGAGGGTAACTGAGTTTGAAAGAAAATTAAAATAAATTGGATTTAGAACCAAAAATAAATTTAAGTTTTTTAAGACTGAAAAGTCAGGATTAATTTGTTAGTGCAGTACAGCTTTTCCTATCTAGATTGACACATTCGATTAAAACAAAGCAAATTTAAACAAAAAATTGGAAATAAAAAGATGAAAAAGGCAAATGCCAAGTAAATGCAAAATCAAAGTAAGTAAGAATGGATATATGATGAGAATGAATGGTAAGTTTACAAGCACAGAAAGGACAATCAGTAATGTTAAATGATGAGAAAAATAACAATTTATAGAAAAAATATGTTAAACTCACACACAGTAATAGAAAATTATAAATCAATAAGATGATAGTTTAATGGCATAAGGCAAAAATTATTAACAGTGCAATAAACTATTAAATTATAGTATAAAACTTTAGCATATTTTTGAATTTGATAGCTCTAATAGACAAAATATAGGTAAGGTTACAGAACTACTGCTATAGATATATTCCTTAATGAGAAAATATACATTTTCTTTATGTGTTTAATTTAACCACATTTTAATACTTAACAGATTTTTGGAAGTTTATCTTATCTTATAATAATTCAGTAAAATTAGCCATTAATAAAGTATTAATTAAGATCAAAATAAGAGTTTGTTAAAATGAATTCTGAGTGGAGAGGAGGACCCACTTTTACATGATACCTCTTCAAAACTGCTTGTCTCATCATCAATATCAAGATAACTACCCATATTACACAATATCTCATTTGCTAATTATCCCCTATATACAAACAGATTTCGAAATAGATAAAAGTTTATTTCTTTCATAAGGGAGGGGAAAAAAATGTTCATATTCTTATGAAGTCCTGTCACAGTCTAGCTATAAAAGAAGCAGACTTTAATCATGGACAATGCAAGATACTTTAATTCAGAAAAAAAATCTCAAACCAGTTGCATTCTAGGCTTGAAGGATCCAGTCCATGCATCACTGTCCTGTCAGCCTGTAATAGGTGACTGTTCATTCTTGTTTGTCCAGGACAGTGTGGTTTATGTTTGTTGTCCAGGTGTAATTATTAATAGTACTCCCTTTCACTTTCAAAAGTGTCTCAGTTTGGACAATAAATTTTATAGTCACCTTACCATGGAGTGATACAGTTCCACTGCTTAAGAGGGTAGGGATCTCAGGCCATTTCTACAGAGATTAGTGAGGACACCAACACTATCTATGGTCCTCTTTTTAATGTCATGCTTTTCCTTATGTGTAAAAGAACCATCAAAGGAATTAAATATTAACTAATAAAGATAATAAAACCATCAGAAGCAGTATTTATGACCCTAACCCAATTAAAAATATATATTTTTTCTGATAGATAAGGAAATACTAATTTCCTCTCAATAGGACATCAAAATGATAATAATGTATTAGAAAAAATATAATAATATCTTATTCAATATATAAGGTATATTTTCCTAAAACTAAAAATGCAGTCGATCAACTAAGTATAAAATAGAATACAATGTATGCCAATGTGATGAAAAGATTAACATCAATGTGGTCACCTTCTGACATTAAAAAAAATTATACTAGATAAAGTGGGAAAGGTAATGATAATGACTTAAGCAATATAGTACCTTTTGATTCTGTCTTATCCTACTCTGCATACTTATTTTGGAACCTATGTTGACTTCTATAATTTTACTTCTATGAGTAAATACCAAATCATAGATTTATATTATAATCTTCCCCATTTTATAATGTAAAATAAATTTACTCATTATTCCATTCTCACTACTCAGTTAACACACCATAAATATGCAATACAATCTATTCTTCTGTCTATTTATCTTTGGTTACATAAGAAACTATGCCTTTGTCCCTGGTAAATCCTTGAGGACCTACTGTCCCTATTATTTAACATCCACTACTTTCTGCAGTGCACTTCACTTTCAAAATTTCTACTAACAAAAATGACTTCATTTATCTATTCATATTCAAACTCCAAAGCAAATAACTCACCTGCAAAAAAATGAAAGAAATATTTTTTGTTTTTCAGTCATTAGATAATCAATATTATTGGCATTGGAGTTGATAGTCATTTTATTTTTACACATTCTTCTTTACCAGCATTATTTTGATTGGATCGCTTTAGATACTTGTCAATTTGTATAGATAAATTAATTTCTCTTGAATCCATGTCAAATCAATGCTTAGTCACAAACTTTCACTTTTCTTTGCCACAGAAATCTATAACATCTTCTCTCAGATATTTAGATAATTAGTGTAGGAATTATTATTAAACATTGGACTTGAACTCTGTTGCTCCTTGTTTTCTACAGGTGGACCAATTGATCATCAAAGCTATGATAGCAATAGAAATTATAAAATTAAATTCTTCTCAGAAGTCTGATAGAGTTGTCAAGAAATACAAGAAATTTGTGTTTTTAGAAAATGTTTAAAATCAAAAATTCTTATCAATGGATTCCATTTTCTGGACTAATCATTGATAACTGAATGAACTACTGAGATAAGGGTAGAGAGTTGAGGTGATGTTGGAGGAAGGGGTTCACTAGGAGAATAGCCTTGGACTGTATCTATCCCTGGATCCTGTGCGCGCTCTCTCTCTCTCTCTCTCTCTCTCTCTCTCTCTCTCTCTCTCTCTCTCTCTCTGTCTCTCTCCCCTTCCTGACTTCTCCAGATGCCTTTCCACCAACTCAGAGAAATGGAGTCAGGAGACCATGGACGGGGATTTCTGAAACAGTGAGCCAAAATACACTTTTTTTTCTCTGAATTATTTTTGTCAGGTATTTTGATAACAGAAATGAAATGTTAATTAACACATAATCTATAAATGAAATTTGAGAATATGGAATAAATTTGATCTTAGAAAATTCAAATAATACCTTTTTTTAAAGAGAGAGTGAGAGAGAGAGAGAGAGAGAGAGAGAGAGAGAATTTTTAATATTTATTTTTTAGTTCTTGGCAGACACAACATCTTTGTTGGTATGTGGTGCTGAGGATCGAACCCGGGCCGCACGCATGCCAGGCGAGCGCGCTACCGCTTGAGCCACATCCCCAGCCCCTCAAATAATACCTTTTAATAATTTTTACATTTACATTAAGATTGGAGCTGGGAGTGGTGGCACACACCTGTAATCCCAGTAATTTGGGAGGCTGAGGCAGGAGGATTTCAAGTTCAAAGTCAGTCTCAGCAACAGCAAGGCCCTAAGCAACTCAATGAGACCCTGTCTCTAAATAAAATACAAAATAGGACTGTGGCTCAATGGTCCAGTGCCCCTGAGTTCAATCCCCGTTACCCTCCCTCAAAAAAAGAAAAAAGAAAGAAAGGATAAAGATTGGATCTAATTTCGAAAATTATTGAACTTCATGTTTTTTTAAAGAAAGGTCAGTACACTAGGAAGTAAAAAATTTCTATTAGTAATACCAGATGAAAACTTAAATTCTAAATAAGGACTAATTCTAGTAACATGTGTATGTTTAAAAGTAGTTTATATTTCTCAATTAATGAAAGCAGATGAAGAAAATGCTTTTTTAAAATTTCAGGTATATATAGTTTTGTTGAGGAAAATGTTTTCAATTCCCTTTGTGTTCAAAACCAAAATTGGTAAAATTTCCACATTAAACAACTAATATGTTAATATATGTGACAAAAATATTTGTGATAAAAATTACAACTATTATTGATTCTAAAAAATACTCTACTAGGCACAACATCAAATTATATCTAATATAATGAAGAAGGAAAACAAAGAAACTTGAATTTAGCATTTTAGCCTAAATCAGATTCATGGTTTTATGTGATGCCAAATGCAAACCCAATGTGATTTCTAGTAACACAGGAATTGTGCACGAACAATGACAATATGATTATAGTAAGTTACCAGCTAACGTGATCAGTAATTAAATCATAAGTGGTACACAGTATGTTTTACTGCTTTTTGTCAGCATCTTAATATTTACTTTCATATGTAGGAAAGTATTCAAGATGATTTTGTGATGAAAATTTGTTTTTGTATGTTTATATTCTGTTAATCAGATGGTACATAATAGTGTTGTTTATGTTGCCAGAATAAAATAAAATAGAAATTGTAAGATATTTTAAAGCTGTTAATTTGGGGGAAGTCTTTTTTTATTTAAAAATTTTAATTTGTAGTTAAGAAAATAGGACAATTTTTAAAAATAAGTTAGCTACTCTTGGGAAGCATACTTTATACTTTTTCAGTCAATCATATATAGGGAAATTTAAATAATGATATAAAGAAGAATTAAAAATAGTAGGTGAGAATATAATTCCAGTCTTTTGGAGAAGTATTTAGGCTAACACTCACAAAACTAAAGCAACTGACTTTAATTTAACTTATTATTATTTTGAGATATTTAATTCTGCTTAAGTCATAAGTTTTTTAAGATTCATATGTTGTTCCTCCAATGGCATCACTATTTATAGTACAATTGTGTAGTAAACTGCATACAGGAATAATCTACAAGCTCCCAGTCCTTTAAAAAAAAGTGACTGTTCCTAAATGACAATGTCAAGTTCTAAAACTTTAAGGGCTGGGAATGTTGTTCAGTAGAAAAGCACTTGCCTAGCATGCACAATACCCTAAGCTCAATCCCTAGCCTTGAAAAAATTATAAAACTTTGAATCTTTATATGTAAATAATTAATATAATGTGTTTTTATATTTTGGTAAAATTTCAGATTTATTTTTATATTTGAGACATTCTACAATGATAATATTTGGCCCCCAACCCTGAATTCAACTAAAGGCTAATTTCAATATCCAGCCATTCAACATTTGGCCCATATTCAACTCCCAGATGAGAAAAAGATCCCTCTAACACCCAGTGTATAATCCTAAAAGTAATCCTGGGTAAGACCTTAGACAGGGGCTTTTCAAACTCAACTGTGTACAGAACTCACCTAAAGATCTTGTCCCATGCAGATCCTGATTCAGCAGGTCTGAGGTGGAAGCAGATATTCTGCCTTTGGAACCAGTTTTTATGTTATGGCCCACACCTGGAGGAGCTGGTTCTTACAAGACAAACATCATTTCTATGTAAGTGCACACCTGCACATTCTGACCCAGAATTTCTGGGAACCAATTCTATCTACTTTACGAAAGTTTGTGTTGGTTTCTGAGGCTGGTGAGAGGGGAATGGAGAGAATCAAATTACCTCTTTCATAGCTTAAGAATGTTCTACTATGTAAATATAGAGGAGAAGCATAAAGGAGTTCAACAATCCACACAGGGCATACTACAACAAAATTGGGGAAATGACTAAATTACCCTACATTATTTCATAGGTACAACATATTCAAAAGGACTACACACAATTTCTATTACCAAAAAAAAAAAAAGAATAAGTTGAGGGTAATACAAGGAAAGCTAAGCAAAAACTGTGACTAGAAATAAATAAAAATAATGGAAAAAACAAGAATATTCAGCATTAGTTCAAATTTAAAAGGGACAAGATAAAATGGGATAAAGTACTAACCATCAGGATAATGCAGGACAATAGAATGCTATAAGTACTCTAACCTGAGGGAAAGATAATTGGTAAAAATAGACTTGATAAACTAAGAGAGGTATGGAAATTATTATAACTTGAAAATAACTAAGATATTGAAAGGCATTTCATATCAGTCTATAGGTAGAAAAAATTAAATCTGTAAGTACTAAAAAATCTAGCTCCCTCCCCCCCAAAAAAAGCTATGTAGAAAAATATTTTAGAATTTGAGAACACATAAATCATTCAGTGACCACACCTTACCAGAAAGATGTCATGTAATCTAAAGTACAGCAAATACTTCCTTGGGAATAAATTTTATTGTCATAATCATTATTAATACATCTGAGCATCAATAATATATTCGGGCTATACTTAAGATAGAAATAACTGCTTCTGTATGAATTTGGGATTCAATCTAAAGGACAAAACACAGGAGAGTAGAATAAAATAAACTCAGGGGAAGATCCAAAAATCATTTTCCCAAAAAACACTAGAATATACTATGTAAGTGTAATACTGTTACATTAGTCCTTATGAAAAAGGAAGAAAAACAAAGGCTATGTTTGTAAAAAACAAAACAAAAATAAAACTTGAATTAAGAATATGCTAATGAAATAGAATCACTTCTCTATCATTTAGTTTAGACCTGGAATATTTTCTTACTACTGAGTAACCAATGATAGCATAATATGGGGAAACCATCTATTATTAACACAGAGGAGTAAATGAAGCACTTTGAAGAGAACTACCTTTCAGACCACCAAGGCTCGATTGGCTTAATTGCACCCCATTGTACTAAGTGGTACTTTAATGGGAGGGAGGATGTAATGCAACTACAAGGCACTTGACACAACAGGGAATATTTTACTCATCTGAGAGGATACTTACAGATACTGCAATGATAACAATTGTCTAGTGCCACTTCACACAAACACCTCTCCACATTTCTATGTATTAATTTACTTTTAAATTTGTCACTGGAAGAAAGGGTGATTCTTGCACACTTCAGAATTTTGCAGAAAGCAAAAGGATTTTTTAACTAACATCTAAACTAAATTAAACTTTAAACTAAAAGAGTCCTTCAAACTGCTTGAAGCAACAACTGCATCTTCTGTATGCACTGAGGTGCTCTGTGTGAACCATCATATTGTGTGTGTGTTTGTGCATGTGTGTGTGTGTGTGTGAACATGTGCATTTTTAAATGGAGTAGGAGTAGCAATATATTTGTCTCTAAGAATTTATGTACATTGTGAGTAGTGGGCATGCATGAAAAAATGCCTTGTCCCTGTCCCTAGGTCACCAAGAAACAGGATTCACTTTGAAGTTCTAACCTCTTTTTGACCACAATAAATAACAGTTGGCTTAGATTTGCTCTGCCAGGGACCCATTGGAATCCACATCTTCCTAGAGGACATGGCCCCATTAAACATAAGGTGGGTTATCTGGCTGGGCTGCCAGAAAAGGCTTTAGCAACACTATTCAAAGACAGCAACAAATATCTTTTGATGTAGCTATCTCACTTTGGGGAATTTATCTTTTAAAATCATGGTGGATATATACAGAGACAAAGTATATACTTGGGATTGTGCTTCCAAGTTTGTTTTTAAATTAGCAAAAATTTGGAACACAAACATGCATATGCCATGCTAGAGCACCAAAGTACTAAGCTATATTCTTACAGTAAAATATTAAGAAACATTACAAATAATGAAGTAGAAAAAATATTTTGCATTATTGAAAAAAATGGCTAGGGTAAAGTAGATGAAACAAATGATCAGTTAATATGCTAAGTAGTATTCCATTTTGTTTTGATATCTGCATATATAGATAAATTATAGAATAAAAGGATGTGGGGTATTTGAAACAGAATTTATCGGAAATGGTAAAATTAGAGATCTTAATTCTTTGTGCTCTTTTGTTCATATTCTATACTAGAAACATATTAAACATGAAAATATTACCTACCTTCACATTTGGTATCATGATTCTTCCTAGGCAGGAAACTATTTTTGAGGAAATATTTTGATGTGCCAATTGTACCTGAACATGAGCTATTAGTAGCATGGAAAGAAATGTCAGCAGGAGTCAAGAAAGGTGAATGTAAGCTATTTAAGATGATTTGGTTAATTCTGGAGAGGAAAGGGGAGGACAGAGAAGATGAAGAGCAGCAAGAACATGAAGAGCAATGTATGGAAGCAAGGACAGTGTAAAAAATCAGCCAGTAGAAATGCTCCTGAATTGGGATGGGAAAAGGACATTGAAATGACTGGTATTCAATTCATTGCATGATTTTAAATATTTGTTACTTGTGTTCTTTAAACCCCCTCCAGAAATCTTTAATAAATTTTGACATTTGACACACTCATGAATGCTAGCTGTGAGGACGCATTTCTTAGCTGAGTTTCTTCAGTGTGTAGTGCAAAAAATGCTGGGAAAACCTAAAGGAGGTGTTTAGAGGCAGAACAAAACCATAAGAAGCTGAGTCTGATGACGTTCACAACATCTTGGGAGCCTCCACTTTTCCACAGGACATGGAAACCTAGTGGTATGAGTTAAACTTAATGCTTCCTATAGATTTCTGCCCCAGTGAGTCCAAAAGGCACAGCATGGAGCCAAAGAAGATTGTTCTTTCCCCCTTAGAATATGAGAAAACTCACCTTCAAGGTTTTATATTTATCTATCACTCATTCCTCCTTTCCCATTTCTCCATTTTGGATTGGGAATGTCCTTTCTGTGCCTATCTCCCTTTTGAAATGGGAATGCCTATCCGATGTCTAGGCCTATCTCATGTGTATTTGAAAGCATAGAACCTGTCTCATGTACAGGTTCATGGTTTTAGCTTTTCTGGATAAACACCAAAGAGTAGGATAGCTGGGGCTTATATTGGTTCCATTCTTTTTGAGGAATCTACATAGTGCTTTCCACAGCGGTTGTACTAATTTTCAGTCCCACCAATTTTGTAGAGGAATTCTGCTTCAGGTGAAACTCTCAAGTTTCACCCATGTCTAATTTAAATAATCTTTTGATGAGACCTTAACTGTAGTGTTAATGCTGAAACATGTTGGAATGGATGAATGTATGTCCTAAGCAAGGCGGACACGAATTTTGGGAAGCCAGGGGAAAGAATTCTATAGACAAAATTGTGTTCCTCCAAAATGTATATTCGTTTGTTCAATGTGATGGTATTTAGAGATTGGGCCTTGGGATGTAATTAGATTTAGATGATGAGGTCATGAAGATCATCTCTCCATGATGGAACTGGTATCCTTTTAAGAAAAGATATGAGAAAGCACACTCTTGTATGTGTGCTTGCTCCCCCTGCTCCCATCTACATGTAAGGATACGGGAAGAAAGATCATGGTCTGCAAACCAGGTATACAACCCTCACCAAGGAATCAAATCAGCTAACACCTTGAACTTGGATTTCTTGGCTCCAGAACTGTGTGAAAATAAACTTCTGCTTTTAGCCACCCAGTCCATGACATTTTGTTAGTCATTCAAACAGTCTAAAATGCTAGTATTAAGAAACTAGGGTACAATTGCATTGACATCTGGATTGCAATTTCAAATTAAATAAAAAATTTAAAAAGATGAAATAATTAGCCTGATTTGTGCCACTTGCCTTTTGGAGAAAAATTCCATTTTTTTTTCTGACCTTAGCCTAATATTTTACAATCATTTTTAACCTTCTTTAGTTTCTATACATCCTATTGGCCTGTTATTTCAACCTGGCAATCCTCTCCTCTTTGAATGCCTTTCTACTCATTTATTACCAGTCTAATATTTGAAAGTGATGTAACCCTGGCTCAGATTTCTCTGTTTCCACCCTCAATTTGCTTTAAAAACTATGAAAAAAACCTCACACTCCAGTTTTTTAGGCTTTAGAACTATTTTGCCTTTTAAAAAGTTAGTCCTCAGCACCTGTAGACACACAGAGAGAACCCTGGCTTCCTGCTCCAATTTTCTCACCTACGTCTACAAAATTTGATTCTGCCTACCTGCTCATATGAATGTCAAAATGTACATTTTAATTTCTTTCAGCAGGAAATTGTGGACCTGTGGCACCTGGACCAGTAGATGGTATGGTGTTCCTCACACCTAACATTAACAGGATTTAGAAAAAGGTATTGCAAGTTCTACAGATTCAATCTGAAAGACATGCATAGGGATATAGGCAGGGACTGGGAAATGAAATACTATAAGGAGAGTAGTGGATGGGGGTTTCACAGAGTGAAACAAGAAATCAATCCTGGTGACTAAAAGGAGAACTATTGTTGAGGATGCTTTGCTGATGCTGAATCTCCTCAGCCAGTGTAAGTGCCTGGAACCAAATAAGAGCCCGTGAATTACTTGCAAGATGAATAAATGATGAGATGATGGCTACATCTGCGTACTTGACTATTAGGACAAACTTCCTAGGAAACACAGAGAAGATTTTTTTCTTAATAGTAGAGGATGTTACATAACTTGCTCCAGATAACTTATCTTTTATTTTGACAACACTCAACCAGGTTTCTTAGTGTTCTCTATTCTTTCATTAACAGGAGAATTAGCTCTAAAATAGAAGGTGTCGTTCTCTGACCTCATGAATTCCAGTGTTTTTTGTTTTTTTTTTTTTGCCCTCATGATGCACTCAAGAGATTTTCCTATCAAGTCCATCCTGTTCACATAGACTTCATTCTAATAAACATCCCTCATGATCCTTTCTTTTTCCTTTGGATCATGGGTGAAGCTTTCAAAATATATGGATGAGAGATATTATCTAATTACTCCTCCATAAGTTACCATAGAACCTCAGATGGTATGAATTTCAATCTTGATAACAAGAGATTGGTTTCAAGGTTGTCTTTCAAAAGTTCCATATACCCTCAAATTTTATAATTAAACTATTGAGATATGTCTCCAAATATGTCACTTTGAAAGTTTATATTTTTACTTACTATTTATATTTTTGTGCATTTGCCTTTATAGGGAAGAAGGAAAGTAAGGTTTGAACCGAAAGCAGTTTAAGCTTTAATTTTGACTCCTCTACTCACTAAATATTACTTTCTATTTCTTATTTCAATTCCCCAACTGTAAATGGAGACATTACAGATAAATTAGATAAGTAATGGATAGATTCATGACAGATAGGTAGGTAGATAAACATATATATTTATCCCAGACTATGTTCTAAAATAACTCAATATAGATATGAATATATAATAGTGATAAGCATTCATTCATAATCTATCCCTGTTGAACATGAAAATTGGCCCGAAACAGCATGGTGAAAGCAGTAGACTTACAAGTGACAAGTAATATGAGGACAGGAGAAGCAAGTAGGTGATAGGCTGACCACTACAGGTAAGGGGTGTGCCCTTTGTCCTGAAATAGGAAGCCTTTGAAGAAATAAAACCCATTAAAAATTTTGCCATATCCTATCTGCAATTGTGCATTTTCCTCATTTGAAATATGTAGTCAATCTCAGTTATTTTTCCCATTGTGATTATCATTAAAAATCCTTCAACATAAAAGCATTTCTGTGTTTGTTTTCCAAAGTATCTAGAAAGAGAATATTGAGGAAGATTTTTTTTCACACTCTGCAATCAGAATTAAATTTAAAAAAAAGAAAAAGAAAAAAAATTAAAAATCAAGGGATGGGATGAGTGACTTCTTGGGAACCTATAAGGAGAGAAAACAACATAAGTCCATGGAGCTCTCTTCACAAAAGAAAGAATCATTCAAGAAACCTATGTGAGCCCAAGAAGTGTCCTTGAAGCAGTAGCCAATGGATCTTTGAGTCTTCCACAACTTTTCCAAGAGAAAAGCTGGAAGCTTTGTTGGTATAACAGTAACCAGAGTTTATACATAAAAAACTGAGAGATCCACCACTCATGATTTTGACAATACTGGGGTGAGAACTGTCTTGGTATTTTTTTTCTTTTTGAGGAACATTTATAGAATATTTTGAATTTTTATGTCACCAGTGATATGTAATTAAATGACACACCAATGTAAAATTAGTCTTTCAATACAATTTTTCTAAAGGTAATTATATGTAATTGAAGAGAAAAAGAGTTGCTCCTACTTTAAGGTGGTGATCATATCATACCATCATTTATGATTCATATAATAATCATACCCACAGCATAATAAGATCAAAATATGTGTTTCTAAGCAAGGATGCTGAGTAAGTAGCATAGTATACCAAGCAATTAAAATTTAAAAATCTTCCAGCAAAATGCCCAGTGTTTGCAAAGATATGAATTTTTGAGCCGGCTGGGAGACAATTCTCTATGGATTCCTTATATTTCTGCATGTCTTGTGAAGTAAGACATTGACAGCTTTTGTTTTTCAAAGTACCTTTTCCTGGATGTTTGTATAGCAAACATTCTTGGAAAATACATTGTCTCCCTCCACAACAAGGCAAGTTTGCTTATGGTCAAGAGAAAGAAAGATGAGCAATCTCCTTCCAGATGTGCTCAATACAAAGACTGGGTTCCCTATATTCAAGGTTCCTCTCCAACTTTTCTGTAACACATACTGCACATTCAAGCGTCTCTATCAGCCCGTTCACATGGCCTCCAAGGAATGTGGGGGCCAAAAAAAACTGACACAAATGGCCAATGCTCACACCATGAGAAATAAAGTTCTTTGTGCCTGACTCAGGAGTTTGTCTTCTGCCAGCCTACAAGGAACTGCAGCAGTCTCAACTGTTACCTTCCAAATAGAATAAACTCTTGATCTTTCATAGTGTTTGCAGAGTCAAATGATCAAGAAAATCTATGATTGTTTTTGATAGCATTAATTCAATTTAAAATTTATTTAAAATGTTTTGGGATAACATTTTAATTAGGACAGATCTTTTAGTAGGACAATTTTACATGTCAAAATGTGTCATCTCTCATATGTCCTAAAGAAAGTGGGCCCATCATATTTGTGAGTCAGAGAGAATGGTATGCTAACTTAGCCCCTCCTGATTCTATAAAGAATGTACTATAAAACTGATAGGAAGAATATTTCTCTGGAATGACAAGGGACTGCTCTGATTCCGCCACCAATTGGGAGAGACCTCTTACCACTTTAGCCTATCTAATGGGAGCCTTGGGAAAATAATATTCAAGGAAGCTCATGGTTTTTGGTCCACTACCATTCTATTATTTCAAGATATGTAGCTGCAAACAAATTACATATTCTCTTCAAACCTAAGTTTTTATTCTCTAAAAATGGAAGTAAGGACACCTTTTATGATTATTATGAGACAAATAGAATATATACCATTTTTGTGTGTGTGTACGACTTGACACAGAATAGGTCCTTAAGATGCTAATTATTACCATAAGCAATTGTACTAATATAAATCATACCTACAAAAGTTTGAATTCATCTTCTGAAGATTAGTAATTCCATAGGGACATAATAGAAAATATATTTTTGTTGAGTCTGAATGAAATATATTCAAGAAATTCTAATATAATACCATTGATTGTACAGTTGTTTTTAAGTACATCTGATATACTAATTGATTTCTAAAGTTAGAGAAAATTAATGATGGCACAAAGTTCTTGAGACAGAGAGAAAGAATTTGAGATCAAGAACAGGGAGAAAGTTCACACTTTCACAAGAATAAGACTCAAAGCAAACATTAAATTTCAACTGGTAACAGTTGCTCATAGTCTATTATGCGAAGTTTCCTAGAGAACAGTTATAGATGTAACAGATTTTCTACTTAGAAAATCCATATATGTATGTTAAGGGCCATCTCTTCTTTGTCTAAAAAGCATTAAGCAAAATCATTGTAGTAAGCCATCCTTCAAGTCCAACTCAGAACATGTCACCTCCCAGGCCCTCTCTCTGTCTCAAGAACA
The DNA here is from genome assembly GCF_964194105.1 of Spermophilus citellus. Classification (NCBI taxonomy): domain Eukaryota; kingdom Metazoa; phylum Chordata; class Mammalia; order Rodentia; family Sciuridae; genus Spermophilus; species Spermophilus citellus. Next base: position 48,679,974 of record NC_138194.1, on the reverse strand, counting down.
TTGTGTCCTCATTCATTTTATCTTTCTTCAGTAAGCATGATAATTATTTTAGTAGGTTCTTAAGAACAACTGTACAAAAAATGATATTAAATTTGAATTTCTTGGACAGTTAAATTCATAATCAACAAAATACATTTTCTCTTATGTCCTTGCCAACTTTTGTCTTTTTTTAGTTTTTAAGTAATACATGACTTAGTTGCCTGTTATGATTCTACACATTTCTACACAAGATTCTGACCATTTCAAATATTACATTTAAAAATAGCCAAAATCAAGAAAATATGTTAACAGACACTATTTGAAGATAAGAGAACTCAGGTAGTTACAAAATATGCAGGAATGTGCTGATTAATTAGTACATTAGACACATTAATTGCTTCCAATAAATATGCTAGAAGTTAACACATGTATCTTAAAATAATACTGTACAGCACAAATGTAGATGTACAGAGAGAGGGGACATGAAATCCCTTTACAGAATCAAGGACAGTACCTTTAATTTCTTTCTTTTTATGATGGAATTGTTTTTCTCATGAAGTTTTGTCAGGCCCTTAAAATTGATGTCAGTTTTGATTAATTCTTTTTGTACTCTGATGACAGTTAATGGAATGATTTGAAAGCTATTTGCTTTACAAAAAAGATCCAATATAGCTGCCTTTTGTGCCCATTCTTAAAGCTTTTACTTCTTTCTCTTGAAATAATTAGTAAAAGAGAAGAAAGATTGCTGTAATTACTAAGCATTATAAACTATATCTGGGTGCTTGACATTAACAGTAGCTGTCATTAAAATTAGATCACTTGTCTCATTTTAAGGAAATGTTACTTTTTACTATTTTAATGATATAATCTGAAAAATATCTTGACAAGATGCTAATTCTGAAAATGGAATATATGACCTTAAAAATATGCATTCTTTTTGCCTTATTCAGAAATCTATAAGTGATTAAACTTGTGTCTCCAAGTGTATCAATTCTTTATGATTGCCAATATAAAACTGGATCAAACTTATCAATTATTTCATAAGAACAATTAGAGTTCAAACATTATATTTGACATCAATTTTTTAAATAAAACAAAAAAGTTAATAATATCTTAAGTAATCAAATGGCATGCTTTAAGGGCAAGGCTATTGGTAAAGGGTTTAAATACACATAATATTTCCAAGTTTTTCTTGTTCTCTATTAAATTTAACATTTGTGTTTGCAACATTTTCTTCATCAGTCTTTTGTTCATTGTTATAAGAATAAGACTACAATATAGAGAATAATTTTTTTCTTGATTACATAGCAATTTTCTCATTATACCAATGCACTTTACCAATAAATGTATATATCTTTAACAAGTGCAATCGAAATATTGTCAAATGCAAATAGCAGAAATACTGAAGACACAAAGGGAAAAAGGTATTGTGAATAATAAAATCATAAGTCAAAATATTGTCAACAGATTTCCTGGCTGTTTTTCCAGACTTGAAAATATATAACTATCAAGTTATATTCTGAAAGAACCAAAGGTCTTAAATTATCTTAACTAAGCATTCTTACTGTGGCAAGAAAATCCACAAGCTATACAAATATATTTTTAATTAGCTGTATAATTAAATGGTTTTTAACAGCAAAATTTTATATTATGCATCTTATATTTTCATGCTAGACATGGTATATAATTATGGTAAATATGAAAACCAACAATAAAAATATTTGAAATAAATGGTATCCAAAGTTACCCTTGAAATTTAATGCTTTCCCCGCCATGAAACAACAAAGTTGATTCTATTAAATGTTATAAATGAAATGTAAATTAAAATTTTAATAAGGTGCTTGTTAATCCATTTGTTCACAGCTAACTTGAACTCAGTTAAATTAGCTCCTTATTATGAGCACTAGAGATATGATTTCTTCTAAATCTCAAGGGCAAATAAGTGTTAGAGGACTGCTTGTCCTAAGATAGCTGCATAAAGTGTTAGGAAAATTATGTACTAGACACTTTTTCTGTGATGCATTTCATTTAGAAAATCAATTCTGTGTTGTTAAAGATAGTAAAAGTCCTCTAAGAGCAATCACAAGACTGGATAAAAATGCCAAAATATATCCATATAGACCTGTTATGGGGTATTTATCTTTACTCTGGTTATTTTATCACAAAGAATTGCAGGAAAAATAGTTCTCAATTAATTGTTGATTATCACCCGATTACTGAGCCACAGAGTTTCTCCTGGAAAGTGTAGAAAATATATAGGGTTTGTTAGATGCTCTCTCTAATCTCTAGCACAGTATTTCTCAGCTCTGTGAACTTGCAGATCAACTAGTTAATATGGTATTCCTAATGGATTTATAATGAATTCAGCATAAATCTGAGCATCAACTTTGGATAACTTGGAAAAATAATTCATCATGAATTAAAAACGAAAAAACTATTAATTCATAATAATGATTAACAATACATAGAGAGAGATGAATGTTGTTTTTTGAAAGTTCTTTATACTAGGAAGTCTGAGGCTAGACCATCACTGAGAACTTGAGCCACCAATTAAGTTTAACCATTTAGAGTCAGTTCTTACCTTCTATTTGCACTACATCATACAAGTCACTATTGTAGGGGATCTAAAATAACAATATGTGGTAAATGGCTCTGGAAGGCAATTCTCAATGCCTACATCAAGCCTGGGAATTTTTGGCAGTATAACGTCAATAATGAGCTTCTTTGTGCAATGTCAAGTCAATAATCATCCCATCTAGAATGTGGAAAAGGTTATGAGATACTTGTACTCTTAGCAGTATAGTGCTAGCGACTTCATAAAATGAAAATTAAAACAAAGAAGAAGAAAACCATAAGCCATAACTTACACTGATGGTTACTAAAAGTTACTTAAGAACTAGTGGTCCTGAAGCATATTTACCACATTTCAAATTAATTATAGGACATAGAATAGCCAATATTTTGGGGAAAAAAGTTGAAGGATTTGCACTTTGTTTCAAACTTCATTGTTATGTTGCAAAATTCTTGGAATAAATCATAGATGCAATTATTTATGAACTTATGTTAGGCAATAGGTTCTCAGAAGTAATATCCCAAACACATTAAACAAAAGAAAATATAGCTATTTTGAACTCTATTAAAATTAAAAACTTTGTGCTTTAAAAGGTACCATGCAGAAAATGAAAAGGTAATCCACAGAGTGAAAGAGAATCTCTGAAATTTGTATATCAAGTGGGTGATTTTTATCTGGAATATGCAAAGCAGTTGAAATTTAACAGTAAAATGACAAACCAATTTAAAATTTGGGCACAGGATGGGGGCAGTTCTCCAAAGAAAATATGCAAATTTTAATAATTACACGAAAAGACCTTCAGTACTATTAGTGACTAGGGATATGCCAACCCAAACCACAGTGAGATAGCCTTTCTAGGAAGACTTAAAACAATTAAATAAATAGGCAAACAATAACAAGTACTGGGGAGTGTGCAGAGAAATAGGGACCATTCCTGTTTGAATTACAAAATGGTACAGCCACTTTTAAAAAAGAGTTTGGCAGTCTCTCAAAGTGTTAAACAGGGTTATCATAGAACTCACCAATTCTACTCCTGGGTGTAAGCCCAAAGGAAATAAAAACGTATATTCACCTGAAAATATACACAAAAAAAGTTTAGAATAACATTATTCATAATAAACAAAAGGTAGAAATTATCTAAATGACCAATCACTGATGGATGGATAAACAAAATATTGGATATTAATATAATAAATATTATCCACCCATAAAGTGTGATGTGTTGAAACATGTCACAAAATGGGTGAATTTTGAAAACACATTCTAGGAAGAAGCCATATACAATTGCCAGATTTTGCATTATTGATTTACATGCACTGTTAAAATATGTAAGTCATTAGAAACAGAACTATTTTAGTGGTTTGCCAGAGTCTGAGAGAAGGGAGAATGCAGGGGGCGGGGAAGTTGCTAATGGAAGTGGAGCTACTTTTAGATGTGATGGAATGTTCAAAAATTAATTAGTGATAATGTCAACTTTGTCAATATACTAAAAATGATGGAATGGTATTCAGGGCTATTAGTGCATATCTCACTAGGATTATAGGAAGAAGGAAAAATGTTTTTAAATAACACAAGACTCATCTTCAAGTTATGTTCAATTTGGGGAGAAGATTTCAAAGAAAACTTTGTGGCAATCTGAAAGAAATATTGGTTTAATAACTATAAATAACAACTCAGTGGAATTGAGCAAGAAGGCAGTCAGCAACTTTAGAATCCACATGAAATGGAAGAAAAAAGACAAATGGTTTTGACTAGATTCTGGAATTAGAAGATTATAATTACCAAGTATGTATAAGAACTATGACACAAAACCAATGGGGTCTTGCTCAGATTAGAATCATATGAAAAGCACCTTTCTTCAAAAGTTAGCAGGAATGATGAAAATAGCTTTCAATAACCATAGGCTATGATAGAAGACTAACACAAATGGAAAAGGAATGGACATGTTAGAAAGTATTTAATGTTTCTACAAAGATAAGTGATTTAGAAACACATATTTAAAATATGTGATGAAAACTGCATATACTGTTTACTTTTTCTAGCATTTTTAATTTTAACAAAATGTAGTAGGTATTTCTTATACCTTTCCCTAAAAAGGAAGACAGGTGAGAATTAGAACTGAGCTTTACTAATGGTAAGATAAGCACTAAAAAGATAAAACTACCAAAATATACAAGAAAATTAAAACAGATAGTTACAATGGGGACACAGAGCAGCATGATATTTTGAATGGTATTATTTTGAGTGTTCATTCACAATCTTGAAAGCAGAAGAATATTGGAGAGATTACATGAGAGTAGAATTAAAAATTTAAAAAAAAAGTCTCTCTCAGAGTATAGCAGGGGTTTCAGTGGCTAAACAGGGATAATAGAATGGTGCTTCCCAGACAACTCCAAAACACAGATAAAGCTGACAAAATGCAGCAAAAATTTAGTAAAATGGAAGATTTTAACTTCTTAGTCATCAACTGGAATTCCCACTGGATACGGGTAAAGCATCTGAAAACATTTCACTTGGCTTGCTAACAATTTCATCTGCCCAAAGATAAAATAGATAAGATAGGTGGGATGGGGAGGGATGCTCTGAATATTTTTTTTTTCCAATAGGGATGGATTGGATGGCAAAGTGGAAGTGACAGAGACTTTGGGAGAAGGTCCTACTGACATCTCAGAGAATAGTGAGTGGAGTCAGATATGAAGCTGCTCCCAGTGTCCCCAAAGGTAGAGATACTTTTTTTCTTAAGTCTGTATCATTTATTTTGATGTTTCAGTATCTTTCAAGAAGTAAAGAAGAATGCTTTTATTAGAAATCCTATGCACAAGTGTGTGCAACAAATAGGGAAGAAGGATCCAGTGGAGACTGAAATAAGTGTTTATCTAAGAAAGTAATTTAAAACCAACACGAAGATTTTTGTCTTTAGAAAACAGATATAAGATGCTCAAATAATAACTGGTCAATCATTTTTTAGACGACTGATATAAAACTTTTTAGCAGTTAAAAAGTTATTAGTCTTTATAGACTTGGGAAAAATCTTAATAAGTTGATTCTAAAAATAGATTAAAGAACCTTAAAATAGTACATAACTAAGCACTAGCTGAATGTTTGAGAAGTTCATGTGATTCTGAAATAGCGTAAACGTATCTTACGTGATTTCTCAATGTTCACATTATCTGAGCAATTGAATGCATATCCTATACATGCAAATATACACAATACAAAATTTACATTCTAAAATTCACATTCTCGTTCTTTTAATTTTTAAGGCAAGTCTAGTGCATTTTCTATGTTTATCATAATGATCTGAAATGGCCAATAATATGAAATTGTGCCCAAATACTTCATAATCTTTAAAAATATTCAGGTGTCCGCCTTTCATATTAGGTCTGCTGGGGTTAATGAATGAAGAAACATTATCATTATGTCTATTACTAAATAGAAATTTTGCACAAATAATCCACATTTGAATGTTTGCATGAAAGTGCTCTTTTTACTATCTCATTAGGGTGTGGGATAGGGATCAAAGGAAATAAAAATCATATGACAACTTTTTTTCCATGAGTAGAGAGCCCATTAGAGAGAGAAAGAGATAAACACAGGACTGGGGTCCAGGTAAGAGCTTAAGCTCTTTCTGTTCAAACCTCTGGGATGTGCTATTGTAATATATTCACTGGCAAGAGATACATTACTGAGCAAATGATGGAATCTATCATATACAGAAAAATTGATTTCCCATCAACTGCATAATATGAAAAAAATGTAATGAGGACTGTCAAAATGTGAAATAGTATAAAATATATTCATCATTCACATATAAAAGAGAAAGAGAAGCACCTGCCCATTGCAGACACCTAAAGGTAAATGAACAATAGATGGAAGGGTGGTGGGGCCTCCAGTCTGGAATGACAATGTTCATATTTACCCTGTGCTATATTTATTGGCTATTTTTTAACTTTAATAAGACTTGAAAAATCGTTTCAGTGAAGGTGCAAGGTGTAGACATGTCTTAGCCAAAAGGCAATAATTACAATACAGCATAAGTCAAAAAGCCACAGGCTGTTTGAGTTCAAATTACTATTCATCCAATCCTGGTTAAATCCAGTAGGCAACTGAAGAGAAAAATCTAAGCATTTATAAATATTTATGTGTTCTGTACAGAGAGGTCAGAACATTACTTCTTTTATTTATTTATTTTTCTAAAACCAAAAAGTAAAAATCTTCAAAGTCCTTCCACTGAGTGACATAGGTTTACTCTTTATCCATTTTTTCACATTGAAATATAAACATAATGTTACTAATTGATTAACCAACTACACCTGTCAAAGTCAATAAAATCATGTTGAGTAAAACCAATAAATGCTTCAAATGGGTTATGTGAATTGTTTTCAAGAAGAAAATATAAACATGGAGAATTACATTCTATCTAATTTTTGCATACCCATTTTAAAGTATACCCAGATGAAACTCTAACAAATTGTTTGGGATTTGTGAGCAGCATACAAGTTTGAAACACTTCTACTAGAGAGTGACCACTTCTATATATGTAGTTTTTCTGCTCACCATTCCAACCAGAGGAAGGAAATTTCTGTTATTCTGAATTTCATATATTCAGATTACCCCAGTTGTATTTATTTATTTACTTTATTTTTTCTTTTATTTCTTATAATTAGTTATATATGACAGGATATATTTTGCCATATTATTCATATATAGAATGTAATTTCCCATTCTTGTAGTTGCACATAATGTAGAATTACAGTGGTTGTGTATTTGTACATGCACCTAGGAAATAAATATCTGATTCATTCTACTATCTTTTTTTAAAAGTGTCTTGCTATGTTTCTTAAACTGGCTTCAAATTGTTAATATTTTTAAAAAAAAAATTCTTTCCTTAAAATCTTAGTATTCATTATTGAATGTTGTAAAAATTAGCCAGGTTTTCAAATCTACTGACAACTCATAGCAAAAGTAGTAAAGCAATTTGTGATCATTTACCAAACTTCAGTCCATAGAAACTGAACTTATAATCTCTAAATCATTCTAGAAAATTTCCAGAAACAGGTAACTAAATGGAGACACAGCACATGCTTTCCTACATAGGAAGACCTCTCAAGTAAAAGAAGCAGTTGAAATGAAATTCAAGGCCTCAGAAACAAGTTTCATTTATTTGGTAAGAAATTTCAAAGGGTAGATTTTTCACTCCAGACAAGAGAAATGTTTTGAGAATTTAAGCTAATTATTTACTTGCCTGAGGGTAATGAGTTTTCTGATGATGGAGATGAGCATTAAAATATATGTTAGTTATCTATTCAATTGCTGAAAATATTTCCTCATTGAAAAGTGAGATAGGAAAAAAAAACATTAACATGCTTTAAAATTCTGAATTCTATGGTTGGTTCAAAGAAAAAGACATATAATTTTATGTCTTTTTTTAATTATATAATTATATGTATTTTTCCCATTCTTTCTCATTTCATTAAATTAAGTAGGTGTCCTAGATAACTCAGAGATTGTAAATGATTAAAACTCTGAAAAAAAACAGCAGTATCTAGAGTATGGGAAAATTATAATTTTCATTTAGCAATGATGAGAAATTAATTATTATAAATACTTTTTAGGATCTTAGGAATGTGTGTCAAGAATTATTTTCTAAAAAATAACATACAAGGATATCTCAGAGGTATTCATGGGATAATTACTATTACTTATGGCTATAAATTTGAAACAATTTAGCAATGACTGATAAATTATAGTTCATGGAATAAGAGACAACCACTAAAGTCAATGATGTGGAACTATATTTATTTACATGAAATGATGAGAAAACTTATCTGTATAAAAACCAAATCTCTCTTTCTGTGATTAAATGCACATCAATATAAATACACCCACAGAGACACATTTAGACTTAAAGTTAAACATGGATATCAACATTTACATTTTTCTTTATTTTTCTCTGCATTATTTAGCCTTATTAAAAGGTATATATTTTCAACAAATAATTATTGAATTATTCAATAATTGAAATCAGTTTATGTTAGGAAAGGAGTATCTAAGGAAAGGAAGAATGAAGGAAAATATGTTGATTGATATAGAGAAAAATGAATCCAAGTCAGCACACAAGATTTAATATGTAAAAATCAATTGTATTAATATGAGCAAAAGAACAATTGCATTCATAATAGTAGTAAAAAGAATCCAATGCTTAAGAATGTATTGAACATATTAAATAAACACTGAGTTACTGCTGCGTGTGTGCCAGGTCCCACTTCAGGCACAGAAACATCAGGCCCCCATCTTCATGGAATTTCCATGAAGGTTGTGTTTTTTAAATATTCTAGATAACGTTTCAATAAATATTTTTTATGACTAACTTTTCAAAATTATATGCTGTTACATGATTCTATAAAATTGTTTCTAGGACATTTGAGTTTTAAAATTGTGATCAGCATGGCTAAATGTTTTGCAATGAAATGGTACTCTGAGTATGTGCTTATATATAAACAATGGAAAACTTGATTATATACTTACTTAAACCTAACATTTTAAATAGTTCTAAATTTGAAGTAATATCAATTTCAAAAAAATCATATAAAGAAGGAAATAAAAAACAAAAGGATAATTATCAAATATGCTAGTGCAAAAAGCAAAGGTCTTTGTTATTTAAATTATAAAAAAATGCATTTGTTACTAAATTTTCAAGTAATCCTTCCTCATGTACGATAAGAGTTAAGTCCTATATTTTTCAAAACTGAATAAAGTTTAAAAACTAAATCAGATCTTTTAAAAAATTATCCACCATAAAAAGATATTGTCTCCTTTCACTTGAAAGTATAGCAGTATGTTACCTTATTAAAATACCAATATGTAAAATATATGTTAGTAGGTTTATAAAAGTGACATAGTTTAGACACATAAGATTATTTAGTGAACTAAAATATTAAAGAAAGGCCATCAAAAGTAAAACGTCCCTCTTAAGCATGAGGCAAATCCCAACATAGCATACACATTTATAATTAGGCAAGCTTCAAAATGTGCTAGAATAAAAATCAAAGTCCACTACAGAAAAATTTGTAAACACTTATTCAAACATTGTGTATGTGACACATAATATTACTTAAGTCCCCAAAGATTTGGTTTAATATACTTTCCTATATTAGTGCTTGTAAATATGAAAGAAAGTAATATGTTTTTATATTGCTTTTGGAATTATTCCCAATTTATACACAGTATTTTGTGTGTGTGCATGTGTGTGTGTGTGTGTGTTCTAGAAATTATACTTAAAATATGTGTACCCTGGAATTATTATCCCAGAAATTATGCCTACAAGAATTATTTAAAATATAAAAAGTATTTTCCACATTTTGTGCAGATAGTCCACAAATCTTAACATTACTATGAGAATATTTAAAATAAATCAGCAGACTTCCCCTCCTCCCATTTCAACTAATAAAAGTATAAAAAGAGTAGCTAACAATAAGCACAAAATATAACCTAATGGTTCTAACATTTTCTTACCAAAATTTAATGTGACTTATCCAAGAAATTGCACATTGTCCTTGTCTTACGTATACTTTATATATCAGTTATTAATAAGAATTAATTCCTCTAGGCTTCTACTTATTGACTCAATCACTATGTTATAAATGTCATATTAGGTTAGTCCAAAATGGAAAACAATTTATTCAAATGTTTATTGATGAAATACTACTCAGTTTAAAAGAAATAAACTACTCATACAAACAACAACATTGGAAGAATCACAAAAATATTATGCCAAGTACAATAGCTAAATACAAAAATATATACTTTAGGCTTCCTTTTATATGAAGTTGCTGAGCAGGCAAAATTCATCTATAGTAATAGAAATCAATGGCTCCCTGGGATATAAGAGGGGGCTGGGAATTAACTGTAAGTTGTTATAAGGAAAGGGTATGCTGAAAGAAATTTTGAGTATTTTGACTATGGAGTTTACTATACTGGTATATATGTGTGTGTATATATATATACACATATGTAGGTATATATAAACTCACAAAAAAGTTTAGAATATCCAATCCTAATATCTCTCTCTCTCTCTCTCTCTCTCTCTCTCTCTCTCTCTCTCTCTCTCTCTCTCTATATATATATATATATATATATATATATATATATATATACATGCATACATTTATTAAAAACATATCAAAATCTATTCTTAAATTTGGCATAATTTTTGCTATATAAACTATGCTTTAATAAAATTTTAATTTTAGGAAAGATAAGTGAATTAGGAGAGGAATAGGAATAGTTCTTCAGAATTTAAAAAAAGAGTTGCTATTATGCTCCACATTGAACACGTGATAAATATGTACAGAATGGATTTATCACAAATAAATATGGAGAAATTAAGCAAGGTTACAATTATTTCTCACATTTTATAGATTGAGATAAGACATTGAGTCTCCAGAAATGACAAAATTAGTCAACATTAAACATTATTCACAGGCTATGGGCTAATAAATACTGTTTCAGAATCCAAGTAATTACAAGTACAATGATATTTCCATATGTATCCTCTGCATAAAAATCCAATTGGAGGGCTGGGTTTGTGGCTTGGTGGTAGAGTGCTCGCCTAGCATGCATGAGGCACTGGGTTCCATCCTCAGCACCACATAAAAATAAAATAAAGGTTATTGTGTCCACCAACAACTAAAAACCAAAAATCCAATTGGAGGTGATTAACATCATGGATTTTCTAAATTCACCGATATTGTATTAAAAAGAGTATTGTTGGAGATAATTCTATTCTGGGTCTTGAAAATCTTTCATCATAAAAATCTTATTTAAGAGTTAAGTTGAAATTGTAAACCATTGGCTCAAAATGTGAATCGTTTTACATCAAATGTTTTAAATATTTAATAGACTTGCTCACAAAATGTTTTGACTCTCCTATACTAATCTCCATGAAATGCTTGAACTTCCCATATTTAATTTAACTCTCTAATAGAAAATGAAGAAAACAAAACTTTCTTTGAAGAGCATATAGTCTAAAAGAAAATAAATTTGATCTACATAAATACATATTGTTAATAGCTTTTTTTTTTATTGGTTGTTCACAACGTTACAAAGCACTTGACATATCATACTTCATACATTAGACTGAAGTGAGTTATGAACTCCCAATTTTACCCCAAATGCAGATTGCAGAGTCACATCGGTTACACATCCACAATTTTACATAATGCCCTATTGGTAATTGTTGTACTCTGCTCCCTTTCCTATCCCCCACTATCCCCCCTCCCCTCCCCTCCCTTTTACTCTCTCTACCCCATCTACTGTAATCCATCTCCCTCCTTATTTATTTTCCCATTCCCCACCCAGCCTCTTATATGTAATTTTGTATAGCAATGAGGGTCTCCCTTCATTTCCATGCACTTTTCATCATCTCTCCCTTTCCCTCCCATCTCATGTCACTGATTAATGTTACTCTTTTCTTCCTACTCTTCCTCCCTGCTCTGTTCATATTTGCTCTCATTATATCAAAGAAGACATTTGGCACTTGTTTTTTATGGATTGGCTAGCTTCACTAAGCATAATCTGCTCTAGTGCTGTCCATTTCCCTGCAAATTCTATGATTTTGTCATTTTTTATTGCTGCATAGTACTCCATTGTGTATAGATGCCACATTTTTTTATCCATTCATCTACTGAGGGGCATCTGGGTTGGTTCCACAGTCTAGCAATTGTGAATTGTGCTGCTATGAACATCGATGTGGCAGTATCCCTGTAGCATGCTCTTTTAAGGTCTTCAGGGAATAGTCCAAGAAGGGCAATAGCAGGGTCAAGTGGTGGTTCCATTCCCATCTTTCCCAGGAATCTCCAAACTGCTTTCCAAATTGGCCGCACCAATTTGCAGTCCCACCAGCAATGTACAAGTGTACCCTTTTCTCCACAACCTCTCCAGCACTTGTTGTTGTTTGACTTCATAGTGGCTGCCAATCTTACTGGAGTGAGATGATATCTTAGGGTGGTTTTGATTTGCATTTCTCTGACTGCTAGAGATGGTGAGCATTTTTTCATGTACTTATTGATTGATTGTATGTCCTCCTCTGAGAGGTGTCTGTTCAGGTCCTTTGCCCATTTGTTGATTGGGTTATTTGTTATCTTATTGTCTAATTTTTTGAGTTCTTTGTATACTCTGGATATTAGGACTCTATCTGAAGTGTGAGGAGTAAAGATTTGTTCCCAGGATGTAGGCTCCCTGTTTACCTCTCTTATTGTTTCTCTTGCTGAGAAAAAACTTTTAAGTTTAATTAAGTCCCATGTGTTGATTCTTGTTGTTAACTCTTGTGCTATGGGTGTCCTATTAAGGAATTTGGAGCCCGACCCCACAATATGTAGATCGGAGCCAACTTTTTCTTCTATCAGACACAGAGTCTCTGGTTTGATATCAAGTTCCCTGATCCATTTTGAATTAACTTTTGTGCATGGCGAGAGAAAGGGATTCAGTTTCATTTTGTTGCATATGGATTTCCAGTTTTCCCAACACCATTTGTTGAAGATGCTATCCTTCCTCCATTGCATGCTTTTAGCCCCTTTATCAAATATAAGATAGTTGTAACTTTGTGGATTAGTCTCTGTGTCCTCTATTCTATACCATTGGTCCACCCGCCTGTTTTGGTACCAGTACCATGCTGTTTTTGTCACTATTGCTCTGTAATATAGTTTGAAATCTGGTATCGCTATACCACCTGATTCACACTTCCTGTTTAGAATTGCTTTTGGTATTCTGGGTCTTTTATTTTTCCATATGAATTTCATGATTGCTTTATCAATTTCTACAAGAAATGCCGTTGGGATTTTGATTGGCATTGCATTAAACCTATAGAGAACTTTTGGTAATATCGCCATTTTGATGATGTTAGTTCTGCCTATCCATGAACAGGGTATGTTTTTCCATCTTCTAAGATCTTCATCTACTTCTCTCTTTAGGGTTCTGTAGTTTTCATTATATAAATCTTTCACCTCTTTTGTTAGGTTAATTCCCAAGTATTTTATTTTTTTTGAGGATATCGTGAATGGAGTGTTTTTCCTCATTTCCGTTTCAGAAGTTTTGTTGCTGATATACAGAAATGCCTTTGATTTATGCATGTTGATTTTATATCCTGCCACTTTGCTGAATTCATTTATTAGTTCTAGTAGTTTCTTTGTAGACCCTTTTGGGTCTTCTAGGTATAGAATCATGTCATCTGCAAATAGTGATAATTTAAGTTCTTCTTTTCCAATTTTTATGCCTTTAATTTCTTTCGTCTAATTGCTCTGGCCAGTGTTTCGAGAACTATATTGAATAGAAGTGGAGATAGAGGGCATCCCTGTCTTGTTCCGGATTTTAGAGGGAATGCCTTCAACTTTTGTCCATTCAGAATGATGCTAGCCTGCGGCTTAGCATAGATAGCTTTTACAATGTCAAGGTAAGTTCCTGTTATCCCTAATTTTTCTAATGTTTTGAACATAAAGGGATGCTGTACTTTGTCAAATGCTTTCTCTGCATCTATCGAGATGATCATATGGTTCTTATCTTTAAGTCTATTGATGTGGTGAATAACATTTTTTGATTTCCGTATATTGAACCATCCTTGCATCCCAGGGATGAATCCTACTTGGTCATGGTGCACAATTTTTTTGATGTGTTTTTGTATTCGATTCGCCAGAATTTTATTGAGGATTTTTGCATCTAGGTTCATTAGAGATATTGGTCTGTAGTTTTCTTTCTTTGAGGTGTCTTTGTCTGGTTTCGGAATCAGGGTGATGTTGGCCTCATAGAATGAATTAGGAAGAGCTCCCTCTTTTTCTATTTCCTGAAATAACTTGAAAAGTATTGGTATTAATTCTTCTTTAAAGGTTTTGTAAAACTCCGCTGTATACCCATCCGGTCCTGGGCTTTTCTTGGTTGGTAGTCTTTTGATGGCTCTTCAATTTCAACCATTGATATTAGTCTGTTCAAATTGTGTGTATCCTCCTGACTCAGTCTGGGAAAATCATATGACTTAAGAAATTTATCGATGTCTTCACTATCTTCTATTTTGTTGGAATATAGGTTTTCAAAATAATTTCTTATTGTCTTCTGTATTTCTGTAGCATCTGTTGTGATATTGCCTTTTTCATCCCGTATGTTAGTAATTTGAGTTCTCTCTCTTCTTCTCTTCGTTAGCATGGCTAAAGGTCTGTCGATCTTATTTATTTTTTCGAAAAACCAACTTTTAGTTTTGTTAATTTTTTCAATAGTTTCTTTTGTTTCGATTTCATTGATTTCTGCTCTAATTTTAATTATTTCTAGCCTTCTGCTACATTTGCTGTTGTTTTCCTCTTCCTTTTCTAGGGCTTTGAGATGAAGTGTGAGCTCATTTATTTGTTGGTTTTTTCTTTTTTTGAGGAATGACCACCAGGCGATGAATTTTCCTCTTAAAACTGCTTTCATTGTGTCCCATAGATTCTGATATGTTGTGTCTGTATTTTCATTTATCTCTAAGAATTTTTTAATTTCCTCCTTTATGTCTTCTGTAACCCATTGATCATTCAGTAACCTATTGTTCATTTTCCATGTGATGTAGGATTTTTCCTTCCTTCTTTTATCATTGATTTCCAATTTCATTCCATTATGATCAGATAAAGTGCATGGTATTATCTCCACCCCTTTATATTTACTGAGGGTTGCCCTATGGCATAATATATGGTCTATTTTTGAGAAGGATCCATGTGCTGCTGAGAAAAAAGTATGTCCATTTGATGATGGTTGATATATTCTATATATGTCAGTTAAGTCTAGGTTGTTGATTGTGATATTGAGTTCTATAGTTTCTTTATTCAATTTTTGTTTGGAGGATCTGTCCAATGGTGAGAGAGGTGTGTTGAAGTCACCCATAATTATTGTGTTGTGGTCTATTTGATTCTTGAACTTGAGGAGAATTTGTTTTATGAATGTCGCAGCACCATTGTTTGGTGCATAAATATTGATAATTGTTATGTCTTGTTGGTGAATGGTTCCTTTTAACAGTATATAATGTCCTTCCTTATCCCTTTTGATTAACTTAGTCTTGAAGTCGATTTTATTCGATATGAGGATGGCCACTCCTGCTTGCTTATGAGAACTGTGTGCGTGGTATATTTTTTCCCATCCTTTCACCTTCAGCCTGTGTATGTCTTTTCCAATCAGATGTGTCTCCTGGAGGCAGCATATTGTTGGATTTGTTTTTTTAATCCATGATACCAGCCTATGTCGCTTTATTGGAGAGTTTAGGCCATTAACATTCAGAGTTACTATTGATATACGGTTTGAACTTCCATCCATGTTTGATTGTTTATCCTTTTTTTTTTCTTTTAAAAAAAAAATATATTTAGTTTGTTTCTCCGTGATTATCTTTCCCCTCGCCCTCTGTCTTTACTGAGGCACTTCCCACTGACGGTTTTGGTTATTGTTTTTCATTTCTTCCTCGTGTAGTGTTTTGCTCAAAATGCTTTGCAATGCAGGTTTTCTGGCTGCAAATTCTTTTAACTTTTGTTTATCATGAAAGATCTTTATTTCGTTGTCATACCTGAAGCTTAATTTTGCTGGATACAGAATTCTTGGTTGGCATCCATTGTCTTTCAGTGTTTGAAATACATTATTCCATGACCTTCTTGCTTTCAGTGTCTGTGATGAAAAGTCCGTTGTTAACTGTATTGGTTTACCCCTAAATGTAATCTGTCTCTTTTCTCTTGTAGCTTTTAATATTTTCTCTTTGTTCTGTATATTGGATATCTTCATAACAATGTGTCTTGGCGTTGGTCTACTGTGATTTTGTGTGCTCGGTGTCCTGTATGCATCTTCAATTTGTATATCTGTTTCCTTTTTTATTTCTGGAAAGTTTTCTGTAATTATTTCATTCAGCAGGTTTCTCATTCCCTTGGTGTGAATCTCTGTACCTTCTTCTATCCCGATGACTCGTAAGTTTGGTTTCTTCATGTTATCCCAAATCTCTTGGATGTTTTTCTCGTGATTTTTTACCAGCCTTTCTGAGTTGGCTAGACTCTTTTCAAGATGGTATATTTTGTCTTCATTATCTGATGTTCTGGTTTCTACTTGTTCCACTCTGTTAGTGATACTCTCAATTGAGTTTTTAATCTGGTTTATCGTTTCCTTCATTTCTAGAATTATTGTTTGATTATTCTTTATAATCTCTATCTCCTGATAAAGATGCTTAACTTATTCTTTTAGGTGTTTATGTAACTCATTCTCAATGTGTTCTTATGCTGCTTGAATTTGCTGTCTTGTATCCTCTTTGATGTTCCATTCCATCTGTCTAAGGTGTTCCTTGAGGTCTTTATATGACCATTTTTCTGATGACTCTAGGTCCTCCTGAATATTTAGGCTATCCTGCATTGTTTGTACTCCTTTTCTTCCTTGTTTCTTGAAGCTGCTCATGTTGCTTCTTGTTCTGATTGACTGCTGAGTTACTGTTTATTCCTATAAATTTATTTGATGCTAGGGAGGAAAGGTATTAGAAGGGAAGGGAAGAAGTCACTAAGGAGAATGAGAGTAGGCAGGTAGAATTCAAGGAAGGGGGATAAGAAAAATGAACAGACAAAAGAAGAAAGAAATAGGGACTAAAAAAGAACAAAAATTTTAAAAAAATATTAATAATAATTTTAAAAAAATAAAATTAAGATTAGAAGAGAAAGAAGAAAAAAAGAGAAAAGAAAAAAAAACAAGATAGAAAAATGAAGATGAAAGAAAAACCCCAAACAAGAGAAAAAAAAAAAAAAAAACCTAATAAATGCCGTCTTAGAGTTTGATTAACTTCTCTTCCACTAGGTGGCGCTGTGCCCACCAGGTCAAGTCTTTCCCGTCAGTACGCGGGAACCAATCACTGTGCAGAAGCTCCTCCCAGACTGGGAGAGTCTCCAAACCTGAGTGCCTAGGGCCTCCTCTTGTGTCCAATCCCTTCCACTTTTCCTCTAGCCAGGCCCCTGTCACCACAGTACTGGCTACAGGCCAGGTCTGCTGCTCCCGGGAGCCCTGTTTTCATGAACGACTGGGCTCACTCCTCCAGATTGCCATTCCCTCAGACCCTAATTTTGTAGAGCTTGGTGCTGAGAATCCTCAGCGAATTTTACTTGCCCTCCGGTAGCCACACCCCCGTAGCTGGTGCAAGAGACCTTAGCAGTCAGCCCTGGCGGGAGCGGCAGTCCCGCACCACCTCTGACTCCCTCGGGCTGGCTGTAGCACTCACGGGAGAGCTGGGAGGGGCTCTTAAGTTTTCCCTGATGTGTGGAGAGGGAAAGCCAGGTGTCCACACACCTGTAGCAGCAGGCTTCAATGAAGTTATCTCCTGCGCTGCAGCCCTGCGACTCCAGCCCTCTGCCACAGTGGTGTCCTCCGCAAACGGCGACAGTTCGCCTCCCCCTGCTGGGCGACCAATGCCACGGGCGGGTCCCCACTGTCTCCCAAACCCCGCCTGGACCCTGCGGCCACTACCCACTAAGGCCCGGCAGGCATCCACCTCCGCAGGATGAGAAGGGCTGACCAGCCGCCTCGGCTGGATGGCTTAATGCTGAGTCGCAGCTGTCAGTCTCAGCTTTTCAGATGCGGGGGTGCGGGGCGCGGAGAGGCTTACTCACTTCCCGCCGCCATCTTCCTCTTCTCGCTATTTCGGGATGATGGCGGGGTGCTGGCTCGCTCTCTCCGGTGTGTCTCTGCCTCGAGCTCCCACGCCTCTCTCCTCCACGGCCTCCACAGCCAGCGCTGCCCTGGTCGCTCTCTCCGCCCCCGGCGTTCCCGGCTTCTAGCCAGCCGCGCCGCGTCCCGGTCCGTGTTTTTCTGGCTCTCGCTCCAGCGGCGCCCGGGGCCGGGGAGGTGACGGCTGGCAAGTACCACAGTCCCTGGGCCCCGAGTCCCAGCGGCCACAAACCGACACTTCTAATAGACCTACCAGATCCCGGCAGGACCCCTCTTCATGGAATTTTGCTAGGAGTTCCTCAGTGTGAAGACTGCCGCTGTTCCAAAGGGTCTTTTTGATCTCGTTAATGTGGAGACATTAGAGTCACTGCTTCCTCGTCGGCGGCCATGTTCCCTCCCCTATTGTTAATAGCTTACTAAACATTCTGTACTCATCAAGTCATAAGTAGAAAACAACTTCATTCTCTATTCTTCTGAACCACGTCTTTCCAGGAGTTTTCTTGATTTGATTTTGTTAGAAATGGATGGAATTCTGGACAGTTTCACAGTTTGTTTACTTGCGTTCAGATAGATAAAAGTCAGAACAGTCTAATTTTTAAATAAGTTCTGAAATAACTCATAGAAACTGATAGTGAGATTAGATGTTCATGAAGCAGAGTTCTTACAACATCACAAACTTTAAAAAATTTCTAGGAGAAAAACAATCAGAAGTCACAGTAAGACCTCAAGGGTGAAGGCATCCCCAGTGTCTTCATTTCCTGCATCAAACTTTCACCTCTAGAATAATAGCAAATATAGCAAATATACACCAGGGAGAATTTAAATTATGAAATATTGTCACCTCATACCCCAGAGGGTTGCATAGTGGATGTGACATTCTTCATGAAGGCATGCCTCATAAATCCACAGAGTTCAGGTTTATTCATTATGAGCAACCCACTCTGTGAGTTTTTTCTTGCTCCTGATGACATCTCAATTCCTATAGCGTTTGGTCTTAGGTAATTAATAGACCTCTCATCACTTTATATATAGTAACAGTGTTTGAGTTGCTAAAATGACCTGTCCAGTGTAATAGTCAAAATTCCAAACTGTCAATGATTGACTTCTTCCCTCATTTGGTATGGTATTACCTGAGTTTAGAAAGTTTGCAGAGAAAGAGGCCATTCCTGAGTCAGCATCCTCATTCTAAATTATAGTATGCAATCCTTCCAAGATAAGGCCCAAAGAGAGAGAGACAAGGGAAATGCCCCTCTGTCCCCAGGCTTATGTGGCTGGTTAGAACCATCATCATATAGCATTGATGTACTTTGGGGTTCTTATGCTTGGAGATCATTCTAAACCGATGTGTGTAGCTTGTTGGTTTCCTAAAAATTAACTCCTGCTTTATCTCCAGTTGCAATTTCTATGGTGCAGACAATGACTCTGCCCCTTCCAATAACTTTACCTCTGCATCCTCATGTTCTCTTTTGAATTTTCCTGGTTACTTCACCTTTCCTGTTAGCCTTTGTGGCTAAAATCCATCTCAAGGATTCTTCTGTCTTTCCCATGGGTCTACTTGCATCATAGGAGAAACTTAATGCACACATCCTCCAACTGTGAAGCTGCAGTTTGTTGCAAGGCAGCCTTCTTTGTCTTTACTGCCCTTTTTACAGGTCCTTTCCTTTGGAATCCTCTATATGTCAGGGATGCAAATAAACTTCAAAGCTCTTCTCACTGGATACAGGAGGATGAACATCTTGCTCAGCTCCCCTGAAGGAGAACTATCTCCAAAGTTATTCTGTCAATCCTTCAACACTCATCCATTCAACTAGAAGTAGTCAGCTATTAACATTAGCAGAATTGTTTTCCCAAATTATTAGGTAGTCCAACATGAGTGTGGACATGAGGGTCCTTGGCAAGGATTACATACTTAGCCTCAGCTAATCATGACAAAGAAGCCAACACTTACCACCTACATACTCTCTCACGCATTCTCTCTCTCTCTCTCTCTCTCTCTCTCTCTCTCTCTCTCTCTCTCACACACACACACGCACTCAAATAATCACTTTTAATATTTGGTTATAGAATTAAGCGAGATAGATAGTGTTCAGTGCCATAGGAGAAGAATAAATTAAAAGCAAGGGGAACATGAAAAAAGGAAAAGAATTACCTCTAACATTCTAAACACTTTCAACAGCCAAGGAATATACACATGGAATATACACAGGTCATCCCACATTTCAGTCCCTTCGACAGAATATGATTTTAATATTTGGCTAAAATATGCCTCCTTGGCTCTCTCGGTTCTTGGTTCTGTTTTTGAAAACCACACAAAACAAGTTTGTATTTTAACCATAAAGTAGTTCTTTGAAACGTTTTCCATATTTCTGTGGAGTTCTCTGTCTTTCTGAGCTTAGTACTATCCCCAATACTTTCAGTCATTTCTCAAATGTCCTGACTCTCTTAACATCCTGAGTGCTCACCTCCAAAGCTGTCATGTTATGATGTTCTGTCAGTATTCCTCAAAGTAGTTCATCAGAATCTGGAAAGGAGTATAATTTGACAGAATTTATCTAAATAATGCATTTCTAAAAACAGTAAAAATTACACTACCTCGTTTTGATAAATTCATCATACTCTTGCCTTTTTGAATTCTCTGTTTAAAAAAATCTTGATACCGACTTTTGAAATAAGAAGATCAATAAAACAGAGGTTTACAATCTGACCTATCAATACATAATCTCTTAAATCCAATTATAACATCCCAACACCAAATCCCATATTATATAGTACTTGAGAAAAGAGAAATCAAAATTATTTTGAATAATGATTTTAATATAAAATCTAAATTACCTAGCAGACCCAAAAGGGTCTACAAAGAAACTATTAGAGCTAATAAATGAATTCAGCAAAGTGGCAGGATATAAAATCAACACACATAAATCAAAGGCATTCCTGTATATCAGCGACAAACCCTCTGAAATGGAAATGAGGACAACCACTCCATTCACAATATCCTCAAAAATAATAAAATACTTGGGAATCAACCTAACAAAAGAGGTAAAAGACTTATACAATGAAAACTACAGAACCCTAAAGAGAGAAATTGAAGAAGATCTTAGAAGATGGAAAAATATACCCTGTTCATGGATAGGCAGAACTAACATCATCAAAATGGCGATATTACCAAAAGTTCTCTATAGGTTTAATGCAATGCCAATCAAAATCCCAATGGCATTTCTTGTAGAAATAGAGAAAGCAATCATGAAATTCATATGGAAAAATAAAAGACCCAGAATAGCAAAAACAATGCTAAGCAGGAAGTGTGAATCAGGTGGTATAGCGATACCAGACTTCAAACTATACTACAGAGCAATAGTAACAAAAACAGCATGGTATTGGTACCAAAACAGGCGGGTGGACCAATGGTACAGAATAGAGGACACAGAAACCAACCCACAAAACTACAACTTTCTTATATTTGATAAAGGGGCTAAAAGCATGCAATGGAGGAAGGATAGCATCTTCAACAAATGGTGCTGGGAAAACTGGAAATCCATATGCAACAAAATGAAACTGAATCCCTTTCTCTCGCCATGCACGAAAGTTAACTCAAAATGGATCAAGGAGCTTGATATCAAACCAGAGACAAGGCATCTGATAGAAGAAAAAGTTGGCTACGACCTACACACTGTGGGGTCGGGCTCCAAATTCCTCAATAGGACACCCATAGCACAAGAATTAATATCTAGAATCAACAAATGGGACTTGCTCAAACTAAAAAGTTTTTTCTCAGCAAAAGAAACAATAAGAGAGGTAAATAGGGAGCCTACATCATGGGAACAAATCTTTACTCCTCACACTTCAGATAGAGCCCTAATATCCAGAGTATATAAAGAACTCAAAAAATTAGACAATAAGATAACAAATAACCCAATCAACAAATGGGCCAAGGACCTAAACAGACACTTCTCAGAGGAGGACATACCATCAATCAACAAGTACATGAAAAAATGCTCACCATTGCTAGCAGTCAGAGAAATGCAAATCAAAACCACCCTAAGATATCATTTCACTCCAGTAAGATTGGCAGCCATTATGAAGTCAAACAACAACAAGTGCTGGCGAGGATGTGGGGAAAAGGGTACACTTGTACATTGTTGGTGGGACTGCAAATTGGTGCAACCAATTTGGAAAGCAGTATGGAGATTTCTTGGAAAGCTGGGAATGGAACCACCATTTGATCCAGCTATTCCCCTTCTGGGTCTATTCCCTAAAGACCTAAAAACAGTATGCTACAGGGACACTGCTACATTGATGTTCATAGCAGTACAATTCACAATAGCAAGACTGTGGAAGCATCCTAGATGCCCTTCAATAGACGAATGGATAAAAAAAATGTGGCATTTATACACAATGGAGTATTACTCTGCATTAAAAAAATGACAAAATTATAGAATTTGGAGGGAAATGGATGGCATTAGAGCAGATTATGCTAAGTGAAGCTAGCCAATCCCTAAAAAAAAATGCCAAATGTCTTCTTTGATATAAGGAGAGTAACTAAGAACAGAGTAGGGAAGAAGAGCATGAGAAGATGACTAACATTAAACAGGGATGAGAGGTGGGAGGGACAGGGAGAGAGAAGGGAAATTGCTTGGAAATGGAAGGAGACCCTTAGGGTTATACAAAATTACATACAAGAGGAAGTGAGGGGAAAGGGAAAAATAATACAAGGGGGAGAAATGAATTACAGTAGAGGGGGTAGAGAGAGAAGAGGGGAGGGGAGGGGGGATAGTAGAGGATAGGAAAGGCAGCAGAATACAACAGACATGAGTATGTCAATATGTAAATCAGTGGAAGTGTAACTGATGTGATTCTGCAATCTGTATACGGGGTAAAAATGGGAGTTCATAACCCACTTGAATCAAAGTGTGAAATATGATGTATCAAGAACTATGTAATGTTTTGAACAACCAATAAAAAAAAGAGAAAAAAAAGTTCAAAAAAAATAAAATAAAATCTAAATTAGAAATAAGATAGGAAATTGATGTGAGACATAAAACAACTGATTTTTCTATTATATCAAGCCAAAAATACTAATTCTATATCAACTTTATGCAAGCTAAAATAGACAATGGAAGTATAAAACTCCTAAGATACTTCTCTCAAGAAACTCACAGTATATTTGAGAACAAAGAATATATACATGAAAGACTGTGTATGTTAGCATTTTATTTTAACAATTGTGCCAAATGAAGGAATGGAGTTCTTCAGGGATTCATTGAAGAGTCACTGTCATAAAAAGAAAAAAGCAGGGCATCTGCAGAACTGAATCATATCAATAGAAAGGATAAAACTTAGCATCCATTGCAGCAAAATCTGTGTACAAAGGCCAAGAAAATTATGAGCAAGGTTCATTGAAGCATTACAAATAAATTGTGGAGAAGAGAAAGTAATGTGAAGTAATGTGAAATACATGGAGAAAGGTGGGGTGGGGCTAGAGTATGTGAGGTTTTAAATGATGAATGAGAACTTTGGACTCTAATCCACTGGACACATAGTCACAAGATTTGATCCACAGAGTAGTATACATGGAACAGTGTTTTAGGAGGAATAATCTACTTGAAGTATATGGAACAGTTGGGGAAAGAGAGAGTTCAGTTGGTGTGTTGGTTGGCAAATTAGAATTAGCAGCTATTATGGTTTCAATGCTATGTGTGAGACAATGCAAGGTTTGGAGGAGAAATGATTAGGTCACACTCTTTTTAAACTAATCAGTGAATTGATCCCTGATGGGATTAACTTAGTGGTAACTAGAGGCAGGTGTGATAACTGGAAGTAACAGAGTGGTAGCTGGAGGGAATGGGTGGCTGGCAGTAGGGCTATGGGGTATATATTTTGTATCTGGAGAGCAGTCTTTCTATTTCTCACGGTCACAATGTGAGTTGCTTTCCTCTGTCACAGTCTTCTTCCATGTTGCCCAGCCTCATCTTGAGCCCCAAGGAGTGGAGTCTGCTGTCTATGGATTGAGACCTCTGAGACCATGAGCCCTCAAATAAACTTTTCCCTCTATAGTTGTTCTGGTGGGATCTTTTAGTCACAGTAGTGAAAAAATTGACTAAAACAATAGCCAATAAATGAAATAATCAAGGACTCAAGAAATGCTGAATCTGAGGAAACTCATAAAAATAGTAATCTGGTAATAGACTTAATGTGGAACAGAAGAGAACATCTAAAGAGTCACAAAGTTAATACTGTTGTCACTGTTAATGATATAGAATGAAACTGAATGAAACTTTTGTCAATTTGAGGAGAAAGTAAAACATCTAAAATGTCTGGTAAGTGGGTTATAATGTGGGAACAAAGATCAGTGGGACCAAAGCTAGTGTTGACTCAGCTGTAAAGAAGCAACTGAAACTCTGTAAACCAGAGTGAAACGACTAGCTTCCACGTATCAGAGAAAACATTTGACCCTGGGGCCTGGCTTATTTCACTGAGCATCATAGTCTCCAGTTCCATCCATTTACTGGCAAATGACATTATTTCATTCTTCTTTATGGCTAAGTAATACTCAATTATGTATATATAAGTAATACCATTATGTATATATACCTCATTTTCTTTATCTATCCATCTGTTGAAGAGCATGTAGGTTGGTTCAATAGTTTGACTATTGTGAATTTTTTAACCAAATTATTATATAATAGAAGAGCCGATTTCTTCAGGTTAGTTCTATTAATTGGCTTAAAATTTGTATCATAGTGTAATTTACACTGTCCATAAAACTACTGTGAACCTCATCCAGCTCCTGATCAAATAATCAAAAATTTTGATTAATGAAGTAGAAATTAATGATAATTTACACAAATAGAAGGATAGGATAACTTCATTAGAGTTTTAATTGAGTAACAATTTCGATATTTAGACAGTTACTAAAACTAGCATTTTAAAGGAAGAAATACATCTGTTATGCTAATTTTCAATGTTGGGGGGATATTTAGTATACATCTTAATGAATAGGTGTCAGAATATATCAACTGTAGAATGGATATATGCTATCAAATACCATTAAGGTAAAATTGAAGTGACATGTTTCCTAATTGTTTTTATAATTACATAAAGTGTCAAATATTTCAGAATGAAGGAAAGAAAAGTATTGCTTTTTCCTTTGTATCTGTCAAGGGACAGTATAATAATCTTAAGGAATTGGAGAGTATAGCCAAATGATCTGATACTTTTCTGTTTTGCTATTTATGAATGGCCACAGGAAATCCTTACCATAATTTTATTTCTTACAACTGTCATAATATCATTTTTCTTCTAGACTTCAAAATATATCCATTTGGGTTGCATGATTTCCTCAACATACTTATGAATATGTGGGAAGTTTTCTTGTGTGTTGTTCTACTTAAGGATAAGCTCTTGAAAGTTTAAAAGAATATGGCCTCAACAAGTAATGATACCCAGGATTTTATCAAAAATGCATTTAAAATTAGGAGGTGAACTATGATCAAGTACCATTACAAGAATTCTAAACATAATAAAATAATGACCAACCCCTGCCCAAGTTGATAAACATGTTATTTAAGGAATTGATTTTCATAAAACAGAACATCCACACAATTCGATATGAATATTGAATTTAGAAAAAACATATATTCTATGTGAAAAAATGTATCTTCAACACATGAAAAATTAAACTTTAATATATATAGCAAAATGTATATTTATTGTGAATGAGTAAATATTAGAGAATATATACATGGTTTGAAATGTTTACTTGGACTGATAAAAAATTTGTTTTACCTAGTAATAATGTTTTTTCTAATATTTTCATTAATTCTTCTTAAAATAAATTTTCCAAAAATTTCTCTTTGATTTGTACATATAAAAAAATTTGCAGATGCCTAAATTCCTGAAGTCATCTAATTAAATTGAAAACTAAAGTGTAAGTGAAAATGCAACTGTGGAAATGTCATATAAGTTGGACTCAGAATTCTGTTGACCTGAATTCCAATTCTGACTGCTTCTCTGTAACTTTTCTTGGCTTCAATTACAGTGTCTTTTATGAGTTTAGAACAAGTGGATGCTTTTCAAACCTCATTCTTGAATGAAAATTCATATAGAAAAATAATATATTTTACATGCCTATAAACAAATAACATAGAGATAAGAGTGTCTGTCCAATAATCAGACACCATGGGAGGCAAATTGGAAATTACTGAAACAGCTGGTACCACTCAATGCTAACATTTAGGAATCCCCAAACTTGTAATGTTTTATTAATCATAATAGCAACGTTTATTGACATCTGCACTAAACATTTTATATACATTACTTCATTTGCTCATCCAACAATTTTAATAGAAAAATGAAGCCCAGTTCATTAATCTACCCAACAGTCACACAGCTAGTAAGTGAGATTTGGAATTCAAACCCAAGACAATTTTATTCCAAAGCCCATATTTATTCTCACAGGAGTCACTATTTGTTAAATATTTACTATGTACTAGGCATGTGCTTGCTTAATACAATAACCATATGAGTTGGGTTTTATTATCCTCATTCTGTGACTGAGAAAATGAAGGTTTAGTTACATGAGGTAACTTTGTGGTCATATTTTCAGAAGACATTTATGCCTCCCTTTCTTGACATCAGTAAGCTATTCCCCAGCAATTTTCAATTTTTCAAACCTCCCTACACTCTAGCATTTTATTTATAAAAATTGCTTTTGCTAGAGTATATGTGTGTATGTACGTATGTATATATTTATAATTAAAATTTTGGTTGTGTGTATGTGCGTATTTGAAAGCCAGGCGCCGTGCTATCCTATAGTACTATAGTATAGGAAAAGCATTGTTGCTTTCTTTCAGGAATACATATATTCATCCCTTTATAACACTTATAGATGGCTCAAGAGCTTACAGATATTCATTACTACTGCTCCTTCAGTCTATAAGTAAATTAATTTCACTAAGAACAGAATATGATCACATAAAATGGAAACATTTAGTATGATCATTTTAAATTAGCTGATATTTAACATTTATTCCACATCTTCTACAAGTATTGCAAGAATAATCCTCATCTCCAATATTCTAGATATTGAATATCAACATTCAACATGCAATCGCTTTAATAAAATAAAATTGAAGCTTCAAGTGTAAACAAACATGTAAATCATCTCAAAAGACTTGTTTTTAGAATGCTGAAATCAAAGAACACTTTGTTTTAGATTTTTTTCTGAGCACTTCTTCAGTTTCTTAGAATTAGAATGTAAGGAGGAAGAGATTTTAAAGAGATGTTGAGCCTCATTTATTAAAAATAAAGTGCTGGATTTCATCCAGAAGAAACTGGTAATTGTGTTAAAATGTGGATGCTGAAATCTCTCCCTGAGCCGTCTCTTGAAGCTGACCAGGTCATGTTAGTGACCGCCAAAAATTCAAAATTGGCACTTGTTCTCAAGTCAGTGTATAGGGATTGGCCAGCTGGAAAATTGCCTGAGGAGTTCCAATAATTTGAAAATCATCAACATAAATTTTCTCCCTAAAAAGAATGCTTCTTCTGGGGAAACCGAACCACTATTCCAGAGGGCTGTTGACACATTTTAGGTACTTTACCGACAGCACATCCAGGAATTGGCCTGAATTTATGCCCACAGGTCCAAATGACGCCCACTTGGAAAGAATGGAAATGAGTACAACCCTATTTCCTAGGAAATAAAAGGTCTTCATTAAAAAAAAAAAGAAGAAGAAGAAGAAGAATCCATAGTAATGTCTGACACATGGCTTAACTTGGGAAAAGAGTTTTCTATCTGTTGTAGAATCTTCTGCCATTGCTTCTTAAAATAGTTTTTATAGAAAAAGAACAGTGTTTTTTGGTAAAACTAAGAATAAAATTGAGGAATTCACTAGTTTTTTTCTAACTAACTTGTCATTAAATTTGCTTAACAAAAGGAAAGAAAAGAAAAAGAAAAAGACTTTATTAAAAGTAATTTAATGTATGTTACCTGACCAGATTTCACTGTGGAACATATTGAAAACTGAATCAGTAACATTTTTAAAGGCCTACTGAGGATAGCAAAGTTTCTGATCATTCACTTCATGCAATGCCCTACTTCTAAAATCAAGTTATAGAAGCTGTTCATGGAACAATCTTTTCAGGATGCTCTTGATTGGCTTATTCTCTCCTCTTGGGAAACTTACAACAACACAAGGATAGGCATTGTTGTTTTCTTATTTGCACTGTGATCTTTCCAAACCCAGGACTCATATTCACAAAATGGAAGGTAATCACAGCATCTTCCAAAGCCCTCCTGTCAAAAATGCAGCCAAGCCAAGTGATGACAAGCAGGCAAGGAAACACAAATCTTCTAAATTACCATTTTTCATACCCTCTCAAACTATGCTTTAAAGGAATTCTAGGAAAGGGGTTTTATTTAATGTTTAGATATATGTTTAATGAACCAGAAGTACAGTTTTTCTCCCATGAAGAAAACATAATACTTACTTAAAAATTTGGCATTGGTGTGTTTAAATCTCTATGAGCCTGAGAAAATACTAAATTGTACTAAATAAAATAATAAGAAAATCATAAAAAAGGAATAATGATTTATAATAACATAGTATTTAAACACAGATCATGATAATTGATCATATATCTGAGTAACCGGGAAGGAATTATTGCTCTGAGAAGGAAACAGGTAGAGTTGCTTACCTGTCAGTTTGGAAGCACAAAGTACATGGAGGAAGTCACCCAGAAAGAGGATACACAGAACATTTAAGAGGAAAAAGGCAGAGTAGTCAGAGACTGGAGAAGACAAAAGTCATAATATTTATAACTCTGGCTAATGTTGAGTGCTACTTTTATGATAAAGGCTTAATTCCTTTAAAATATCTAGGTATTTTTAAGAAAATGAAAAATTAGACTACTATTCTACTCAATAGCCAAACACATAATTTAGAAATTCTTTATATTTGGATTTAGAGTTATTTGAGCTATCTTAGTCATCCTATTTTGTTTTGTTTGTTATTGTTTCTGAAAAACATATGTAATGTACATAGCAAACATTTCCTGGGAGTGTCCCTCTCATGTCTCAGGGGTTATCTCAAGCATTGCCTTCTCAAGGAGACCGTGCCCATCCAGCTAATCTGGTCAGCCCCTGACATATTCCAGTCTGTTTCTAACTCATTACAGTATCTCTGTTCATTGCTAACATCTATCAAAATCTGGAATTGCCTTCTTGTATATATGTTTGTTTTTGTCACATGCCTGTCATCTACTGCCTAACCAGAATATAAGCTGTTCAAAAGCAGAAATTTTATCATCAGTGTCATATCCTCAGTGAACAGTGTCTGGGTATGGTGGATGCTCAGTTACACTGAGGAAATAATAAAAATTTACTGTATTTTGCATATTATCTATTAAATGGTCGTTTTGAGTTTGGTGTCGCCACTGATTCTCTGAAAAAAAATACTATGAAAAGGCTATATTTAGAATACATATTTAGGGCCTAGGGATGTAATTCAGTGGTAGAGAACTTGTCTATCATGCACAAAGCTCTGGGTTCAATCCCCAGCATCACAGAAAAACAAAAGAAAAATATATACACAAATATGTATATATGCGTATATGTTTAGGAAACATCCTCCCTTAATTTCCCAAGCTCATAGTTCATACAATATGAAATCAGTTTTCAGACTATAATACTCGCTGAAAGACAGCCTTGTTCTCAAGATGTCTTCAGTACCATACATTTGCCAGATTGAGTTCCATCTGTCTTCTATATTCTATGTTCCAGATGTAGGAACAAGCACCAAGCCCACAGAAATTTTCAGTGAAGTCATGATTCATAAACAACATGAAGCACTGCAAACTACTAGAAATCCACTCACTTAGCTCCTCCAAGTAGGCCAGCTGTGCACAAGTGCTAAGGCCTGTTTCCACACACCATTAAACTAAAAACAACTTGTTTCTGTTTGTAAGGACAGTATTAGTCAGTCTACTAGGGAGAATTGTATTTAAATTTTAAAATGCATTAGATCTTTTAATTCACTGCATTGTTAATTCTGTAAAACAAATACAATGATGCACATTGTGTATTTTAGAATTGCTTTGTGTTGATGACAATAAAAATATTGCCAGATTGTTCTATTTTGTCAAAATATATTTCACTGTCTTTTAGTGTTTAGAGCTATATTTCATTTCTTATCTCCACAGTTAACTCAGACTCTGAGATCTGGTTTGGGAATAATGCATAATGCTTATGGGCCAATATGGCTAGAAAGCAATTCTAATAAATGAAGGTGGAGCCACAAGTTGTCAGGAGACTGAATTCATGAATGATCACAAGAGGCATCTCCAACTAGACACATTCCCTTTGGACTGTGACTTAGATGAGATGTATATATGATGATATGTATGTATACATTAAATGAAGCCATTGAGGTTTTAGGAATATTCTAAATATCTATTACCTAGCTAATACTTTCCATTATGATATTATGGTAGAAATGTGAAAAATACCAAAATATATTACTTATTCTCAGACATTGATCATTCTAGACAAACTTAGAATTATTATAATGGAGTTTTAATTTGAGTATCAGTATGTTAATCAAAAGCATTTTATCACATTTATAATACTGTATATTATTATTCAAAATAATGTATATTTATCTACTTATTCAAATCTCTTTATTCATTAAGGAGCTCTTTATTTCTTAGATTTATCTGCACTTTTAAGAGCTTTTTTTTTTTTTTACAATTGTAATGTGTATACTTTTTTCCATGTCATTCTTTCTTACGATTTTATTATAATCATTTTATGTATTTTGTGACCTGTTACATTAGTGCATAATATTATTCTTCTAAGAGTATTTTTCCCAATTCTCTTGAGATTTTTGAATATACAGTCATGTCATCTGTAAATAATGATAATATTGACCTTTCTCTGTTAACATCTAAAAACAATATTATACTCCTTTGGCTAATTTCTTTGTATGTAACATTTCCAGGAAAGTATTAAATAATACTGAGGAAACTGGGCACACCTGCTTTATTTCTGACTTCAATGGGGATACTTGGAATGTTTTATCTTCAAGAACAATGTTTGCAAATGGTTTGCGATACGCATGTAATTTTACTTAAAGAAATATCATTCTCTTTCTGTTTTACAGGGCATTTTTCTTCTTTGACCTATAGTCAATTGTACAGGAGGTTTCTCATTGTGATATATCTTGAAATAAACCCCACTTGGTCATGGCATATTATTCTTTTAGTGTAGTGCTGGATTTCATTTTCTGGATTTTATTTACTATTTGGCATTAATATTCATAAGTTAGATGGTTTATCATTTTCTTTTTTGTGGTGTCTTAGATTTTGGACTCAATGTTTATCTTTCTTTCTTAGAATTGTAATGTTTCCTTTATTTTCGGTGGCTGTAAAAATTTAAATTGCATAGAAATTACCTGCTCTTTGAAGAC
The DNA here is from genome assembly GCF_964194105.1 of Spermophilus citellus. Lineage (NCBI taxonomy): Eukaryota > Metazoa > Chordata > Mammalia > Rodentia > Sciuridae > Spermophilus > Spermophilus citellus. The sequence goes on along the minus strand of NC_138194.1, from coordinate 48,648,267 downwards.
TTAAAAGCATCCATCCATGAAATTCTGTCTATTTACAGACAGGCCCAAATTTAACGACACAATGAACTCTTTCCCTGATCATTGTTTTAACCTAGTGTACCTGTGTCTCTTGAATTAATGTTAGTTATTTTCAATTTCTTAGAGAACTTAGGGACTTATACCTGAATTTTTTATTTGTTCTTTTTACTTATTCCTAAATTTTTAGTTGGCTATGCTTTGTGTAAAAGTAGTCCTACAGGTGGAAATTCAACATTTTTAAAAGATTACATAAAGAATTAATTCTCAGATGTTATCTGCCGCAGTCTGGCTGGGCACAAGATCACTAGCCACTCACAGCTTTGTAGATTCAAACAGCAATTCTTTATTCCCGAACTCACACTGGCCTCTACACACGTTCTGGGGAAATCCAAGTTCTGGGCCCAAAAATCACGTCCTCCACCAGGCTTTTTTCCAAATACTTTCTGAATTCCACGAGAACTCAACGGGAACTCAGGCAGCAGGATACGCCCTATTCCCAGCAGGAATAACCTTAAACCTGGAACTGCCCTAAACCCAGATTGTCCTAAACCAGGAACGCCCTAAACCCAAGGAGCGGGATACTTCCTAAAACCTGCAGGATACACCCTAAACCTGGATCCACCCTGGTCCTTGAGCAGGGTCACCTTTCTCAAACATACATGCAATGTCACAGCGAATGTCCAAGGCAAGTCCATTTCCACGAGTCCTTCCTCTAAGCAACATGGGGTACGCTGGCAAAGAAATTTCAATGCGTCATTCCTACTTGGCAATGACCCTCAGCAGTTATCACAGATATTAATAGGATAACGAAAGAAAGAAAGGAAGGAAGGAAGGAAGGGACTCATAGTCCGTACCATTGGGAAATGCTTTAAAACATATATTAAAGGCTTTGTTTCTATAGTGTTTCCCAGGGTCCTTAACATCTCCATGGCATATTAACATTTTAAAAGGAGCCCAGAGTATACTACATTTTTTTTTATTCTTGGCTGTATAATCCTCCCCTCAACCTTTTATTAAGGAGAATCTCAAGGGAAGTATGTCTTCTCATCCACACTCAGAAAAAAGTGAAAAGAAATTTAAAGAGCAAGGTTATTATGGCTGAAATATTCTCAGGATTGATGAGACTAGGATATTCTGAGAAACAAATCCTTCTAGGAAACCTATCAAATACAATAAAATATATAAACTTCAAGGGCTCAGAAAGACACTTGTTTTTATTTGATTCAAACATTTTCTATGTTCATACCTATGCTTGCATATCTCTCTGAAATCCAAGAAACCTTAAATATTATATGAAAGATGGAGCTAGGACCACTGAAAATTTTAAACATTAAATTGTGTTAAAGCTTAGCTTAAGTAACCAGGGACTTAGTGAATTTTTATATATATCTCCAAAAGAACTGCTTTTTTAAGCAGAAGGTTTGTGTATATTACAAATATTTACCATTGAACATTGAATCAAAGTCATTGCCCTCCACAGTATTATACTATCTCCAACTAATAAATGGAGAAATGTTATATTCTGTCCAAAAGTCTTTGTTAAACTCTTTGGATATTTGATATTTTAGAAACTCATTTATAATGTCACCTGGAAAAGTTTCAAAAATCTGAAGGAGAGTATGTGTTAATGTGTGGCTCCATGTCAATGACAAATATGCATTTAGGCAGAACATGCTAGGAAGCTGATATTTTCTCATTTTTTGAGACCCATGAAAGGAAACAGAAGATAGGCCCAACTTAAAAACTATGCTCCAGTATCCCAAAATGAATGGGTAAGTCTTACTGCATTTAAAATTTTCTATACATTGCTTGGGAAAGTATTACCACCTCAGGCCTGGTTAACAACATAAATAAAAATTTGAACTTTATTGCCTATAATTGCTTGAGAAAGTTCGGAGAGAAAAGCCATCCCTGAATACAACTCCTCAAGATAATCGGTCTCACTTATAATATCTCATTCCTACTACAGTCTCTTAGCTTCCCAACTCCCACATCGAACTCAGTGCCTAGAAATCTGTCCTTTCTGTCAACCTCCCTTCCTCACTCCCTGTGGTTTAGGCTTATTTTCTGTCAGAATAGACCTTGTCAATATCCTCAATTTTCTTGTTCTTTTATGGGTTACAGACTGTAAGTGTGTGACCTTCAGTCTCGTTCCATCCTCCCCAAACTCCACACTCCCAATAGAACTATGGGATTTAGAAGTTCCCCAAATGTACCCTGCTGTTCTGGGCTTTTGTTCCTCTTCTTGTGCTGCTCTGTACTTGAAATGCCTTTCATACAAAGATATATTTAAAGTCTTTTTGGGAAAAATCTCTATGAAACAATCATGATCATGCCCCTAGATTAGATGTAGTACTCATCATTGGTGTCCCATAGTGCTCTGTAACATTACAGCAAGGCTTTTTTTTACCACTTTATTAAAAATGTAACTAAACAATACAATGAGATGCTAATCAATATCAAAAGAAAAATAAGAGTTTGGTGGCCGTGTTCTAGAGCTGGCTTGTGAAGTTTCCAAGAGTCAACTATGCTTCTCTTTCCTAAATCTTCTTTCAGTAGCCTTACATTAGTGGCTTGAAATTGACTGTAGTGGGAATATTCACACCACAGGAATCACAAACATGCAAATCAGAATTGTTTTCCTTGCAGATCTGTTTATTAAACATTCATCATAGTAGTGATAGTATAACACTTCTAGTTATTAAAAGCATATTAATAATGTTTTGCTCTACATATGGTAAATGTGAATTACCATAAACTCCTTCATTCTAAGTTTCCAAAAGTACATGTATTGCACATGAAATACATTTTGTTATTTTAACATAGTGCAAATTCTACAACTAATATCTCAACTGTGATATATTTCTTCATAGACCTATTTTATTACTACATATATAATTTCGAAACATAACCCAATATTTGGCATAATTAGCCATCTCTTACAGGAAAATCAAATTTATAAAATTTGAGAATATTAGCAAATAGTTTCACATGTATTTTTCAATATGATATGATATATACATTTTATAGATGATAATTAGTTTATGAGTCAATATTTTTTCCTATATTCTAAATATCTGTATCATATACTTCATATTTCATTGTCTAGCATAATACCTTTAACATATTTGACTCTAAATATTTGACTAGGACTTTGCAGGAGACATAGGTAATTATTTTATCAAGAAAATTATTTAAAGTTTATAGAATTTAATATTATATTTATTTAAGATATTCAAATTTCTGGGACTAGGGATGTGGCTCAAGCGGTAACGCGCTCGCCTGGCATGCGTGCGGGCCCGGGTTCGATCCTCAGCACCACATACCAACAAAGATGTTGTGTCCGCCGAAAACTAAAAAATAAATATTTAAATTTAAAAAAAAAGATATTCAAATTTCTGTTCACTGATTTCAGTTTTAAATTTCCAACTGATAAAAGCTGACTCCTTGGTGGTAGAATACTCCTTTTTTTTTTTTTTTTAAGAGAGAGTGAGAGAGGAGAGAGAGAGAGAGACAGAGAGAATTTTTAATATTTATTTTTTAGTTCTCGGAGGACACAACATCTTTGTTTGTATGTGGTGCTGAGGATCGAACCCTGGCGCACGCATGCCAGGCGAGCGCGCTACCGCTTGAGCCACATCCCCAGCCCCTCCTTTTTTTAATATGAGCATTTTTCATATAAAATAATAATATTGATCATTTGTTTCACACCATATTGGAACACTTGAATAATCTGATATATCTATAAGCATTAAAAGATATCAGATTAATGGAGCTAGTAACTTTTGTTCTCACACTGAACCATCTGCTCCCCAGTAACCAGAGGAGAAGGAAGGGCAAAATTTGTGTCTTGTTATTGGAAAAATTGGAAAAAAATAAAACTTTATTTTTTCCAGGGATACAATATTTCTTCTCCTTTAACTTATTTAATAAGTTTATCATTCAATATTTATTAATTGACTACTATATGTTAGATGCAACACTGACGCTGAGTCTATAGAAATTAATCAGCCATGGAAAGGAGATAAAGGTATTGAAAGGAATCAAGTGTAACATGTGCCTTGCTGTAATGTTACAGAGCACTATGGGACACCAATGAGTGAGTAGTACATCTAATCTAGGGGCATGATCATGAGTGTTTCACAGAGATTTTTCCCAAAAAGACTTTAAATATATCTTTGTATGAAAGGTATTTCAAGTACAGAGTAGCACAAGAAGAGGAACAAAAGCCCAGAACAGCAGGGTACATTTGGGGAACTTCTAGATCCCATAGTTCTATTGGGAGTGTGGAGTTTGGGGAGGCTGGAAAGAGACTGAAGGTACAACTTACAGACTGTGTTAACAGATAACAGAACAAGAAAATTGGGGATATTGACAAGGTCTATTCTGACAGAAAATAAGCCTAAACCACAGGGGGTGAGGAAGGGAGGCTGACAGGAAAAAAGGACAGATTTCTAGGCACTGAGTTCGATGTGGGAGTTGGGAAGCTGTGGTAAGAGAGAGATATTATAAGTTAATCTTCCAGAGGAAGAGTAAATCCAAGTTCTTCCAGAGGAAGAGAATTTTGATGGACTGAGATAACAATGTTGAAATAGGAGTGAAGATAACTGAAAATGAGAAGCTCAAAGAGGTGAGCTGATTAGAATATTCCAATTAGGAACTGGGATAAAAAGGGAAATGGGAAGACATAGTATACCTGTCCTCCTTTTGACCTGTAAAACACTGAAGACTATTTAATCATCAAATTATTTACCTTTCTTAGAAACAACTGAATAAAAATGGTACTGGAAGATTATTTACATTGAAAATCTTTGGACCTGTCACTTATGCCAAACTTTCACATCTGTGTGTGTGTGTGTGTGTGTGTGTGTGTGTGTGTGTAAATGTTAGAAAGTGGATGGCACATTCCAGCACGAGTTACATAGAGTGTGAATAAAAGAAAGCAGCTTGGGATTTTCATGCCAGCAAATGTGGTTGTTTGCTGTTTTCCAGGCCATGTTTAGATTCTATCATTTTCACCAGTTTCCAAAGATGAAACTGAGATGTAGGAGTTTAAGTGAGAATCACAGCTGGGACTAAAGCCCATCCTATCTAACAAAGCCTCTAGTCCAAATTCATACCAGGCTAATTACTTAAGTATTTACATAGGAAGAACACTTACTTCATAAAGATAGAACTAAAGATTTGCAGGAAGGATTAGAAGTGGTTAAGAACTGTTAATTCCTTTTACCTTCAAGCCAGATGTTTGTTTATAAATGTGTGTGTGTGCATATGTATGTAAGTAGTCATTCATTTGCTAACTTGTTCCAGAAAGAGCTTTATAAGTGTTCAATGATTATGTAACACATTGAACTATAATGAATGAATCTGATTATGCCAAAGCACAAAAATAATTATATTCAAGAGAATAACGTTTCAGAAGGCTTTTGTTTATTTAAAGAAAAACTTATACCACTTTATATATATGTAGCAAAGTTCCAAGCAAATTACTTATTACTTCATTAATTTATTAACATTCATTACAATATAATAAGCATTTATACAAACGAGAAATCAAATAAATAGGCACAACAAGGGCACCTGACTCATTCTTAAATAAGAATGTTCTTTGCTGATGATAGGGCATGTTACAGTTGATAATAAGAAGGATGAAGGCAGAGTATAAAATTTGGGTTTGCAAATTATTAGTGGATATGGAGAGAGTAATGGAAGGGGAAAATATACTATACTATTAAAAATTAGTCAATAATTGCAATATTATCCAATATGGCTAACAATATCTTTATCCAAATTTTCTGTTTTGCAACATTACAAAATTATTAAATCAGATTTCAACTGTATTTGTTTTAATTACATGAATCTTTAAATATTAATTTTATCTTTTTTTCTAATATATTGGGTCAAGGAACCATTGCTTTTTTCTGTCCAAAGCCTTTTCCTGTCATTTCCTTTTCCTGATAATAGATGGGCTTTCTGATTAAATACAGTGGCCATGTTATCCATGTTGGCCAATTATGATTCCCTACATTTCGAGGTTTGCCTCTGTGATGGAAGTGCACCTTTTACCCAACCAAACATAATTGGTATCCTGAAAGGTATACAAATAAGGAGAAAGAGTTTTATGTTATTGTTTTTAATTGGTAAGCCAGAAATGGCTACTTGTTAACAATTTTACCAATAGCATAGATGAAGACAGTTCCTACCAGGAGAAAACGAGGCCACCAGAGCGACAAACCAATTCTAGAGATGGAATCAAATTAAACTCATTGATATGCCTAGATTGACTATAACCACAATCCACTGACCTCTTGATGCATGACTAACAGTTTTTCAAAAGTTAGCCTAATTATTTTCTGTTTCTTACCATTGAAAGAATCACGGATGACACTTCAGAAGATTGTTTCTAATTCTCACTAGTTGTAGATTTAGGCAAATCATACCTCCCTGCATCTGAGTCTTTTAACCTATACATGATTGAAATGGGATTGATCCTTAGATTGTTGTCTTTCCAAACATGACATGATTCTATGAACTGATATGTCATTAATTTATAATATTTTCACACTATATCCTACATTAATTCAAATATTCCATTTCTATCCATTTCCCTGATTATAACCATGCATAATTCCTACATGATTGGATCAACAAACGAGAAAAGGCACAAAAGGAAGTCATGACCAGTGGTATATTGCAGGGTTTAATTATTAATTGGCACTGTTTTCAGAAGAATGCAAATTGTAGATAAATTATCCCCACCCCAGAAAAGCTATTCATTCTCTACAGAAATAAAGTCTGTTTTTTTTATGTCTATTACTAAGTATTTTATGTTAGAACTTATTATCTGGATTGAAAAACATAATAAAGTCTATGCCAATTAGATTTGATTCAGGAAAGTTTATTAAACACTTATTCTGATGAAAAAATAATTTACATATCACCCAAACTGGGTCTCTTTGGGTCTCATGCTTAGTGCTTTGCTCTGCACATTAAACACTCAATAAATGTTTGTTAAATTAAATTAAATTGAAGGAGCTGCTTTTACTGCAGCTCACATGCCCTTCCATGATTAATGAATCATCACTAAGTGAGAAATTAATGAGTGTGCTCTACGCGTCAGGAAAAAAAATGTATTCTGTTTTAGAAAGGAACAAAATTTCACAGCAGGGAAGAAGACAGACAACTCCAGGAATTAACAAGAAAAAAGCTTGCAATAGCAGCTACTGACGTGTAGATATACTCAAAATAGTTCCCCAAATCACTACCTGGGAGCTGACATACTCACTAGCTTCAAGTTAATAAAGGCTTCACAAACCCCTTGTTCATACAATTAGAAAGGAAAAAGGAAACGGAAAAATCTTTTCAGGATAGCTCCAAAGTAGAAAAAACTCCAAAGTTCAGATTTCTCACTGCTACCATGTTTCTAGTCCCTCAATTCACACTTTTTCCTGCTTTCCATATCAGAAAACCAGCACACACAGTAAATCTAGGCTGACCCAAAAGAAAAGAGGGGGCCCTGAACAATGAATCCCTAGGTAGGCAAAGGGAATATTTCTGCATGCACATGTAGTTTGGCGGAAAACTTCAGCAAATAGGGTAATCTAAATAACCAGGCAACCAATGGCAAGAAGATCCCAGCACAGAGCAGCTGCTACTGAAGATGGAACTTAATTATCAGTGGAAAGCAGCTTCACATAATGAGAAGTTTGAAGGGTTAAGCAAATGAAACTGATAAAAAAAAAACCATCAAGGAGTCTGGTAGTAGATAAAGCTGGATATGGTTCAAAAGAACAAGTCATGGAATAATTAAGTAGGAGACAAGGGAGAGATCCCATTTTGGGTCAAAGATTTGAAAACACCATTTATTCCCACTGGAACACAAGCAATGGGCAAAGCCATTCATATAGATGATCTGATGCTGAATCAGCAAGATAGTGTCCCAAGGTTCTTTATTTCTTAGTTATGAACAGAATTGGTCTTAAATCTAGACCACCAGAAAAAATGATTGAGATAATGTATGTCAAGTATTTATCATAGGATAAATATTTCACTAATGCTGTTTTTAAAATTTTTTTCAGTTATATTATCTGAGGACAAGAGAGGAAAAAAATTCTCATGAGTAAAGCAGCATAATACTCCCAATCATTGTCTTGTTGTTGTTGATGGTGCCATGTTCGAATAAAAATATCATGTGCTATGGATACACCATAAATCATAATTAGTGGCCTTGGGAAATAATGAGTAGGAGTAATAATAAGAAACAAACAGAATATGGCTTCACACTCTTGGCATACACAGGGTCCTTTCAGATGACTAAAGTATCTATAGAGATTAGAAGAAGTCTACCCTCCTCATCCATTCTGTGGACACTACTGAGTATGGTCAATGGAGATAAGGGTCTTTATTTTTCATTCAGAATTAATTGTTAATGTACTCATGTAAACAAAGTAAAAGAGCTGGTTATAAAATTATAACAATTTCCCCTTTATTATTATTTGTTCAAAATTATCCTTCACTAATTTTCCCTATCCCTCCCTTCTCTTGGTCTGAAAAAAAATAATCTCAATAATTTCCATATTTTCTCTTACTTGGTACTAGTAACCAAAAACAAAAACAAAAATGAGTGTTTGCATTTGTTTGGTCAAGGTGTATGTAGACATGGAATACAGTTTTCAGATAAGACTGACTAATATTGACATTAAAATTTAATGGCAATTAATTTTATTTCTTTAAAATGGAGACAATAATTATCTACTAAAACAAATTTCTTCCATACTTTTCAATTAAATATAGATTAAAAATTTCTCCTTTACTTTCAAAGTTATATCCACCCACAGCAACCTTCACATAAGTCACTGACTTTTTAGTCTTTCAAATTTTAAAAATCTATATGAACTACTTTCCTTCAATTATACTAGGATTTACTTATCCCTTCCTGTAAGATATCACCACCATTACATTTTAGGGCTATAATTTTGAATTTTCCATGACTAAAAGTATGACACTGTCATGAGGATTTTATTTCTTTAGAATTATTATGAAAATCATTAATTTTAAGATTTGCAGCTCTACAAATGATGCAGAAATTTAAATCCACAATTTTTAAAAATACAGGCTCAATGTGGGATAAAAGAAAACTTGTTAAATTTTATATCAAAATAAGTACTAAAAAGAAACTATGTATACTTTTAATACAGGAAGTTGTAGCAATAAGTATTCACTCCTGCCAACAGGTTATTTTCTTCATTTATGATCCCAGGTTTTACAGTGTATTCATCAGGACAGCAAGAGCTAATAGGGGCATAAAATAAACTTAAAAATTTACCAGTCTTATAAACATTTGCACTGCTATATTCTTCACTAGTTGAAAGCAACAAGACAGCCTGTTAGGTAGCTGAATATAGAGTATATTGGAATTGCACCATATGCTGTTTCAAAGAAACATCTGACTTAGCCATGAACATGCTTTTGATTTATTAGTTGACTTCTGTGCAGACATATGTGATTTCTTGATTCTTTTATTCGTGTCACACTTTTGATGCAATCAACCCTCATGTTCTCCTCTCCTTTTCTTCAATTCCTGGGAGAAAATACAATCAATCACTGAGGAAATGTAGTGGATAACAGCCCTTTTTCTAATACAATATTCCTTTTTTTATCCTGTTGTTTTAAAAAATATATTTTTGAAAGAGAAAGTAAAATGAAGTGATTTATTGGTGATCTTCCTCTCTACAGATTTTTGAATTTGGAGTGACTCAATTTGTCAATTTTGATATTAGAAATTTATTTTAAAAATGATTAATTTTCTCTTACCTTTACAATAATTTCACCAATAAAAATGTGTAGCTTGTCTGATCATCCAGACCAAAATAGAAATGTGATTTTAAAGATCAGAAGGGTATATGTTCAGAAGGAAGCAGCAAACCCAATATTGAAAGGAAAAAGAAATGCATTTTATAATGTTAATAGCTATTTAGTATATACTAAATATATGCTGGTGAATATCAAAGAATTTTACTTGAATTACTACAGTTAATGCTCTCGACCACCCATAAGGCAAATTCTAGACCTAGCCCCATATTGTGGTCAGGATTGGGAGTCACTGGCCAAAGTCAGAGCCAGTAAGTTACAGAACCATGAATCAAGCATAGGCCATTTGGTGCTATGACTTGCACTTGAAAACATGATACTCATCTGTGCTCTCTTAGCTTCCATTCCCAAATTCCTAAACTATGAATCTATTATCATTGTCTTCAGATAAATATGAAGAACTGAGAACAGCAAGGCAGAGACATCCAGGAATCTGAAAAAATTATAAATACCCTCATCTTAGAGATGACATTTATAATTTTATAAGTGATTTGTTCAGATATTCTTACAACTAAGAACCTTTACTTAATCACCTAATTATTTTGGAATCAAGGTTAGAACCCAGGAGTCCTGCCAACTGTATTCTTTCACCAACTACCTTGATACTTAATAATTTCAGCCCCTTAAATCCTAGTCTGAGCTGAAATTTGGTTTGATAGGAAGGGAAACACAGGAGGATCAGGTGAACTGCTATCATAATTAAAACTACTTAGTGCTAACCTTGATGCTAAATGGTGAGGTGAAATATAATCATGGTTTCAAAGGTCTACAAACAGATCAGACTAATGGGTGAGATGTAGACACAGTATTAAAGTAGGTATAATTAGTTCATCTCGCCCACTTTCTAATGAGGAATGAAACTTAAGCTGCTGTGACTACTGGGATTTTTGGTTGTGATTGAAATGATTAGTGGAAATATAGAACAAAATAAGCAGAAAGAAAGGGAAATATATATATACACACACACACACATATATTTGTATATAATAAAATTATATATATATATATATATATATATATATATATATATATATATATATATATATATATATATTTGTATAAAATAAAAAAAATAAGCCATGATTCTATTTCCTCTTGAATTCTTTGCAACTCATTTACAACTGTAGCACTGTGACAAAATTGCTGTATTCCAGTTCACCAGTAACTCATGTGGCTAAAGCAAGTGGTCAATTCTTAGTCTTTATCTACATTTTGAATAGTATTGAGAACAATTTCTACATCTTCCCCTTGGTATCTAGAATACTCCATTTTCTTGTTTTTTCTCTCCCTTCACTGGTTCCTCTTTGTTAATTTCTTCATATGGTTCCTCTTCTTCCCTCGGATAGTTACATGTTGGAGTATCCCCAGTATAGTGCTTGTTTCTCTTTTCTATGTGTTGTACCAAACATGTTAAAGAAAAAAGTGAGTTTCTATAAAGGTAAATTAAAACAAACAGGCAAAAGTGTGAAATTAACCTAGATTTCACATCTGTTTGTGAAAATTGCTTTCATGTTGAAAATGCAAAAAAGTAAAAATAAAGACTTTGGATCTAGCAAGCATGTAAATTATCATCTCACAGGGCAGTCTGCAACATGGTATAGACAAAATTGTCTAATAGTAATACAGCAAGTGGAAAAGTAAAAACTAAACAGAGTCTGAGGACTCCAGAAAAACTGATCAGTCTGAGAAACAGAATGAGGATCAGAATGGCATTGTGTAAACAAAAGCCCTGCAGTAAAATGATGTGAACTCTTCCCAGGGTTCCAATGCTGAGTGGAAGACATCTAAACTGGCTCTTCCACAGAAAACTATTCTTTCAAGTCATTACCAATTATGTCTACAGACAGAAGCATGTCTCAAAATGAATCTATAGTGTAGCTATTTGCAAACTGAGCCAATCAGGATTAAATAATAAGACACATGTTTTTGAGAGAGTTGCATTGTCAGTAGCCAGAAACTAAAAGAAAGCAACTATTTGTTACTTAATATGTAAATTTGGCTTCTAATATTCAGAAGCAGGAAGCAGAGCCTGAGAAAGCTACTTATCCGTCAAAAAGAAATAAAGAAAGAAAAAAAAAAGAAAAAGAAAAAGAATCTCCAATGCCCTTCTCAGAGGTGATCAAGAGGCACAATGAAGGAGGAAGAGAACAGAGGTAAGTATATACAATACAGTAGAAAAAGGAGCTACTTCTAAGGATTAAAAATGGAATCTAATCACAGGACATTTCTGCATTCCTAGGGTATAGAGAGCTATGTAAATCCACATCCTCCAAGAAACAGAAGCTAAGATAGCAATAAAAATAAAATAATTTTATTGGATCAAATTCCTATGTGTTATGGTTTGGATGTGAGCTGTGCCCCCAAAACTCACATGTAATACAATGCAAGAAGGTTTAGAGAAAAAATGATTTGGTGTGACAGTCTTAACCTAATTAGTGAATTAATCCTCAGATAGGAATTAACTAAGTGTTAACTGAAGGTGGATAGGGTGTGGCTGGTGGAGGTGGGCCTTCAGGGTGTGGTTTGTGGTATATATTTTGTATCTGGCCAGTGGAGTCTTCCTGCTTCCTGATCATCATGTGAGCTTCTTCTCTTCACCACACTCTGATTCCCTAATGTTCTGTCTCAGGCTCTGAGGAATGAAGCTGGCCTTCTATGGACTAAGACCTCTGAAACCATAAGCCCTCAAATAAACTCTTCCTTCTATACAATTGTTCTGGTTGGGTCTTTTAGTCACAGTATAGCTGACTAAAACACTAAGTGAAAGGAAATAGGGAAAAAATGGGGTCCAGTTAAGGCTGGGACAGTGATACAATCTGTCTTGTCCTTGGTCCAAATTGGAAGTCCATGCTGTTGGGATCATAATAGTCTCTGTTTCTGTCACTGTGATCACTTCATTCATGTGCCCATCATGTCAATTCTAGGCTGGCCAAGTTATTTTATATACTAGGTTGACTCATGTCTTTTCCATGGTAGATGCTTTCTGATGATCATTAAGGCTAAAAATCAATTCATACTTTGTACATTCCCATATGTCAATCCACTTGCATCTACTTCTGGGCTCATCTCTAATCATCTGGTCTTTTCCTTCCAGACCTCTGAAGATCACCAGACCATGGGCTACTTTGCAGGAATCTATGAATATTCTCACTTCTGTTTACTTCTCTTTCTATACAAAGTGGATGACCAGGTTCACTGCTTATAGTGATTTTTCACTGGGAAGATCTGCCCTCTCTACCATCTTGTGAGGCTATGATATAGTTATCTTTAATCTTAGCTTATAGTCATTACATAGCCAAGATACTTACAGTTCTAACCTGGGTCTTTTCTTTCTCCTTCTATATATGAATATTTTCACCAGACCCATACAAATGTGAACCATTTCTGATCCCCTTTTATCACTGGAATAGAAAAGTCTTTATTGATCTGTTTTCACAACAGTGCCATATCTGATGCAGCAATTGCACTCAGAGCTTCTACTGTTAGACCTGAGTTAGTTTATGGTCATTTTCCTGACTCAATCTTTTTGCTGCAAGAGCTAGATTGACAATTAACTTAATATAAGGTGGAGAACACTGTCCCTGCATCATCTAGCTCTTAAATAGTGGCACTGAGCCCCACCATCTCCACTGGAATCAAATATTGTTTTGATTACTATCTTGGTTGAGGCTTTGATGGGACCAGATTCAGACTTTTCTATTTTTCCTCTCCCATTATTGTAGCTCTTACTTTAGGGACCCAATATTGGTGTTAATCCAATTGCCTAGTTGATCAGTTTCAAATATATATTCAAGGATGAGGAAGTGACCCATTGGTAGGTCCTGAGTAAATCTGAGGGATTGGAAGAGATATATGAACTCCAATCTGAAGAATGAACATGAGATGCCTGTAGGGTCACTGAAGTGGGAGATAGTTGGGAAGGGGTTCTCACTAGAAGAAATAGCAGAAGTGATAGTCCTGGGGCAGAGTAGTGGGGCATGTAAGAGGAGAAGCCCTCATAGCATCTTCTCTACAGCAGAGCCTTTCCCAAATCATTTTCGATCACAACCTTCTATTTCCCTCAATACCTGAAATATCTTGTTATTGTTGTTTTGCTTATCCATCTTCTATCATTAAAAAAAAAAAAGAGGTTTCATAAGGGTAAATACCCTTGTCTTTCTCAGCCCAGGTTCTAGCGAACTAATTTATGAATTAATAAAGGCCTTGTTCCTGAAGCACAAAGAAATAATGGGAAAGTTATTGAAAGAGGAAGAAGCAGAGGCAACGGGCAAATCTTGCAGCACTTGTAGGCCAAAGTCAGAATTTGGGAGTTTAACCTAAGAACAACAGAAAGCCATCGAAGGGATTAGCAGAAAAATGAAATTCTCTTAATTAGCTTTCTAAAATACTATCCTGGCTGCATTGTGCACAGTGGATTGAAAGGAATAGGAATGAGTAAGGGAAGATCAGTTAAGGAGGTCCTTGTGGTGCTTTAGGAAAGATGATCAGTTTGGACTAGGAAGAAGTATGAGAGATAAAGAAAATTCCTGGATATGTAGTCCTCGGGTATCTTGGGGGAAAATAAGCTTAAGAACCATATTTTTGAATGATTCCTATGTTCTCGAAATGCTAGCTGACAAGTGGGGTATCTTCAGTGGTAGGAAGCAGATAATCAGTGGATTATGAAGCTTGGAGTTGGAAAATGGGGTGTTCTAGGCAGAAGGCAGTGAAATCATGAGTATATGCCCCATTAACCAAACGGATCATTTTTGTTTGGCAGGAACATAAGTACATAACTCCTCTAATATCTGAGTGATAGATGGTGAATATTTAGATGGATTCTGAACAGTATGAATAACTTTAAATCAGGCTTCACAAACCTGGTTGGAGACTAGAGAGCTTGGAAAGAAAGACGAGGAACTATATCTCCATACTCATTAGCATCTCTCTAGCACCTAGACATATTTGAATAAATAATAAACAGATCAATTGAATCTGGCTGGAAGTTATGGATTGTGTGGAGGAGGGGAGTGCTATAGGTGATAATGCTTCCCACCTGATGAAGCATTCTAATAGCAAGATGAATCATAATGTGACTGGGAGAAGAGGAGATGGGATTAGACCTAAAGTGAAATTCATCTTAATTGTGTGAGGATGAAGTGGCCAGTATTATCGAATAGGAATTCCAGACATTGCATAGGGAATGCAATAATCTTGTTTTATAGCTGACAGCAATGTTAGATACACCTTGTCAGGGATTAGGTAAATCAGTTTAATCAGATATTATTTAATCCCATTCCATAACATGGAGTCACAGAAAGGAAATGTCCAAACCACTTCTTTGGCTTATTCAAACATAAGTAAAATTCAAGCAAATGAAGATGGGGGCTAGTGAGACTACCACTCACTCTAGAGATGGCTGATGCCCTAGGCTTGTGGCTTTTCTGAAGCAAACAGGCATGACAGTTCCTAAAGACCTCTTGTTGGCTTCCTGCAACTGAGTGTCAACCTAGCACCATCTGGAGACTGATATTTAATCTTGACTTCCCTGGATCTTGAGTGGAACACAGAAGGATGAAATTGCTTGAGGAATACAGCAAGTTAGCCTATCTGGGGTGACAGTCCCCAGGTATCAAAGATGTCTGGTGAAGAACTTGGTATTGAGAAGTTCTGAGAATCTTGGGCTCTGATCCTTGTGAGTTAGTGACTGAATGTGTAGGGGAAGTGTACCAAATGTATGCTCTCCAGCTGTACTCTCCAATAGAGTAGCTACTAGCCACATGTGACTTAGTTAAAATTAAATCAATGGAAAATACTGCTCTCAGTCACACTAGCCACTTTTTAAATGCTTGGTAATATATGTACTAGGGATTATCATATTAGATACCTACAGAACATTTCAATCATTGCAAAAGTTTTATTGGATAACTCTGCTCTAGACTTTCTAAGCTTTTTCATTTGTAAAATGGAAATGTATTTCTTGCCTGTCTCATGGAAATAGAGGCTTGAATGAGATAATGTGGGTGAAAAATGCTTCGAAAAAAATGTTGCATGCATATAGGACAGTGTGGTAGTATGATTATTGCCTCTCTTCTGGCTCCTACATTAAACCCCACTGCCTAACACCAGCAGCCTCCATGTACCAATTTCTGTCCTACAGGAATGAGCCATCCTGTGAGAATACAACCTTTTCTGAGGACATTCTTTAGGCTATGGAAGATGTTTACTGATCATGGCTTCATGTAACCAACCAGCCTCTCCTGGTTCTTATCAAAGCTGCTGATAACAATATCCTCAAAAAAAAAAAAAACTTGGGAATCAACCTAACAAAAGAGGTGAAAGATTTATATAATGAAAACTACAGAACCCTAAAAAGAGAAATAGAAGAAGATCTTAGAAGATGGAAAAATATACCCTGTTCATGGATAGGCAGAACTAACATCATCAAAATGGCGATATTACCAAAAGCTCTCTATAGGTTTAATGCAATGCCAATCAAAATCCCAACGGCATTTCTTGTAGAAATTGATAAAGCAATCATGAAATTCATATGGAAAAACAAAAGACACAGAATAGCAAAAGCAATTCTAAGCAGGAAGTGTGAATCAGGTGGTATAGCAATACCAGATTTCAAACTGTACTACAGAGCAATAGTAACAAAAACAGCATGGTACTGGCGGTTGGACCAATGGTACAGAATAGAGGACACAGAGACTAATCCACAAAGCTACAACTATCTTATATTTGATAAAGGATCTAAAAGCATGCAATGGAGGAAGGATAGCATCTTCAACAAATGGTGTTGGGAAAACTGGAAATCCATATGCAACAAAATGAAACTGAATCCACCCTCCTCTCGCCATGCACAAAAGTTAACTCAAAGTGGATCAAGGAGCTAGATATCAAATCAGAGACTCTGCGTCTGATAGAAGAAAAAGTTGGCTCCAATCTACATATTGTGGGGTCGGGCTCCAAATTCCTTAATAGGACACCCATAGCACAAGAGTTAATAACAAGAATCAACAAATGGGACTTACTTAAACTGAAAAGTTTTTTTCTCAGCAAGAGAAACAATAAGAGAGGTAAATAGGGAGCCTACATCATGGGAACAAATTTTTACTCCTCACACTTCAGATAGAGCCCTAATATCCAGAGTATACAAAGAACTCAAAAAATTAAGACAATAAGACAACAAATAACCCAATCAACAAATGGGCCAAGGACCTGAACAGACACTTCTCAGAGGAGGACATACAATCAATCAACAAGTACATGAAAAAATGCTCACCATCTCTAGCAGTCAGAGAAATGCAAATCAAAACCACCCTAAGATACCATCTCACTCCAGTAAGATTGGCAGCCATTATGAAGTCAAACAACAAGTGCTGGCGAGGATGTGGGGAAAAGGGTACTCTTGTACATTGCTGGTGGGACTGTAAACTGGTACGGCCAATTTGGAAAGCAGTATGGAGATTCCTGGGAAAGCTGGGAATGGAACCACCATTTGACCCAGCTATTGCCCTTCTCGGACTATTCCCTGAAGACCTTAAAAGAGCACACTACAGGGATACTGCCACATCGATGTTCATAGCAGCACAATTCACAATTGCTAGACTGTGGAACCAACCCAGATGCCCTTCAATAGATGAATGGATAAAAAATTGTGGCATTTATACACCATGGAGTATTACGCAGCACTAAAAAATGACAAAATCATGGAATTTTCAGGGAAATGGATGGCACTAGAGCAGATTATGCTTAGAGAAGCTAGCCAATCCCTAAAAAACAAATACCAAATGTCTTCTTTGATATAATGAGAGCAACTAAGAACAGAGCAGGGAGGAAGAGCAGGAAGAAAAGATTAACATTAAACAGAGACATGACGTGGGAGAGAAAGGGAGAGAAAAGGGAAATTGCATGGAAATGGAGGGAGACCCTTATTGTTATACAAAATTACATATAAGAGGTTGTGAGGGGAATGGGAAAATTAGCAAGGAGAGAAATGAATTACAGTAGATGGGGTAGAGAGAGAAGATGGGAGGGGAGGGGAGGGAGGATAGTAGAGGATAGGAAAGGTAGCAGAATACAACAGTTACTAATATGGCATTATGTAAAAATGTGGATGTGTAACCGATGTGATTCTGCAATCTGTATTTGGGCTAAAAATGGGAGTTCATAACCCACTTGAATCTAATGTATGAAATATGATATGTCAAGAGCTTTGTAATGTTGTGAACAACCAATAAAAAAAGAAAAAAAAGAAAAAAAAAGCTGCCTCCCAAAATCAGTCTTGCTCTGTCCTGATCACCTGAACCACACCTAAGCCCCCCAGGCAAATCCCTTCTGTTTTGAGGACAATATTTTAAGTTGACTGGAGAAATGGCTTCAGTCCAGTATGGTTACCACATCATCCAGTAGCCTCAAGCAGGGCCTGCTTCAGTGGTATGTGACCTGTATATTTACATGGGGCCTTATTCTCAAATGGGCCGTGTTATAGTCATCCTGAAACTCTCAATAATGTCATATTTGGACATATTTGTAATAGAAATCCAAAGGAATACTGGATCATACACATGAGCAGAGACACAAGCAAAATTATGTCAGTCTGTTTTGTTCTTTCTAATTCCCATGCAGTGTTCATGATATCCATGATTATAAGTAGAAGATGAAATTCAGATCAACTACCAAGTATGTCTATTACATCCACACTTGAGTACACAATAGCCCTAAATAGGCCATGCTTTCTATTTGAACCAGAACTTGCTTCAATAACAGAAAGATGATGATGTTCTGAGAAATAGGAAAAAAATAAGGAAACTTATCATATTCTTTATTACTCATATTCATTCCCTGTATTAGTGACTACTTCCACTGAAAATGATGAAATAGAAGGAAAGGATAAAACAAAACAATCTATATGTCCTTTTCCATTCAATTTGTCTTATTCATCATTAAGACAAAGGTAGACTATTAGTAGAATGTGTGTGTGTGAAGAAGTGAGATTTTTAAAGTTGAGATAGTTTTGAGCAGAGTTCCCACTGTTCTAGTAAGAAAAAGGAATGTTTACCTGCAAGCTACAAAAAAAAGGAGTCATGCAATTTGGGCAATTCCACATATGAATTAAACACTCATATTTGCATTTAAAATAGGCATTGCGTAATATAAAGAAGAATGGTAAATATGCTGATAACTGAAAATGTTAAAATTCTTTACTTAGAATTGTATTAAATGGCAAACAAACATCATGACAGGTGAAAGACAGCAAAAGAAAGGATATTGCTTCCTATTTTAGTACCTTATTTATAGTTTTTCCTGCTGTTTGAAAAAACATTTTCATTTTGTACTAAGTTTTGAAATTATGTAGCCATCCTCAGTCACATGTAGTTAGTTAACTTCTCATCTCATTCATTTAATATTGAGTAATTAAATTTAAAAAATAGATTTTGGTAGGTGTGTAAGTTTAAAGTGTCTCCAAAATGAGGAAACTGATAAAATAGGCTCCTTAACTGAGAGGAAGCACAGCTCAGTAACGAAAAGGACTGGTTCAGAGTCAGAGTGCCAGAAGTAAAATTCTAGTCCTTGTCAACTTTATTATCTAGATCAATTAATCTTTCTGTGCCTCAGTCTGCTTATCAATAAAATAAAACTCTGATAATAACAATGCTTTGTGTATTGGATTGCTGTGAAAATTGTGTTCATTAATAAATATCAAATACTGGAGCTGGTTGGCTCAGCAGTAGAGTGCTTACCCAGCACATACGAGGACCTGAGTTGGATCCTCAGCACTAAATAAAAATAAATAAATAAAGGTATTTTGTCCAACTACAACTAAAATATCTATCTATCTATCTATCTATCTATCTATCTCTATATATTGAACACTGAAAATAGCATCTGGCATATTTAAGTATTGCAAAATACCATGTTACTATTATTTCATGAAATAGAGCCTACTTTTGATCAGAAATCTGAGTCACATATAGTGCTTTATTATAAATTAACATTCTTTTTTTAAAATTATAAGTGACAACAAATATAATTACCTTTGCTAAACACTGTGTAAGCATATATTTATATGACTTGAGGTCTTGATAAGTAAGCAGGACTCCAACATGATTTCCTAAAAATGAGTATTTTCTGGTAGTTTTTATCTTTTCACTAAACATGTCCAGATACTCTATAAAGTAATCAACTTGTAAATAGCCAGACTTCATGATTGTTGCTTTGTGTTTGAGTTACAAATACAATGGAATCAGGAGAAATATAAAATCCAAATTATACATTTTTTTAGTGGTAACCACATAGAAAAAAAGTAACTTATAACAAAGGTAGCTGAACAAGTTTGCCTCAATATATCTTAGAGACTTAACCAGGTATGGACGTCTAGGCACAAATCATACATTTTATTGATTGAACACAACTTAGAAGGTTCAATTCCACAGAGAATAAAGCCCACAGAACTTAGAAATGTAAAGCAGAGTTTGTAATTACAAGGACCTAAGTTCTTATATCTCTAAACAGTTATGAAACTCTTACACGTTACATATCTTCTGGGGTTTTCAATGCAAGAAGGAAATAACTTTCCAGACTAATAATTAAAAACAATAATGTAACATTTATCTTTAAAGAGTTTTGTGGGCTGAGAAAACAAATATTTTAACCTGTTTCAAAGTAAAGTACTCTTTATCAAAGCACTCTGAAATCATTTTACTAGAAAACCAAAGGATATATTCATCCTTTTGAAATAATTCTACTCTCCTGCAAATTATCCTCAAAATTTTTGTTTTTTCACTCTGGCTCATATTTTTATTTCCTTTTGACCTTTTCCCCTCCTCTTACCATACAATCCATCTAAGGAAGAGCCCTTACTCATGGTGTTGATATCCTCCCAAACATATAGTGTAAAAAAAATCATTTCACTGACCATAATTTAGGATTTTTTAACAAGATAACTTTACAATGATTTGAAAGGAGTCAAGAAACCATCAATTTTGATATTTCCCATAGTAGTAGCTAAAAATAATACTTTGAAGTTACAAACCTCTGTAAGCTCAATATTATAAAACAGAATTCTCACAGATGGTATGACACTGGTAAACACAGTTCTACATATTGAGGTCTAGTTTCCTTCTTAGAAGTTTTAGAAATCTAAATAGATTGATTCTGCACCTCTACTACTCTGGATAATGTCAAAGCCTAGCTAAATGGCACTACTGTTTGACACCTACCTTGGTGTCTGTGTCTGTACAAAGTATCTATAGATATCTAACAACTTACTCCTGGATTCACATAGATTCAAGCCAGAAGTTCTCAACATTGATCTAGTACCTAACTTTTATTTTTATACAAGGTACTGAAACCCCAGAAGTTCTATCCCTTGTCCAAGGATATGACTCAGTGAGTATGGTGGGCATAAATGATCAAGTCTCCTTCACTCCAAGACCAGCTCTTGCAACTCTACTCACCTTTATCCACTTTTCAGGTAATTTCTGTAGCCCAAAGATTATCGGGAGTAATGCATTAGTCATTAGGTCCTTCTGATAAAATGCATTAACTCAGAAACTCAAGAAGCATCTGGACTTTTAGATACTCCCCTGGCTGTTTAGAAGTCATGTGATATTCTAATACACCCATATAATCCTTTATTCTGCTCATGGGTTTTGAGAGATATAAGAATGTTGGTCTCAGACTAGGCCTCAATCTTTGCAATAATGAGTGAAGAACCATTGGTCATATGGCCTTATCCAGAATCCTTATTGTGCCAGAGACTTCTTTTGAAGAGATTTCTTGCCAAAAAGAGTCACTACAATCTTTCAGGTTTGGGGAACTGGAAAAATGAAATAAGCTAAGCACTGGATGCTGAAACTGTTAATGTTTCAGGTTAAATTATTGCCATACATACTTTTTTTCTTTACCTCACTTACTTCCTGTTATGGCATTAAGATATACAGTACAAATAAACACATGCAGAAAAGGAAAGTGTTTTAAAATTGGCCCTTATTCCTCTAGGGCCAATATAGAACCTGTCTGCCTGAGAGGTAAAGGGAGTATACTCTTCTAAATTATAAGATCAACACAAGCAAGGAGAAGTTCCAAATTGGGACTAGGCTAAGAATTTAGGACTTAGCCTGTCTTATGGATGTAATTATGCTATTGCAGAAAGCCTGCAGACATGGAAAGATGACTTCAAATAATACATGCAGACAGCCCAGAGGCCAACATGTTTAAGTGCAGAATGGGTTGAAACTACAGCCATAAAAAATTGGCCTTTAGAATCCTAATCCATTAAAACAAAAAGGACTCTTTGAGGACATGTCAAACAGATGAGAGATTAAGAAACTAAGGCCCATGACAGTTAAGAGACCTTTCAAAGGTCACGTTACTGTCAAAGACAAATCAAAGTTTGTCCTCCTTGTGTATTTCGTATTTGCAATTGGCTCTTAATATTGCTATGAAGCAGAAGTCCAACCCTTAAATTTAAGTAAATGGCTTAAACCTATAAAAAAGGAGAATTTTGAGATATGTGAAGACTCTGGGAAGAACGATTACATATTTTCCTTTTGTCACTATTCAGTGAGCTCTCCATTCCTGCACGGCCACTGCTTTTGGCTACGATGAAGCTGTGGAAACATTTCTCCTGGATTCATCTATTCCCTGGAAAGGAAACTCAATCTGGCTTAAGAGAAAAAAATTCTCTCCAAGTAATGATAAATTGTCTAAATTGAAAGCTCACACCATAAACAAATCTGAACAGCACAGACATCTTACAAAATTAAATTTCCATCTAGTGAATTTGAATGATGTTTTGAGAAAAGGAGAGGATGATATTTTAAGCTCTGCTTCATATGATTTCCTCCCATCATTTTGTTTTTAAGGCTTACTCCCAAGGTAACTGAAAACACAGTCATAAAGGGTTTTCTTCCTTATTTCTATATGATTTGTTCTTAGTGAAATGCTGAATGTGGTTTAAATGTAACCACTACAAATACTGTTTCTACAAGAAAATAAAGGCCTACAAATTTTGATGTATAAAGAATTATGTCATTTTACTGAAATTAAATATAAACTAACATATTATTGGATATGATAGGAAGTCTAGCTGCAAAAAATATTCATTATAAATTTTTACTTTTCTTTTAGCATGTTACTGGAACTAAAGTTTATATTTTCATTCAGTATATATAAATTTGATTCTTTTAGTGTTTCAAATTCACCAGAATATTTTCTTAAAACCAGTACCACTGTATAGTCAAAACTAAGATGCAGTTGATTTAAATTACTCTTTCAGAAAACTCAGGAATGTGAGTTCTCAATTTTTTAATATAAAAAATATACATGGAATTTTTATATAACTGTAATCAGGACCGTAAGTACCTTTCTGAATTTATCTCCCATTTCTCCCTATCCTGTCTAGCTTGAGACTCCATGTAGTGACGGTTTCTCATGTTTGTCTCAGGCTTTTCCCCTGCTTTGCTCAGCTGCTCTGTTCTTTAATAACACATGCCTGAATTCTACCCAGGCTTCCACAGCTAGGTCAGATCCTTCCTAGAGCTCAGCATTTCCATACTAACCTGGTTTGG
Organism: Spermophilus citellus; assembly: GCF_964194105.1. Taxonomy (NCBI): domain Eukaryota; kingdom Metazoa; phylum Chordata; class Mammalia; order Rodentia; family Sciuridae; genus Spermophilus; species Spermophilus citellus. Next base: position 48,624,820 of record NC_138194.1, on the reverse strand, counting down.
AATAATCACATATTCCCAACAATTTTTGTAGGCCTTCCCTCTCTTCCTGCTGCACCACCAACTTTTACTTTATAATGTAAGTATTTAGGGAGTAAGTATTATAGCAATTTAGAGTGAAAATTAAAAATCAAGCAACTTGATTTCAAATCCTGCCATTCTGTTAACTAACTATGGATTTAAGGCCTGACCTTTTATCTTTCTTAGCTCTAAGTACATTATTTATAAAATGGAGATAATTATAGAACCTATCTCATAAGTTACTGTAATATGCTAAGATTCTGTGGTATGTGTATACGTGCATAGCTTTGAAAGGTGCCTAATACGTAGTAAGTTTTCAATAAATGTAAACTATTACCAATACTCTGATGTCATCATCATCATCATCATATCACTTGTAGTTGAAAGAGCTTCCACTGATAACTGGGTAACCCAGGAAGAGCTTCCATTGATAACTGGGTAACTCCAAGGCTTTGTTTTCTTATCTGAACTAAAAGTATTAATCTTTGTTATTAGTTATTTATTGCTGCCTAACAAATTATCCCAAAATTAATGGAAAGTATTCATTAGCCAGGCATGGTGGCCCATATACCTATAATTACTAGTGACTAGGAAAGCTGAGGCAGAAGGAGTGCAACACAAGGCCAGCCTCAGCAACTTACAGAGAACCCAACTAAAAATAAAAAGCACTGGGAACATAGCTCAGTGATGGAGGACTTCTGGGTTCAGTCTCCAATAACCCGTGACACACAACAAAAAAGAATTCATTAGTTCATAAATTCTAGGGATCAGAAATCTAGGCAATTCTGACATTATATTCACAATTTTCAGAAGATACAACCTATGTATCTTATATTATAAAATGACCCTCTATATTCTTTACATATTTAGAGATTACTTTTGTATTATCCCTCTCATTAGGAGTTTACCTATGTTCCCTTTGTATTATTTTTTCTATTGCTCTTGTAACAAATTACCATGAACACAGTGACTTAAAACATTAGTTTATTAGTTTATTGTTCCACACTTCAGCAGTCCAGCACCATCACCAATCTAAGGTCATGTAGAACGGGATTATGAACTTGCCTAAGCAATGATTGACTTACAGTATAAAGTATGTTAGGCACAGTAATGGTCCTCCAAAAATGTCCATACTCAAACCCTTGTGAATAAATTACTTTAAATCATGGAATTTGCAGGGAAATGGATGGCACTAGAGCAGATTATGCTAAGTGAAGCTAGCCAATCCCTAAAAAATAAATGCCAAATGTCTTCTTTGATATAAGGAGAGCAACTAAGAACAGAATAGAGAGGAAGAGCATGAGAAGATCACTACTAAACAGGAATGAGAGGAGGGAAGGAAAGAGAGAGAGAAGGGAAATTGCATGGTAAAGGAAGGAGACCTTCATTGTTACACAAAATTACATATAAGAGGAAGTGAGGGGAAAGGGGGAAAAAACACAAGAGAGAGAAATGAATTACAGTAGATGGGGTAGGGAGAGAAGACAGGAAGGGAGGAGATGGAAGGGGAGGGGAGGGGAGATAGTAGAGGTTAGGAAAGGCAGCAGAATACAACATACACTAGTATGGCAGTAGGTAAAAAAGTGGATGTGTAACTGATGTGAATCTGCATTATGTATATAGGGTAAAAATGGGAGCTCATAATCCGCTTGAATCAAATGTATGAAATATGTTATGTCAAGAACTTTGTAATGTTTTGAACAATAAAAAAATAAAAAAATAAAATATTTTAAAAATAAATATTAAAAAATTAAATAAATAATAAAAGAGACATTACACCTGTAATTTCATTACAAATCTTGAAATAGGGAGATTGACCTGGATTATCCAAGTAGGCCCCGTCTTATCTCAAGAATCCTTAAATGCAGAGAAATTTTCCTGGCTATAGTCAAAGACAGAGACATAGCAGAATGATTAAACAGATGCCACATTGCTGGCTTTAAAGATGGAAGAAGGTGGCCATAAGCAAAGAATGTGGACAGCCTTTGGAAGACCTGGAGACTCCAGAAGAAAGGCAGCCTAGTGACTACATGATCTTAGGTTGGTGATGGTGTTGGACTGCTGAAGTGTGGGACAATAAACTAATAAACTAATGTTTTAAGTCACTGTGTTCATGGCAATTTCTTACAAGAGCAACAGAAAGAATAATACAAAGGGAACATAGGTAAACTCCTAATGAGAGGAATAATACAAAAGTAATCTCTAAATATGTAAAGAATATAGAGGGTCATTTTATAATATAAGACATTAAGAATCATTAAAAGTCTCTAACAACACAACTCATGGAGCTATTTTTTAAATCATTGTATGATAAATAATTACTTATCAAAAAAATGAGAATATAAACTATTTTATTTTTATTTAACAAACACTTGTAGGACATTTACTATGTGGTAAATAGTTATAGATGCTTTGTAAATATTAGTCATTTAACAAAGTTAAAGAATTAACCATCCAGCAGGATATGGTGGTGCATGCTTGTAATTCCAATGACTTGGGAGGCTCAGGCAGGAGGATTACAAGTTTGAGGCCAGCCACAGCAATTTAGCTGCTGAGGGCCATTGCCAAGTAGGAATGACGCATCGAAATTTCCTTGTCAGCGTACCCCATGTTGCTTAGAGGACATTCGCTGAGACATTGCATGTATGCTTTAGTAAGGTGACCTTGCTCAAGGACCAGGGCGGATCCGGGTTTAGAGCTGATCAGGTTTTAGGGAGTATCCTGTCCTTGGGTTTAGGGAAGTTCCAGGTTTAAGGTGTACCCTGGGGGGGGGGGAGAATAGGGCGTATCCTGCTGCCCGATCCTTCAGTTCCCGTTGAGTTCAGAAAGTATTGGAAAAGAAAGCCTCCTGGAATAGGTGAATTGGGCGGCGCAGAACTGGGATTTCCCCAGAACTTGTGTGTAGAGGCCAGTGTGAGTTTGGGAATAAAGATTGCTGTTTGAATCTACAAGGTGTGTAGCCAAGACTGCGGCATTTAGCAAGATCTTTCCTTGAATAAAAATGGTGGGGGAGTGGGGGTGTAACTCAGTGGTAGAGTGCCCCTTGATTCAATGCCCAGTACCATACACAAAAAGAACTAACTATCCTTATTTTACAAATAACAGGAACGGGATTATGAACTTGCCTAACAGTGCATAGTTTGTAAGGGGAAAAGCCAGAATTCACTTCAGATGCTTTGGCTCCAAGTTCATGCTTTAGTCACCACATTTCTTTAAAAATCATTACCAAATTATATGCAACAATCACAATGTAATCATATATATTCCCAGGAAATTGTTTCATATGTGTATATATTTTTTATTTGGACCAAAAATAATCCAGTATTCTGGGTTATTTTATCAATTCATTGATTTAAAAGTCACTAGGTGTCTCCTGTGCCACAGAGAAAGAAAAAATAAACCAGTGACTTTCCCCTTAAAGAGTTCACAGATTAGTGACAAGAGACAATGACAAAATGATGTAATAATTTATATATGACAAAATAATATAAATTAATTCAAGTAAAACCATCTCTTATGACCCCATTTCAATGAGTTAATGATTTAAAAGGAAGAAAAGTATCTAAACAATTGTGTGACATCTTAAATACTACAGTAGGCCTAGTATGGTGGTGCATGTCTGTAAACCTAGCGACTTGGGAGGCTGAAGCAGGAGGATTACAAGTTGAAGGCCAGCCTCAACAATTTAGCAAGGCCCTAAAGCAACTTAGTGAGACCATGTCTTAAAGTAAAAATAAATAAATAAATAAAAAGGACTGGCGATGTAGCTTATTGGTAAAGCACTCCTGGGTTCAATCTCCATTTCCAGTAGAAGCACATAATTAGTGCTAAGACGCACAGAAAAAGGCATAATATTTCAGGAATTGGCTGAGGGGACACTGAAAATTTTAAAGGAGAATGACATATGGAGTTTTGCATGTTTTTGAAAAATCATTCTAATGAGCAATGGAGAGAGGAAACCTAAAGAGACCTAAGGCTAGAGGACACCATCTTGTTAGTAAAGGACTTAAAGGAAGAATGAGGATCTGAATTAAGACAATGTCAGCAAAGGGGGAATGAAGTTTTACAGTGGTATTAGAAGACATTATGGACAAGGACCCCGAATATGACTGTCCCTATTCCCATAAACATATAGGCCTCTCTCAGGAAATAAGAGCACATGAGAATAAGGAGAAATTAGAATCAATGGCTATGTAAATACCAAACAAAAGAAGGGCAGGAAAAGTATTTGGAGTATATGAAAGGTCTTGGTGTGTTTCCAAGGAGTTTGGACATTAATTTCGAGAAATTAGAGTCTGGAAAAATGTGCTCCAGTCCTTGCAACCTGTGAATATTACCTTAACCTGGTAAAGGGGAATTTGCAGATATAGTTAAAGTTATGAACTTTGAAAAGGGGAGACTCAACCTACTCAAATGGGTTTTCAAAAGGCTATAACCAGAGGGAGATAACCATGGAAGAAAAGGAAAAATCTTAGAAGGATGAGAAGCTCTGAACCCATCACTGCCAACTACAAGACAGGAAGAAGGCCCCAATCCAAGAAATGTGGGCAGCCTCTGGAAGCTGACAGCCAGCAAGGAAAAAAGAGACCTCAGTCCTACAATAGCAAGGGACTGAATTTTGCCAATGACCTGAATAAGCAAAAAATAAAATTTAAACAAAACAAAAAACAAAAAAATAGATTATTTGATTGAAACTTCACAAAAGAATCAGGCCAGTGGATACCTTGATTTTGGCCCTTTAAGACCCAGTTGGATGTCTGGCTTACAGAACTCTAAGATAATAAATTGGTGTTGTTTTGAACTGTTAATGTTGTGGTAATTTGTTATAGCAGCAATAGTAAAATAACATAAGATCTATGTTCAACTTTTTCCTAAAAAAATCAAACATATTGATTTAAGAACAATGTAATATGCTAATATAAATTTAACTTCATAAAGTCAGCAATCTTAAAATATGTTAGGGGCATAAATCAATGTCTTCTTTACATTTTTATTATTAAATTCCTTAGAATCTAAAAGTCACTAAGAGGCTAAAAGAGGATACAAGATGCTATTGTATTTTTTAAACGTTTTTCTTGTATTTAAAGGTAAATAAATAATCAATTTTATTTTATTTTTTTCAAGTTCTCACAGTAAATGAATGAAATATACTCTGGCTTTTAGTTCTTAAGCCCACAGCCAAGTCTAAAAACTTATAGAATGTCTGCAGGAATATATAAATCCTAGGTTTAAAACAACTAATGTGTTGCATTTACAGGAGTAAATCATTCACTCAAAGTAAAAAAAAAAAAGCCTTGGTTATTCTGTCCCTGAATTGATATTTATAAGCTCCTAGAAAGTTAAGAGCCATGTAAATCTTCTGTCCAGTTCATATTTTTATCAATATTGCCAAGCAATACTTCTGGCCCCCAACAGGTTTTTGTTAAATAAGTGAAAAATAAATAAGTGGAAAACATTTTTAAGCAAATATTTTAAAAAATGGAATCAAAACTTTCCTGAAACCTCAGCTTACTAGTCCACTACAAAACTAAAGATGTATACTCTACCTAGAGGTTAAACCCAGAACTTACTTTAAATATTTTCAATAGAAGTCTTGACTGTTATACATATTTCCCTATCTTATACAATTTCATTTAACAGAGCATAAATGTCTTCATAGATAGGTTATCATTATTATCAATACATAACTTGATGCTCATGTGACCTATACAAAGCTTCATGAACTAGAACTGCTCTCTGAAAATGTAATCTATGCCAGTCTTCTCTCCCCTCCACCAAAAATTTAGTTAAGTACAGTACTTCTGGGAGTTATTCTGGAAGTGCCACATAGCTGCCTACTTTGCAACTGTTAAGTGAAAGACTTTAGTCATCTTCAAAGAGAATTTCTTACTCTCTAGAACATAAGTATCCGTATAAAAATTATGGAAATTGCATAATTTTAAATTTTTCAAAGCACTCTCATTTCAACATATAATCAATATAAAATTAAAGAATATTTTACATTCTTTATTTTCTTCCTCCATACCTTGTCTTAAAAAAAACCTGGGCATATTTTACACTTAGAACAGACCTCACTTAAGACTAACCCCATGTGGTTAATGGCTACCATACTGAACAGCTGCAGTCTAGAAAACCTCTGCTATACCTAAGTGAACTACAAACCCTATCAACTTGTACTCTCCACTCCATCTCATTTGTACTCTAGGTTTACATGGCGGAAAAGACTTTGATTCATTAATTTAAGTAGTTATGATCCTCTATCCAGGCCAATTCTCTGCCCCTCCCCACTAAATGTCCTTAACATACAAAAGGCAACATTCCAGGTATAATGATGTCAAATTGTGTTACCTTTAATGTAAAAATGAATTTAGACAGTATTGGTGTTCATGCATACATTTTATCTTTTCATGTTTCATACATGGAGTAACATCTGTTCCATAGAATAATTCCTGAAATAAAATACAAGTCAAAAAATTTAAAAAAGCAAAAATGAAAAAGCACTTCTGTAACACTACTTTCAGAGAATAAGTTCTCAGTGTTTAACAATAGACTCCTGGTAAGACTGAGCGCGCTCTCCTAAGGGGTTTGTGACAAGAACTAAAAGGTTCTTAAAACCTACTATGTGCAGGAAATCTTTACTTCTTAAACTACTCTATTTCGTTCAAACTTTGGCGCTTCCCAAAGCGGGCTGCACATAACTGCCTGATGGGCGCTCTTCCTACGGACCCCTCTCTGAAATTCTGACTCGATGCCCTGGGGTGGGCGTGCTCCTAAGAGCTGACGGGAAGAACTGAGAGGGGGCCTGGCCCAAGTGACCACTACCCTGAATTTACCGGCCCCTCGGGCGCATCTCTGCACGGCGGTCGACCTGCCTTCTGGAGCCAGCAGACGTCAACACCACCAAGCCCGCGGTAAAGGTTTGTCTGCACGCACCGCCCTACTGTCCTAGTCCGGACACAGCCACCCAGCCCGAGGGTTCCCGCCTCACGAGGTCGTCCCGCAGCAGGCCGCTCAGGGCGAACAAGGAGACCCGAGTTGTGGAGGCACCTCACCGCCACCCGGCGGCGCTTCTCCGGCCGCCCGCTGTGGCGGCTGCCCGCAGTTAAAGCCCTGCCCCCGAGAGCCCCAGCTTCCCGGCGGCCCCTGGACACTGTAACCTCTTCACGCCCGGCCCCCGACCCGGGGCTGACCGGTTCGTGACTCTTCTGCCAATCAGAGACGTTTTCTCCAACCAATCACCGTGCGCGAGGTGTCCTCTTCGGCCCTTCGTTCCTTCGGCTCTTCGGCCCTTCGGCTCCTGCGAGTTCTCTGTCTCGGGGCCCTCTCGGGCCTTCTGCAAGGCTCTAAAGCGTAGTGCTCACTGGTGGTGTTATTTCCTTTTTTTTTCCCCAGCCACTTCCGGGTCCTGCGTCGCTCCGGAAGCCCGCGAGTTCCGGAAGCCCGGGTAACCCACATTCTGCTAGGAAAAAGCCAAGCTTTCCAGAGTATGTTTCAGAAAAAGTTACGTGGAGCGTGGGCGTTTCGCAGACTCCTAAGGTCAGTGTCTGCCCGAGAGCGCCCGAGTGCAAACCTGAGGTCCTGCGTACAGCCCGGGAGGTCTTGGAGTTTCACGGCCTTGTAATTCTCGCCGTTTGCTTCAGTTTCCCTGTTTATTGGCTTCCTGTCTTCCTGGAAGAGGCAAATCAAAGTGTCTTGATTTCGGGAAACATTGTAAAGCAATTACAAACGCCTACAGATGTTCTTAGGTTTGCGCCATTGAGGGCGGGGGAACACGCAGCTAGAATTGAACCCCTCTGCGTTCCGCGAATTGCCTTTTTTTAGAGACGGACTTAGACGTGTTTTCCTCGTGAAAAGATTTACTTCTTATCAAAGTCTTTCTAAGAATCATCCAGGATCCAAGCTTTCAGTAAAACCCGAGGGTTCATATAAAGAGTTACATGTGATACCAAAAAATTGAGTAACTTAAGTGAAAACCCATTTGCTTAAAAGTTTTGGTTTTCTTATGGGAGGAGATACTGAGAATTTTCTTATAAAATTTTGGAGTTGATTCTATTTCTTGCTGATTCCTTATCAGGAATGTGAAAATCATGAGCATTTTCCTTTGAGTCTTTAAAAGTCATTGTTTGCGTATTTAGTTAGGGACCATTTTCTGTACACACAACATTTTAGTAAAAGGCTTTTCACAGAATGAGACCTGGTAGTTGAAAGTTCAAGTCTAACGTGTTTTTTGTATTCTGTGGTGTCCCTTGCAAATTTTTATGTAGACAATTTTTAGCCATTACAAGGAGACTGAGGCTCCCTCCACCACAATTTCTAACTAACCACCTACTTGTATGTTAAACTACTCTGGTCTTGCCAATAATATCAGTTACTTGTGTCCAGATAGATAAAGAGTTCAGTGATCTTGAGGCCTTTGAAAGAAGGGAGATAGTGAAATTACTGAACGTAAAGAAGAACCTCTATTTTATTTATTTATTCTTTAAAAAGAAAATAAAAGTGTTGGAACATAGAATACTAAACAAAGTCAGGCGATTTGGGTTCTAGTCCCTATTCTGGTTTGCCTTTGTCGAACTTCACCGCTTCAACTTTTATTCTCTTTATTTTTAGAAGTTAGATATAGCTCTGTGGGCTTAAAATTGTTTCATAAAAAAATTCTGTAGAAAGATCCTGGAGCCATGCAGAACAGAGACAAAGCAAGCCAAGTGTCAGCTGTATATTAACAAGAGCAGCTATTTATGTGTTCTGTTTTTATAACAGGGTTCCTGTTTAAAATAATTTATTCATATCTTTAATTTTTTTTTTGTTTTTAGTTGTAGATGGACACAATATCTTGATTTATTTATTTCTATGTGGTGCTGAGGATCAAACCCAGTGCCTCAAAGGTGCCGCAGGCGCTCTACCACTGAACTTCAGCCCCAGTGCTTAATTTATATATTAGGCTAAATGATCTGCCTTTCCTTCTAGCATTGAAATTCTTTTTTCTTAGGACAGTTGTTCATTTGTATTCGACATACATTCATTTGATTATTAAAGTTTTCTAAATTCTGTATTGGTGCTCATAATAATCCTTGCAATAAGGAGCACAAGTATTTTCCATTTTACATATTCAGTATGAACCTTACAATATGTTAGTGGACTTGCCCATTGTGACATGTTTAGTAAAGTTGTAGCCCCATCTTTTCCTCACAGCATCATATAATTTTAAAGTTTCTGCTCCTCTTGCCCATAAACCTTGTGTTCAGATTCCTATAGCACAAGAAAAGTGTGTACTATGTACATAGTCTGTTTCCAGATAAAAGTTCTACTCTCAGTTGCTTCCTTTTTTCTTCTTTTGATGACCTAGGTTGGACAACCAAGAAATAAATTGCATGTTCTCTTGATCTTTTTCCTGTGAAGTGATAGTAGTTTCTAAGCATTCTGTGTCTCTCTTCCACTCATTAAAATGTAGAAGCCTTAGGAGAAAAGCCCTGAATTGGTCTATCTCCCCCATGTCCATTAACCTGGCACTGCCCTTTTAAAGCCTGGCCCTGTGGTTTCTATATGTAATAATGGAGGCAGGGAAGGGTAGCATGTGTTTATTTTCTTACCATATTCCCATCTATACAGTCAAAATATCCTTTTCTATAATGTTTTTTACTCTATTTAATCTATTTTATATATAAGAACTCTGCCTTCTTACCTGCTTGTCAGTTAAGATAAAATTCCATAAGGTAAGGTGAGATAAAATGTTGTCATTTCTTTTTCCTTACTATTAAAATACAAAAACCAAGAGCTGTGAAGTCATTCTGTCTCGGTCATGATCTCTCCCTTCCAGTGTTCAATGGATGAGTTGGTATCGCCTCTACATTCATATATAGTATGTGTTCATAATAGGTAAATGATGAAGTGCCTATTTATTCAAATCTGTTCAGATTTGACATTCTATTCCTTTGAATTGTCCTTTGACCACACTTAATAAAAAAAAAGAAAAAAAAGAAGAGGTAATGTAGATTAGATACATCCCAGGCAGCATGGCAACTTTACTGCATTCCTTTTCTTTTTCCATCTGACTACACAAAGGAAATAAAATAGTAGAGTATAGGTTCAAAACTTTAGATCTCCAGTAATAGTATTTTATTCACATACCCCAGGATGACTCCAAAGAGGGGAGAATTTTTTGCTTTGCATTCTGTGGAATTAAATTTGATCCATGCTTACCAGATATCCATCCTACTCATTTCTTTCTATGTTCCAGTTTTTCTAGTATTTGCCAGAAAGTCAGTAATTGCCAGCTTGACCTTAGATAATTAATCTTCTCAAGCTTTAATTTTTATATTCTTAAAATAGAGATGATAATACTGTGTTGTAAGGATCCAATGAGATAAAGAATTTTAAAAAGATATATATAGTGCCTTATAAATAATGTGTATCACGTTGTGGTTCCTCTTTTGGGGTTTGTTTTTGCTTTTAGTGTTGGGGGTTGAACCCAGGAATACTTGACCACTGAGCACATCCCCAACCTGTTTTTATTATTTTTTTATTTTGAGATAGGCTCTTGCTAGTAGCAGAGTCTTACTCAGTTGATGAGGCTGGCCTCAAACTTGAGATCCTTCTGCCTCAGCCTCCCAAGCCACTGGGATGACAAGTATGTGCTACCATGCCTCTTATTCCACTGCTGATTTGTTTGAAGAAATTTCCACATTCTTCAGTACCATAAAAGGTGCCATTGAATGTGTATTCCAATAATTTTCAAGACATGGAATTCTATTAAACACTTGGATTGTAAAGACCCTTCTTTTTTATTTTTTTATTTGTTTTAATTACACGACAGTACAATGATCTTGACATATCATACATTTGAATCAAATGGGGTATAATTTCTTATTTTTCTGAGTGTACAGGTTGCAGAATCACATTGGTCATACAGTCACATATATACATAGAGCAATAAGACCCTTCTTAAATGTATAGGACATTCTAAATATCCAGTTACTCCATGCATATCATGTAGCTTGTTTGTTCATCTTTGGATTAGAATTTTTGCTGTAGTTTATGTCTCTACTCTTAATATTTAGCCTCTTAAAATAACTACATCTTGCATGTCTATCCTAAAGTGTTTATGTTTGCCTTTTAGGCCAAAAAACACCTATCAGTATACAACACTGGTTCACAGCATGGCTGTGCCACTTCCAGCTGACTTATTTTACACTACTCATATAATCTCTTTGTTCCCCAGGGTTTTTACTTTAGAGTAAAAATAATAAAAGAATGTCTTTCTTAGTATTACAAGGATTAAGTGATTTAATATTTAATTTTGAACATGGCAATTAGCTGTAGTAGTCACTTGTTAGCACTCAATAACTGGTAAATAAGTAGTATATGTTCATTATAGTTGTAAACTAACAAATTCATTGGGATCGTCTTCCTAATGTTTCCCTCTTTCTGTGAAGGTTCTTTCTTACCTGTCCTGCTCTGATTTCTCTATTTTAGCATTTTCCAAACTCAGTGTTCAGCATTATCATTTTTGCAGTTGGAAATGGCTGTTTTTTAAATTTCCTTCCCTTTTCAAGATTTCCTAAAACAGTTCCTGTAAGGATTCTAGGTAGGTAGTAGACTTTTTACATTGGCTTCCCCTGTCTACCTCAATGGATGAAGATGATAGTATGGCAAAATGACTTTGTCCAGCCACACAGTCTAAGTGACCTGGGCTAGAACACAAAACTAATCAAAGCCTGGTTAACCCTTTTCCCTTTTTTTGTGAAAACAACTGTTTGTTCCTGCAATATGCTTTCTCTTCCAAAGACTCAGAAATAACAATTTTCCGAAAGAGAAGAGTATAAAAACCTTGGTGTTCTCTTGAAAACATATCAGTGAAACAAGAACAAGATATTATAAATTGTGTTTTAAGGTTTAAAAAGATTATTTTGTGTAATTTTAAAATACTTGATCAAGTACACTATAGCTAAAATAAGGCACTGTTTATTGTATAAGGCAGATTATAATCTTGAACATTATATTTGTTCTGAGTTTTCTCTAAATGAAAAAATATAATTATTTTCCTTTTTGTGGCAAGCTGCAGTCACTCTAAATTATTTTGAGATAAGTATGTCATTTGAAGCTTATCTTTCATATATATGAGAAAAGTTTTTTAGAAAAATTTGTTATATACCCCCTCCATCCTCAAAAGAGAGAAAGAGCTCTTACATTAATTTTGATGAGGATTTCATTGAAGTTAGGAGAAATTTAATATTTCTCACGTCTTGGCTATATCCAGATGAGTATCATTAGGATTTATAACTTCAGCTATTTATAAACTATTGAAACTTAGTTTATATAGAGTGAAAGGGAAGAAAAACAGAGTAGTGACAAGTCACTTAGCAAGTCTGTGGCAGAAGTGGGATTTGAACTTAAAGAGTTGTTCATTTCTAGGCCTGTTCAGTGTGCCAGAGGTCACAGTGTACTAATGGGTCTCAGCCATAGCTTTTTCTGTTCTACTCATGTTTGAAATGTGTTCTGGGAATCGGTGTCCTGTTAAATCCCTCTTTGATGCATGTCCCCTTTATTAGTATTGATTTCAATACAATGGACAGTAAATCTATCTGACTACACAAAGGAAATAAAATAGTAGAGTATAGGTTCAAAACTTAAGAACTCCAGTAATAGTATTTTATTCACATACCTCATATGAAATCTTACTCTAAAACTTTTAAAAACCTACAGAGGGATAAAAATGAATATCTGGTCCCATCTACTTTGATTTGGCAGCATTGTCATTCTAAAAATTAGTCAGTTATTGTGAAACTGAAAAAGAACAGTCTGACAAGGGGTACATGGGTGAGTATGATAATATACAGATTAAATGTAAATCACATGTTTCTGCTGATAAAGTTTACAAGGCTGTAAATTTAAATGTAGAATTTTTGTAGGCAGTATACATTGACAAATATGTTTAATGGTAATACATCCAGTACTGAGTGTCTCGAAGCAGGTCAATAATAATGTGTATATTGATAGCAGCAATGTAGGAGATGTTACTTGGTATTATAGTGAAAATCCATGTTATCCCCTTAATCATAATTACATTAATATTGACGAGCCCTTGACAATACCCACATTATTATTGATAGATTTCTGTCAATAACATGTTCTTAAATAAAATATATTCATTCATTATTTGTACTATACTCAATAAAAGCTGTATTGTACATCCTGAATTTTCTTTCTTCCTCAGTGAGATAGTCATTTGTTTACTTGAGATGTAGATGAAAAAGTTTCAGTTTGGGGAAATGTAAAACATAAAAGGAAATTGTAAGTTATTTAAGCAATAAGGTCATTATGTTGCTACTCTTTGTAAGCAAATTTCAGAGGTTTTTTTTTTTTTTTTCCCCTATGAAGGAAAAGCAATGTGACATGTCTAGTGATAAAATGTCAGCAGGAGACCTTTTTAATAGTTTGTAGTGCTGGATCACTTTGTCTTAAACATATTTATGTGACAAGTTAATCACACTAACACAAGTAGATATACTTTTTATCTGGGCATAATTTTGCCTTAAGCATCTTTTTCACATATCCTTAACACAGTAGAATCCTTTTTTAACCCCAATGTTCTTTATTCTAAATCATCACTTTAATTAATGACTTTTATGTTTATATTTGCATGGATAATAAATGTTTCCCTCTTGGTTAGCCTTTTAGAATCTTAAAGAAATATACTTTAGAAAATGGGAGAGAGTGAGTCGCAAGATCACATATTAAAAGTAAGAACAGGGAGAAACATTGTTTTGGGCACTTTGACAAAAATCAATTTGAATTAAATCTGATAGTGTTTGGATTCAGAACAATTCCAACTTTAAAAAGTTACTTTTTTTTTTTTTTTACTGTTCAAGTTTGAGCCTACATTAAGGAAACTAGATGCTAATCTAAAAGTACCAATAATATGGTAATTGTTAAAGATTACTTAAATTCTTGAAAGTAAAGTAGAAATAGACTGACCAGTGTTTGGGCATTAGTACTGGCAATCGGTATAATAATAGAAGTCAGGAAAATAGTGACTTACCAAATATATAGGGGATTTTTTTTTTTAATCCAGAGTAAGGGTGTTATAATCTCCTTTTTGATTGCCATAGTTCTTAGTGAAATAAGTTAAATTACTTTGACTAACCAGAAAGTTGTTAACATCTTGGTTTTGAATTGTAGGAATCCTATAACTGGTCTCCTGGAACAACAGTTTTCCTTTGATTCAGTCTTATTGAACTCTGCCATTAGATTAATCTTTTAAAATTTATACTGTTATATCTCTTCAATGGTTATTCATGCCTACAGAATCAATGCAGTTGCCTTAACGTAAATGCTTTTTTATAATATGGTTAAACTGGCCCTTCACCCAATCTGATCATGGCAGATGTCTTTTCTTTCACTTCCAGATGACAAATGCAGCCACACTAATGTAGGCTAAATAACCAAGAACACACAGCTCACAGTGATACCCATCCCCAGCAAGATCATGGCCAAGAGCTCACACATTTCAGGGCTTTTGCATAACTTGTTCCCTTGCCCCAAATATCATTTTTCTCTTTTCTGTTTGGAGAGTTTTGTGAACTTTTATAGTGTTTTCATATTTTAAGATCCATTTTTTTACTTCAGAGATCAATGGCCAGTCCTGATTACAATAACATCCTATTTTTTAAAAAATACTTGAGTCAAAGGAAGTTAACTGACAGTTAAATATTTATGTAGACTCTCCGGTACCTAGGAGAATGCCCCACATTTGATAGATGCTCAATAAATATTGGTTCAGTTGAAGAACTATTTGTCAGAGAATTAGAATTAACTAAAAAACAAACTGTTTGCATTATATTATGAATAATTTTATGTGATTTAAAGGCATTTTTCTGTGTTTCACACCATTTGTGGAAGAATCTTATATAACAGTGGAAGGAAGAGAATTTTATAGTCTGATTAATTGAACTTCTAGTTGGGAGAGGGCTGGGTAGAGTTGGGATGAGGGAGAGGGAAACTAAATGTTGTTATATGTTGATGAAGAACCCAAGGTTGCAAATTTGTCTTGGACTGTCTGTACCATGTCCTGTGGAGCAGAGCACCCTGGAGTCAGATATTATCAGTGTGCATTGCTGAGGTTTCTTTATTTCTAGATAATAGTCACAGCCATGTTAGTGGGGATTAAGTAGCCAAGGGAACTGGAACCCATCCCTGTTCTGTAGAAATCCTGCTATATCTGCTTTCAGACAAGATGCAAGTTAAAAGTTGGATATGCCCCACTGAATCATGTCCCTGCTCCTCCTGCCTTTCCCTCCTACATGTACACATAGTGGTGACATCATGTTCATGGATTACCCACAATTATATTTTCGTGGTATAGTCACTACTTCCTGGGGAAAAATTCCTTTTACACAGGTTTACTAAGGCATTAGTATTAATAATTAAGATTTCAGTCTTTTAAAATGAGATTTACCAAAATCATTTCTTGTTCTTTTTAATGCTCATCCCTAACTAAAGCAGCAACAATATAGTAATAATACTGCTTTACAGTTTCCAAACTATTTCCATAACATCTAGTTTAATCTCAACAACCTGACGAGGTAGCTGTTATTTCCCACTTTTCAGAGAAGACTCTAATACTAATGATTTTTCCCACTTTTCAGAGAAGACTGTAATGCTAATGATTTTTTTAAAAGTACATAGCACATAAGTGCCAGAACTGGAACTTGACTTTAGGCTTGTTTAATTTTAAATCAGCTTTTTCCACTCCTTCACAGTTGCCTGAAGAGGAATGTAGAGCATGGTGGAAGTATTACACGTTGTTGAACTGTGATGTGTAATGGACAGTGTTTACTCTATGTTTATAACTAAAAGAAGTCACAAAAATAACTAGTTTTGGAAAATAAGGCCTAAGACAAAAACTAGAGATCCATTATTTGTCTGAAGGAGAAAAGACTGAAGAGCAGTTTAATAATAAGTCTTTTGGGTAGATTAAAGAATCTTAAGCAAGGAAGAGAGTGAGCCCAGCTGTTCCTAATCTATACTGAGGCCAGCCCTAGGGAGGAAAAAAGGAAAGAAAAAAATGTTAAACTGTAACAGAAAGGATAAGATAATTTCTTTTATAAAGTATTGTTAAATATTAGGTCTGTTAGAGACTATGTTAAGTCTCCGTTTCTGGCAGTCATTAAACATTTCTATCTTAACTAAATGTTCTAAAGTATGATTCTTGCAGATAGGAGTGTTTTGAAGTGCCTGATCCCTCTGAAAGACCACTCCCTTTAATGAGTTTCTCACTAAATATTAATAAGGAACCTGAGAACTAGATATCTTCCCAACTCATCCAGTTCATCTGGATGCACTCACAGGCTGTGGAGTGTGTACACTGATTAGCTACCAGACTAGTCATTGTATTGCATTTAAGTTCAGCAAACACTGAGCAGCTACTATGAGCCCATCATTACCGTAAATTCTAGAACTCTAAGATTTGATATTCATCAGCGACAATCTGGAACTCTCTGGACTCTAGTATTTATAAGGCAATCCAAAGGAAAGCCATCTGATCTAACACTGGGACTGTGGGACCAGATGGCTTTCCTTTGGATGTGGAATCAGGCTGTTGAAATTACATTGGTATCAAGTATAGTTAGAACTTTCCAAGAGTAGTTTGACAGTAATAGAGTTCCCCTTATCTTGCTGACCACAGAATATGAAATCTGGGGAATATTCAGAGTCATAGATGCTCTTACAATAGAAGAATTACTTATGCCACATTCCAAAATCCTGAATTATAGAATTTTGCTTGAGGAAAACTGAGTTTGGTGTGGCAGTTTGTAGGTGGCAGGTGATTTGAGAAATAAGGCATTTCTTAACTAACTTATGTTTAAGGAAAGAAAATGTATTCTCATGATAGGAATCATAGTACAAACACTTGACAACCCAAGTAAATGGCATAAATAGTTGCTGCTGGAGTTAAAAATCATAAGGATCAATGGGAACTGGGGATAATTACGAAGAAGTTTTCACAGAGAATGTTGAAATAGAGTTGGAATGTGGAAAGACAGAGATAGTTCAGAGAAGTGAGACTAGCTGGAAAGGAAGATAAGTAGTTTAGGTATATGAGAAAAGGCACAAAGGTATGACTGAAAGATGCACTGGAGCTAAAGGCTCCTTTGGGGAATGTTGGGTTATGAGGCTGCAGAGATGGAGACAGGCTGGGGCAACCTTAGATGTGAGATCTTGGTGTTTTATCCTGAGAGTAATAATAATGTAATTTGGTAAATATGGGCAGATAATTTTGTTAGTTTGGTTTAACTTATAATGTTTTTTTGTGTTTTTTCCTTCGGTTCCATAAATGTAGTAAGTAAATTAGAGAAAATTTGTTAAGTGCAGGAAAAAGGAAGAAAACTAATAACCTTACTGATTTGTGTATGTTTGGAATTTGAAATTTTTGTTGAAATATTATTTATGCCTTTGAGAATCTGGAATGCTATACACTTCTGTTGTGGCCTTAGTTGTCTGTGTATTTGTCTGCCTCCCTTCTTAGACTGCACCCAAGCACCTGTTGCAACCAGGATATACCCATACTTAACAGAGTTTGTGGAATCAGTGAATTATCTTAATCTCACAAGGACTACTTAATAGAAGACAGGGAAACCCTGTGTCCATGAAAGATTTGGGGGAAAAAAAAAAGGATTTTGCTGAAATTGATTAGTCCAGTAGTTTTCAACATCGTCAAAGAATTTATTAAATATGAAAATTCTTAGGTCCCACTGCAGATCTGTTGAATCACAGATCCTGGAAATGAGGCCCAGCAATCTAACAAGTTCTCCAAGTAATTCTGATGAATTCTTTTAAGTTTAAAACCCACTAGATGATAGGGATAATGAGACTAAAGGGTTGTGATGAAGATCACAACATACAAAATTGAATGCCTTGAGATATATAGATAAATGTATCTTTGTCTCAAACTATTAGAATAAGATATTTATACAAAGAAAGCTGAAGGCATTATAAATAGGATCTACCTATTTTATTTAGATCACTGCCTTCGTGATTTTAGCATTTAATTAGATCAAATAGATATTGGGCTTACCTACCAAAAGGGCCCCAGATTTACAGAAATCTCAATCTGTATTTTTTGTCCTATATTCTGCCTACTGAACTTTTTCATTTAGATGTCTCATATGAGTATCAGATCTCTAAAATTGCACGTATTATCTTTTCCTTACTGTTTCAGAGAATTGGATTACCATTTGCTCAGTTTTTCAAGTCAATTATTTTTTACTCAGTTCTTACCAAATAGCATCAATTTACTACCTCATAGCTCTCAAAGATGTCTTTTTCTTTTTATCACACATTGATACTTGTCTAATTATTAGACCATATTAATTTCTCACTAGATCATCTTTACAACCTCTTAACTGGGCACTATGCCTCCAATCCTACTCACAGCCTCAAATCCATTCTCTGCTGGCCAGAAAAAGCAGTCTGAAATGCAGATCTGATTAGTTCCTTGTTTACAACTTTTCAGTGGCTCTCCATTACCTTCTTGAGGACATGCAACCTCTTCAGTGTGGCTTTTCACACTTTTAGGATATGTTTTCTGCTTTCCTTCAAGCCTTATCTCTTGTTCTTGCCTCTCCATTTCCTTTGTCATTCCCTCTACTTAGCATAATGTTTTTACTCTCCTTTACCAGACTGACACTGCTGTTTAGATACTACCTCTCTAGGAATCCTTCTCTGACCTTCTGATTTATAGTTGTTTTACATAGTGCTGTGAAATTTCCCTTGCCTATCACTTACTGCATCTTACTGTATTAGCTTATTTTTTCGTATAGCAGATCCTTGCTTTCCTCCTGCCCTCTCCTCAGTAGATTATAGATTCCTCAGGATTGAGACTGGCTGTGAGGCTATTATATTACTAGCTCTAACATATTAAATTAGCAGATATACCACAAACATGGTAACATAAATAATAAGTGTTGTTTTGGGTATGACAATTTGAAATAGTTTTAAAGTTTAATGGATAGAAATTGTATTTTTTACCCCAAACATTCTACCTACTCATTTATCCATTCATCTTGTATTTGTAGAATATACTCTATATTCCAGGAAATGTGGTAGGTGCTATGAATAACTGTATTCAGTTATGAAATATGCCAATAATCATTACATCAGTGCTTATCATCTAATAGAGGAGATAGAAAATTAAACATTAGTTTGTATACAGAGCGTAGAGACCTAGAAAGAGGAAGAATAGAATGTGATGGAAAGAAGTAGAAGGGGCAGCTAATCCAAATTTGGAGAGTGAGGAAAAAGTAATGCTTGAGCTAATACCTAAAAACAGGGTAGATTTCTCAGTTAAAGAATGGGAACATTGTGTTGCACGCAAAAAGAAGAGATGGTAAAATCCACTAGTGAAAAAGAGAAGGTGGCATTTTATGACTAGGTGTCAGTACTTTAGGAGGGAAAGCAAGCTTGATATGCTTGGGGAGGTTTGTGTTGACATTGAAGTGGGGAGAATGCACTGAAAGCGACAGAGTTAGATAGTCCAATGAGATGTAATGGTCAGGGACATCTAGAATTTAAGAGAAAAAATGTGGGGGACATAGGGTAATACGTGGATTAGCAAAAATACTTTGGCAAAGAATCAACAGTGTTAGCAATGCATTGGATCAATAGAATGAGGAAAAGGAGCACTCTCTTTTTAACAACTTCTTTCTTTTTTATAGGTCCCAGAAAGTATGAGGCAAGGATTTCACAGAGGAACTTGTGGAAAAAGTCTCCATTGCCATAGTAGAGGGCTGTCAAGTCTTGAAGGAGCTGCAGGAAAGGGGAAAAGGTGAGATCTCCCCAGAAGGCTCTTGGCATTTATGGGTGAGAAGCATTCCTGTCATCTGTCTGGCCTAATAGAAAACAGCACTGTTATTCAGTGGTCATTTTTGTTTCCTGTACTTGATCTTGTTGAGCAAAAAAATCTCCTGCCACTAAGTCATCTAGGATCTGGTAATGTTAAAACTGACGCCTTGAAAACATCTTCTGTTGTCAAACTTACTCCCCACTTCAAGAAGTACAAGTTTATTTTAAGATATGTCTCTCAGTCCTTTTACTACTGACAAATAAAATTTAATCTCTTTTTGGTTAAAATCATAATAGAATTTGAAAGGACTTTAAAGGTGTTTTTTTTTTTCTTCATCCCTTTGTTTTTTAAGTGAAGAAACCAAGGTGAGAGGATCAGCTGAAATGATTTGTCCAAGATTTCATGGGCAGCTAGTAATGTTGACTCTCAGCAGGATCCATTCCTCCTTCTCTCACTCTAAGTGTTATCTTAGAGTGGTGGACTTCTCAAAGGCTTTGAAAACATGATTAAATTTATTGTGTTGAGAGCCCAATTTACATTTTTCACCTTTATTGAGTTGTAATAGACAAATAAAAGTTAATTCAAAGTAAACAAAATGAATATTTCATGTACATGTGCATTGTGAAATGGCTACCACAGTCAAATTAATACATTCATCACTCATCATTACTTAAAATGCGTGTTAGAGAAAGAGATGGGGACACTGAAGATCTACTGTCTTAGCAAATTTCAAGTAAACAATGCAAAATTAACTGTAGTCACCATGCTACATATTAGCTCCCCAGAACTTGTTCATCTTATAGTTGATAGTTTGTATCCTTTGGCCAACATTACCCAATTTTTCCCACTGTCAGCATTTGCCAGTTCATAACAAAATTTGAAATATCAAAACTGGCCTGTATACTTAAGTATAGAACTTTAATTATGTTGGCTTGCACATAATGTGTTTTAAGCCATTCATACCTAGCTAATCATTAATTAGCTTCTTATATTTCGCTTTTTTCCTTTAGCACCTATTTGTTGCCATCATCTATTTTTTTAAAATTATTATAGCATATTTCATTATATATTATAGATATTTTTCTTATAGTACTTCACGATGTATATATTTTTATTACTTTAACAATGACACTTCTTGCATTCTTATGGCTTCATGGTAAGATGTAGTAGCTTTTTTGGCAGTAGTATAACAGAAGAATAAACACATTGTTCATTTATTTTTCTGACTTATTTAAACATAAAATGTATTTAAGAAAGATTAAGTGGCTATTTGAAAAATAAAATTTTAGCTATGTGAGGTGGTGCATGTTTCTAATCCAAGTGACTCTAGAGGCTCACAAGTTTGAGGCCAGCCTCACCAGCTTAGCAAGTTTCTCAACAACTTAGTCCTGTCTCAAAATAAAAATTAATAGGACTGGCATGTAGCTTAGTGTTATGGTGCCTGTGGATTTAATCTCCAGTACCACAAAAAAAGAAAAAGAAAGAAAAGAAGAAAAACTATTTATACCTTTGGAGTCAATAGAAAAACTAGAAATTAAACCAAGATACCATCCATTGGTGTATTCTGAATAGTTCATTATATTCATATATTTTTCCAGAAGTCATGTTACTGAGCCCCATCACAGTTTGAGGATTTAATATTTTTCTTCTAGAATATCTGACAAGGAGTATTACTTAGAAGTATGTTTGTAGAAACAGGGTACAACAGCTTTTCTTTTCTTTTTTCTTGTTTTTTAGCTGTCATTCCTTTCATGAGGAGGGCCAAAAAGAAAACAAAAAGTAATAGAAAAGAAAAGGGAGAACTAAAGAAAGGAAGAAAGAAGAGAGAAAAGAGAGAGAAAGAAGTTCCAAGTAAGAAGTGATTGCCTGCCTGCCTTAAGGTTTTACACTACTGAAACGCCTGTCTTCTGTGCCCCTGTGTAATTTGTGAATCAGTTTTAGTTTTCCAAGTGTAAGTGGAAGAGGTAGTATGATATTATAACAATTTGATGATATTCCTTAATTTTATTTTTTTTCCTAGAGACCTTCAGAGAGGACATGGCACCCAGAGAAGAGAATACAAAGAGTACAGGCAGAGTACTCAGAATAAGTCAGTTGGATGCGCTGGAACTAAACAAGGCCCTGGAGCAGCTGGTTTGGTCCCAGTTTACTCAGTGTTTTCATGGTTTTAAGCCAGGCCTGTTTGCTCGCTTTGAACCAGAAGTGAAAGCGTTCTTGTGGCTTTTCTTGTGGAGATTCACTATCTACTCTAAAAATGCTACTGTGGGACAGTCAGTTTTGAATATTCAGTACAAAGACAATTTTTCCCCGAGCCTGAGATATCAGCCACCAAGTAAAAACCAGAAAATCTGGTACGCTGTCTGTACCATTGGTGGGAGGTGGTTAGAAGAACGATGCTACGATTTGTTTCGAAACCATCATTTAGCATCCTTTGGGAAACTTAAACAGTGTGCGAATTTTGTGGTTGGACTTTTGAAATTAGGTGGGTTAATTAATTTTTTGATTTTCCTTCAACGGGGAAAGTTTGCAACTTTGACAGAACGTCTTCTAGGCATTCATTCTGTATTTTGCAGGCCCCAAAATGTCCGAGAAGTTGGCTTTGAGTACATGAATAGGGAACTTCTTTGGCATGGTTTTGCTGAGTTTCTAATTTTTCTCTTACCACTTATCAATATCCAGAAATTGAAAGCCAAGTTATCCTCATGGTGTATCCCTCTTACTGGTGCTTCTAATAGTGACAGTACATTAGCCACCAATGGCAAAGAATGTTCTTTGTGTGGAGAGTGGCCCACCATGCCTCACACCATAGGATGTGAACATATCTTCTGTTATTACTGTGTTAAGAGTAGTTTCTTATTTGACATGTACTTTACTTGTCCTAAGTGTGGCATAGAGGTACATAGTGTACAGCCACTGAAATCAGGAATTGAGATGTCAGAAGTGAATGTTCCTTAGAAAGTAAAATTGTTTCCTTTGAGGAAAACTGTATTATGTACAAATTCTTAATATTAGTCATCCTAAGTATGGTACTTAGATGTCTCTTATAAGGCTGGTACTTCTCAGTCAACGTCTTCTCTTCCTTTGGAGAGATGACTAAATTCTAATCACTGTAAACGACATGATTCTAAATATATTATATAAAATATTTTAAATTATTGCATTCAATTTTTAATATCAGGAATAAAGGAGAGTTTTTGTCATATGACTATCAAGAAAGAGTTGGGGTACACTGGGATGTGTATAGATTTATTTTCAGAGATGATAAATATCATAGTCTGACAATGATAAGGCCCTGTTTAAACTTTAAGATTGTAATTTTAAGCTTTTCTCTAAAGCCAGTTTTCAAGAGGTTCAGTCCATAGCTGTTAGACCCCTTCACAGTTGACTTCTTAGGTTTAAAAAGTAAAAATTGCTTAAGGCAGCTTAGAAGTGAGGCCTAAAAACTACAGGGGACACCTGGCAAGAAGAATATTATTTCCTGGATCTCTTTCTTTAGTCTTTGATTCAAAGCTTATGTTCTCAGCAAGAATATTGGTAGTTTTATGAAATACCAGAGGTCTTTAGCATGGTAATAATACAGGAGTACATATCAAGATGTACTTTGCTCCTTTTCTCTGCATTTTTCACTTAGAAGTTAAAAATGAATGTTTTGCTAAATAATAATCACATGAAAATATTTGGACAGTTTTTAAGTTACTTTAACAAAATATTTTTAAACAAGATCTCAATTTTTTTGGCTTTGACAATAAATCAAAATATAAAATAAAATAAATTGTGCTTTGATTAAAATATACATGTACATGTATATACAGACATATAATAGAAATAATTCACAGGTGAAACCACAACACAAGCATATTAATTTTTTTTCCTTTTTTTAATTCTTAAAGTGGAATAGAATTAGCATGAGCAGTGATTTGTCTCAAGTTATTCATTATATAGTAAGCACTTTCCTAGAATAAATATAGTACAGTGAAAATACAGGAAAACTTGTTCATTTTTCTCTTCACCTTCCATTCACCTTCCATTCAGCAAACACTTAGGTGCCAGGTACTGAGGAAGCTACTGTGAATATAATGGTGAGTACAGGAAAAATAGTCATCATCATGTAGTTTACCTTGTGTGATTAAATGGATTTTTGAGTTTAACTTTGGTTTAATTTAAATAATAGCCAATGAATTTTGTTGTTTGGATGTAAGAGTTTTTCATATGTTACAAAGTTCACCTTTTTCTTCTCTAATTTTAAAACATTATTGTTAAAAACTTCAAAAATTTAGGAAAAAAATGAAATTGTCATTTTTTTCCCCACCGATCATCACAGTATACCGGTTCCTTTGATGGTACACACATTTCTTATTTACAGAATCATTTAACCTCTGTCATTGGGCATTTAGATTCTATCTACTTTCTGTAGTAAGTAAACACAATGATGAATTTGGAATATCGTCAGGCCTCCTAGTTTCCACGATATAAACAAATCCAGATTGAATTGGCAAAAAGGAAAATAATTTATTGAATTATCTCAGTGAAGGATCTGCATGTACACTGCAGGGCCAGTCTGGTTATACGTGCTCAAATAATTGTCTTCGAACAGTCTCTCGGCCATAATTTTATGATAAACACTGTACATGGTATGAGGGATATGAACTCAGGTTCAACCTGTGCAGTTCAGTTATATGTAGCCTGGGCAATGCAGTTAATCTCTACACTGACACATTGTGAGGATCGTGTTTAGGATATAATAGTAGTTCCTTCCATTAATGGTAATATTCTGAGTTGGCTTCATTCTCAGGCAAAATGATGGCCACTTTTGATGCTTAAGGTTTATATTCTGCCAGCTTTCTGATTCCACTGGAATGACATTCCTCTTCCTGGTAGTTCCAGCAAGAGTTCTGTATTATTGGTCTGTCTTGGATTACACACATTTCTAAACCAGTTACCACAGGAAAAGTGATGAAAAATACTGTTCCCACTTACTCAAATGTTGCTGACATTCCCTGTGTATACCACATGAACCTAATGGTGCTGAGGGGAGGCTGCTCATCACAGAAAACCAAGCTGCTCTTATAAGAAGGATGGATACTGGGCAGATAAAAAGAAGAGATCACTAATAAAGTTTACATTTGCCCTTATTATACCTAAAGTCCATTTGCAGTCTCATTTTCCAGTGACCTAGTTTATACTGATATTAATAAACAACTGTCTTAGAATACAGGTTTGAAATGATTAAATGAAGTCAAGATTTTGTTAAACCAACAATTTTATTGTTATTGTTATTTGATAGCCGAGTAAACTCTAAAGTAGGTGCCCCTATTTTAATTTTAACATGAGAACATAGTACTTTAAATGCTAGCTAATAAAGTTGTCAATTTTATGGAGTCTTTTTTTTCTTTTCTCCCCCTTGAGACTGAGTTGCACTGTGTTGTCCAGGTTGGCGTGATCTCAACCTCCTAGTCCTAAGTGATCCTTCTGCCTCAGCCTCCCCAGTAGCTGGGGCTACATTTTAAATTTTTAAAAAAGCTCTATTTAACATTTGCAACCTTCAGAACCATGAGTTCAGAAACTGAATGAATGTTTTGTTCTTTATTGGATAACCAGAACCTTTAGTTCTAGCATACCAATATAGAAATCTTAGCCAAATAAATAAACTTAGTGTCGCAGATTGAGTTCTATGGAAGCAGAGGTTCAAAGTGGTTGGAAATGCTAGACATACGCAGTCATTTTTCAGGATTGATGGGAGATAGGTTTTAGAATCTCTGCAGGTATACCAAAATTGCAGGTGCTCAAGTTCCTCATATAAAATGGCAGAGTGTTTGCATATAACCATATACATCCTCCCATATACTATAAATCATCTATAGACTACCTATAATACTTAATGCACTATAAATAGTTATGATGTATTGTTTAGGGAATAATCTGAAAAATGCTATACATATTCAGTCCAGATGTGATGTTATTTTAATATTTTTTAATCTGTGATTGCCTGAATTTGCAGATGCAGAAGGAAGCTGTGAACACAGAAATCTATAAATCAAGGACCCACACCTTGAAAGGGAAAGGCAGAAAAGTAGGGAAAGACAAAAGAAATGGTAGATTGTAATGCAGGCCTGATAAAACTTAACCAACCCAGAGAGGACCTCTAGAACTGGTATTCTCTCTATTAGTCACTAGGTAGGGGCTGTCCTGGGAAGGCTGTGACCACAGGCATTGCAGTTTCCTGCAGTAATAGCAGACGGTGAAGGAGCTAACAGCTGGAGGCAGTCTGCTGACCACACTCCACAGCTGGGCAGCAAGTGTATCCTTGAAGGAGAAATTGAGTGGCATGTATTAGTGTGTCTTGCAACTGTGTTTCCATTTTTTTCTTTATAGTTTTTTTTCCCCTTTCTTTCTTTCTTATAGGATGCTTGACATACCACACACCAGTGGAAGGTAATCAGTGAATTTATGACTGACTGAAATACTCTCGTGCTTGTTCCCGGAGCTCTGCCTCACTGCAGATAGCCAGGCCTCTTGGGCACATTACAGTTCCAGAGACTCTGTTCAGTCCCGGCCTCCCTGGGCAATGCCAAAAGACTTTATTTTTAACACTGAGGCAACTGATTGTACTGCCCAGTGATTTCAGGGCTCAACAGGCAGGAAAACTGGATCATATTTAGCTACATGGGTTTCTTCTTTAGCCTCAAGAATCAAACCATCAGTTATAAGTTTTCCCTTTGGAAAATAAAAACTTTTACACTTACATTTTTTTCTTTTTTCTCCCATGCAACTTGTTCTTAATTCAGGTTCTCTACTTGTGTATTTAAAATATCCAAGTGGCTTCAGTAATCATCTCTAAATTTCTAAGCTAACAATCAGAGCTAACACAAAGCATGTCCTACTTTCCAGCTCCCAACTCCCCTGCCTTTGATGAGTGACTGGATTTTGGACCGGTTTATTTAACATTAAGATTTCATTTGTTTGCCTATAAAATGGATGCTCAGTAGTATCTACCTCTTAGGTTAACAATAGGAATTAAGTCATTCTTTTTATTTATTGAGCTCCTACAGACAGTATGTACTGTAAGATGTATTCATAAAACCCCTGTTCTCATGGAGTTTACATTCTTGGAGGAGAGACTGATAAACACATGCATAAGATAACTGCTGATGTCGGAAGTACTCTGAAGAAAATGTAGTTTCATAGATTCCATACAACAAGAGGCTGAGGAAATAGAGAGTGATGCTGTATTAAATTGCATGTATAAAAGAAATCAACATGATAATAAGTATTGCATATTGGAGAAAGCCTTCAAAATATATAGCACTTAAAAACAAAACTTGACAATCATTTGGAACATTACCTTTTTAAAAATATTTTTCATTGTAATAACTATTTTTTTAATGTAGTGCTGAGGATTGAACCCAGTGCCTCACACACGCTAGGCAAACATTCTATTGAGCCACAATCTCAGCACCTGGAACATTGCCTTTTAACCAAAAGATGTTTTTCCTAATAGCACGCAATAAGTGACATGTTACTGTTTTTAAAAAAGGATATGTTTATTAAGTTAAATTGCATGTGTGAAAGTCCTCTGTAAGATGAAATTTGAAAAAGACCTAAGGAGATGGGGAGAAAGCCAAGAAGAAGAGTATTAGGATAAAGAAATGGCAGGTGCCCAACTTCTGAGATGAAAGTCTTTTATGCGCTTAAGAAATGGAAAGAAATTAACATGATAAAAGAAGGCCATGCAGACCATGAGGAAAAGAAAAATCTCGATTTATTTCCAAGTATGAAGAAGCAGTATAAAGATTATAAGCAAAGAAGTGAGTTGATAAAATTTTACATTTTTCCAGGATATCTGGGTAATTTGTGGGGAGTTATAAATATAAGTAAGAAAAACAAATCGAAGGTTATAGGAAAGAGTAGCCAGTATGAGCCATGATTGTCCTTTCTATTAGGTTTGTAGTACTTCAGCAGTGGAAGTACTTAATTAACTTCAGTAGATTTTCATAGATTCCATACACCAAAGTTCACACACTTGGCAGAGTTCTCAAGATCATATTTAAAGACTGCTTTATTTTGAATATTAATGAACTTTCACCAACAGAGTAAAAATAATTAATAAAAGGAAGGAGAAAAATCTATTTTATAAAAAGCCTATTTATAATAACAATTATGGGCTACTTGGTATCAAATTTAAAAAAAATTAAAGACTGTAATCTAGTAAAAGAATAGGAATAAAAAGGCTCTGAGGACTGTATAATTATAGTTTTTAATGACCTCATCTCATCAATAAAAGCTACCCCATTTTCTTTATAATTTGGTTAAGAAGGTAGGAAAATAAGTATTGCTATATTTAAGAAAGCCTCCAAAATATACTAGCACTTAAAAACAAAAACTTGATTTAATCATTTGGAACATTACCTTTTAACCAAAAGCTGTTTTTCCTAATAGCATTCAATAAGTGACATGTTTCTGTATTAAAAAAGGATATTTTTAGCAACATAAAACATACTTTCTACTCAAACCAGTTGGTCCTATTGTCCATAGAATCCATGGTCTTAGGTTCTCAGGAACTAAACTTAATATGTAGCAAATATTTATACAAACCTAGTATGTAGTGTATGTTTATGTTCATAACCACAAATAAGTATTTTGCTTTCTTGTCCTTTATCTTCAAAAAAAATACAAATCATGTAACAGGAGAAATTTCCTTCATTTTCCCAGGTAATCTCTTTATTTCCTTTTTTTTAGGTTCTATAAACTAATACATTTAAAATTAAGTAGTATGGATTATTATGAGGAAACTCAGTTATAAAGAAGTTAAATAACATGCCCAGATTCATAGAGCTAGTAAAAGTAAAGATGTAAACCTAGACCATCTTGGTCCATAAACCCTGGTTAAAATTATGTCTCATACACTGACTCCTGATTCCTGTGAAATTCTTTTTTTATTATTATTTATGTATGACACTGGAATGTCCTACAATTCTTAATACACATGAAGATCACAATGTTTCATATCTCTGATTGTATACACAGTATATTCATACCAATTTGTGTCTTCATACCTGTACTTTGGATAATAATGATCATCACATTCCACCATCATTAATAACCCCAAGCCCCCTCCTTTCCCTCCAACCCCTCTGCCCTATCTAGAGTTTGTCTATTCCTCCCATGCTCCCGCTCCCTATCCCACTATGAATCAGCCTCCTTATTTCAAAGAAAACATTCGACATTTGGTTTTGGGGATTGGCTAACTTCACTTAGCATTATCTTCTCTAACTCTATCCATTTGTCTGCAAATGCCATGATTTTATTCTTTTATTGCTGAGTAATATTTCATTGTGTAAATATGCCACATTTTTTTAATACATTCATCTACTCAAGGGCACCTAGGTTGGTTCCACAGTTTAGCTATTATGAATTGTGCTGCTATAAACATTGATGTGGCTGTGTCCCTGTAGTAATGCTGTTTTTAAGTCCCCAACTTCCTTAATAAGACTCCTGTGGCGTAAGAATTAAAATCAAGAATCAATAAGTCAAGAATCAAACTAAAAAGCTTCTCGGCAAAAGAAACAGTCTGTGAGGTGAATAGAGAGCCTACATCTTGGGAGCATATCTTTACCCCTCACACATCAGGTAGAGCACTAATCTCTAGAGTATATAAAGAACTCAAAAAGCTAAACACCAGAAAAACAAATAACCCAATCGATAAATGGGCCAAGGACCTGAACAGACACTTCTCAGAAGATGTACAATCAATCAACAAATACATGAAAAAATATTCATCATCACTAGCAATTAGAAAATGCAAATCAAAACCACTCTTAAGATTTTATCTCACTTCAGTCAGAATGGCAGCTATTAAGAATACAAACAACAATAAGTATTGTGGAGGATGTGGGGGAAAAGGTACACTCACACACTGCTGGTGGGACTGCAAATTGGTGCAGCCAATATGGAAAGCAGTATGGAGATTTATTTCCTATTTTCGAGAGAAAAAAAAGGAAAAACTTGTGATTTAATTTTTTTTAAATTTAAAAATAAGCACTGTTTTTTACAGTGCCCTTCACTGAACCCTGCATTGAGTTCCTATTCTGGCAACTATAACAAGTCAAGCAAGATTAAACTAAGTCCCCTTTGAGTCCATGAGGTCCAAAGGCACAGTGTCACTCAGGTAGTACACCTTCCTCATTTTTAATAGTCATATAACTTATTTTTCTTAAGAGGTTTAATTTGTACCTTTTCTAAAATCTCAGAGCCAATAAAACATAACTTACACATTAGGTTAAGTAAGACTGATTTTCAAAATCAGGTTGATGTGGACATGTTTATATCCATTGATCTCAAGAATCAATCTGAAGGAAATGATAAGAATTGTGCATGCAGAATCACTGAACAGATGTTCTACACAATAGTGTTTATCATAAACATGTGAAACAACAATAAAGGAATAAATAGCTGATCAATGTTACATAAGTACCATGATAAAAAAATTCTATGCAAAAATATTAAAATTTTTAACTGAGTTGCTCACAATATAATATGTGAAAGGAGAATACCAAATTAAGTACAATATATTCTTAGCAATGAGACAAGTATGTATATATCTCACCAAAAATATAATGTCTCTTGCCAGGCATGATGGCGCATGCCTGTAATCCCAGCATCTTGGGAAGCTGAGGCAGGAGGATTTCGAGTTCAAAGCTAACCTCTGCAAAAGTGAGGTGCTAAACAACTCAGTGAGACCCTGTCTCTAAATGAAATACAAAGTAGGCTGGGGATGTGTCTCAGTGGTTGGATGCCCAATATCAGACTCCATACATATTTTTAAATGCATATTTTTAAATTAGAATGCATATTTTTAAAAAACTGGAAAGTACATAGGCAAAAAGAAAGAAAAAGTAACAGTTCCATTGCCTTCTCCAAAAGTACTTATATAGTATTTGTGAATAAATGTCAATATTTACAAACAAATGCAATTTATTTACTTTAAAATACCTACAATATACCAGATCAGAACACCTGCAAATGCTAGCCCTGTAAAATGACTATTGCCTCAACTAATAATCAAAACACAGGGTCTGACTTGGAATTTTTCCTTCTTTGCAGAAATAGACACAAAAATTCTTACAATTTTGAGATATTTTTATAGTTTGTTTGCCAAAAAGAGATAATGAAAGCTTGAAATTTAGCTAAGACTTTATCTAAATAGTCATAATTCTAAATGACTGCCGCTAGTGACTTTCCTGGTCTTGGAGGTAGCCAAGGTGGTTCCCTGGAAAACAGCTCACTAAAGAAATAACCCCTTTCTAACAACCAAATTCCTTTCAATTTGTAAGGGTGCCATTTTAATCAACAAAAATATACCAGAATAATATGCTAATGAAAGTTATTATTAATTGATTTTAAAATACTTAGCTTCAGACCAAATATAAAGGACAAATTAATTCTCTGAAGACCAACACTGTAGCTTTTCCTTCTCAGTGCCCCTTCTCAGGTGTAGCATCAATTTAAACTAGATGAGTCTCTTAGACAACAGTGAGCTTGTTGAGGATTGACTCACCAAAACTGACTGGTACAATATAGATGCTTTAAACCCAAGAGGGAAGAAAGTTTGAGGCCTGAATCTCAAAGTCCTGGTGAATATTGAGCAGAGAAGCTGATGGGACTTATGTGGAGAGGCCAGAACCCCCAGTTTTTAGTGTTGTCTTAGGAGTGCCATTTTTCATTTTAAGTGCTCCATGGTGTTCTTGTGTTGAGGGCAAACAGTTGGAATTCAGGAGCACTAAAAGAGAATTAATAACTTTACTTTGAAAATACATGCAATTTTGGAGCTGTCAATTTCAGCTCTGTCTCTTTAAATACTTTTTCTTCTAGAACCCAACTGGGTAGATGAGTGTTTTTTTTTTAATTCCATTATAGAAGTAATAGCTCTGTTTTGGTGTTTTGTAAGCAAATAATATTCTGCTGGTGACTGTCTTTGCAGTAATGCATTGCTCTGAATTCAGAATTCTATTATTTTACATCTACAGCAGCTTAAAGTGTATTTTTTATAAACAGCAAACTTCACCTCATAAAAATTCATTACATAAGGATATAAACAAGTGCTTTTCCTTCTAGTCATTGGCAGTAAGTGATTCATCAGTTTTCCACAGAAAACCAATTTCATTGCAGATGTTCTGTAATTTCCAATCTCCCTGAATTGTAGAACCATATCACACAATCCCAATGCAAGGAATGTGAGGACTTTTTCTAAGGTCTGTGCTTAGTCTCTTTAATAGGATTGAATATCATTTGCTGTCTCATCAGTTTTTTTTTTTTTAATTAAGAAATCAGTCTCCCTTTCTTCCCTTCATGTGTGGATTCCATACATGGATGGATAACTGGTAGAAAAGTTCAAAGCCAACATATTCCTTGATGTCTGAAAACAATCATTCCTTTTTCTGGGGTCATAGCAAAAAATGTTAAGAGAAAAAAAAACAAATCTAAATCCTTTTTCTTCAATAATATTTATTTTCATTCTTTGCAACCTACGAATGAGGGAGGAAGGCAGAGGGCTGGGGAAACTCAGAAAATGTCTGTCTTTCAGTTAATGGTGGACTCCTGAGAGTTATCCCCAGATAAATTACCTCCACCAACACTTGAGTTAGTTTTGTCCAGTGTTTCACAAATGAGAAATTGAAAATAGGTATTTAAGTATAAAATATGGAGATGAAAGGGGCAAAGAGCCTGCAGACTCAGTGATGGTTTAAGACCATTTGTGATGAATGAAAATTTCTTGGAAATGCTGACAATAAAAGATTAAATCTCTCCTAAAAGCCTTAGGAATTAAAGTTCAATCTTTTTAAGAATATCTCAATTATTGGATTGACAGGTTGAATTAAAAAGCATGATAATTAAATTTACTAATAGTATGAAGTTATGAGGTATTGCATGGGTGAAGTGACAGATTTTCAAGATAATCGGTAAGATTCTGAAGCTCCTCCTTATATATACTTCTTCCTCTTTTGTAGGTTCTGTTACCCACATATTTCCTTTGAGGAGCTACCTAAGAAATGCCCATGGACTTGTCTCAGAGGGCCATTTTTAATCAGAGATTTTCAGATGTGTTTCAGAAGTGCTAAGTATCTGCACCTGAGTCTGCCACAGTGCCTGGAATTCATGCAAGAATGGAAAGTACTATAATCTATATTGCAATAAAGTACCTGAAATGTACTGTCACTCTCAGTGACAGGAAATGATTAGAGTCAGCCATGGAAGGGCAAAAGGTGGCTTGTACACATTTATCTATAAACTAGAAAAATACCAAACAAATCAGTTTCCTCATCCTCACTCCCCAATTATCACATGTTGTCTACCCCCCCCCTTTTTTTTCTTACTACCCAAGAAGTTCACTTTAAGCTGGCTTCTCCTTTATTAGGACTGAAATTTAAGTCCATATGACTGATGAAGCCCAGCCTTCCTTTGTATTCTACTCAGACAAATGATTATTGAACATTTTCCTATGTTGGACATTAGGAATGTGAAGATAAATAAGAGATCAGAGTCTTCCATAGAAGAAGAGCATGAGAATAAATAGACAAAGCACTTGGAAGGCAATAAGAAACAACTGTCTTATTTCATCAGAGACCTGTAGAAGCCTCTCAAGGACAATGCCATTTGAGTATAGTGGTTAACATTTGTAGACTACCTTCAGGTGAAGAGATTTAAAAAGGAAGATGAAAAGAAAGCATATTCTTGAGATTTAACAAATGAGCCCCTAGTTCAGATGAATAGTCATCAAAGATAATCATCAGGGACCTACAGTGTGCCAGAAACAGCTCTGTGAGCACAAAGGATACAAAATAGATAAAATTATATTTTTGTCCTTAAGGAGCTCTCAATTTTCCTGAAAACTAATTATCAATTTGGAAAGCAGGGTCCAATCACAGAAGGGTTTAGTGCAAAGGCAGGGTGAAGGATGGTTCGTAATGACATAAGGCATCACCCGGAGAAGAAAAAATTGGTTGATAATCCCAAGTGCAGACCTTTTCCAAGACTGGTAGTGAAAACTGGGATGCCTCTGGAGGTACAAAGGAGCACTCTAGGCCAGGCTGTTAAAGGGACAAATAAATAGAAGAAGATTTTGACTGAAACAACCCCAAAATCCTTAGTTCTACCCAGTGGCTGGTACTCTTCTAGAACTTTGTATTCTGTGAGATAGGTGTTATAAGCCATACTTCCAAAAGAGGCAACTAAGTGATTTGCCCAAGGATACACAGCAAGTGTGAGAACTAAGGGATTTCTCACTTGAAATCCCTACCTTCCTACGAAACCAAACCATCCTGCAATTTTATTTCACAGTTTCTCCCAGAGGTACATTGTTCAACTGGCTTAGCCAAACCTTCTACATTACACTGAGCTTGATAAAAATCAGAAATGTCTAAGAAAGAAAAATTGAAAATATTACTTAGTTGTAACTATTTTTCAGAATAGTAGCTATATTAGAGCAGATACTGGATAGATAAAATGTTCTAAGTAACTGAATTATAATTGATAAATTGGAGAGATATGAGGTATTTTTGTGATACTTAGGGACTTGGGAGCAACAACTCCTATCATGAGTTTCTTTTGATCCATGAAATGGAGATAATGATTCAAAAAGGGAAAATGTTATTTCTTAAAACTCATCAGAGTGCCTGGTCTCTGGTGGTACTTGATAATTATTAGTTGAAAAAAATAGAAGAGTAAATGTCTATGAAAATAAACATCAGAGGTATTCATTTTAACTTACATATCAGCCAAATTATTTTCTGGTGTGGCTGTTTTTAATATCAATAATACCAAGTATTGTTTGGAGTTTAGAGAAATTAGAATCTTCTTAAGCTACTTTACAATTATAAGCTATTTTTGAAAGCATATTTGTTATGTATATCAGGAACTTTAAAATATGGCTCCTTTCCTAAAAGAAATTGCAATTCTATAATATTACTAATGTATGGAGAGATTTATTTAGCAGGATATTCATTTCGTTTACTATGGTAAAAAAAAAACTGGCAATAACCAAAAATCTCCTATGATAGGCTAAAGAATTCATAAAGAATATTTAATATCATGGTAGTGTTTATCATTCAGTAAAAATTAAAAATTGGTTTTTAACAGAATTTAAGATATCTTTCTATTTTTGTGAACACAAAATATTAAAGCATCTATATAAATCTGTAAGACAAGACTAGAAGAATTTGCAGCAAAATGTTGCTATATCTGGGAGACTTGAGTAATTTTTATTTCCTTCTACATGATTTTCTGCATTTTCCACATTTTCTAAGATAAATATGTAATTCTTTTAGAAAAAATAAATAACAAAATGAGAAAAATAATTTACAGTTTTATAAAGATAAAGGGATATGTCCTTAACCCACACTTTTCCATCAAAAAAGAATGAGTAAATACATGAAAAGAATTCTCAGAAAATGAATTAAAAATGGCTAATAAACATATACAAATATGTTCCCCTTGGCTAGCAATCAAAGAAATGCTAATTAGAATAACAATACTCCATGTGAATATGAATATTCATTGTTGATGAAAGCCCAGTAATGATACACTTGAAGAAAGCAATTTGCCACTATAAATGAAAAGCCTTAAACAACTCAGCTTTTGACCCAAGATTTCCACTTCTTAGAATGTATCATAGGAATACAATCAGAAATGAGGACAACAATTTATGTAAAATATGTATGTTACAAAGTTATGTGCACTCCTAGCATTCGTATGTGTATATGAGAGGAATTTATGGTATACATCTTAGGCAAAGGTTGTATTGAGTTCCTTGAAGTGCTTTGAGAACTGAAAGTGGAGGGACAGATTTATACTCTGGGGCTGAGATAAGGATGATAAAAAGGAAGACATAGTGTCCTCCCATTTACCCTGCCCACTGTCATGGAATAAGCATGATCCTGGGTATTAATTAGGGCTCTCCAGAGAAATCAAACATTTTTTATTATAATATCATTATAATAAAATATTTATTTTATTTTTAGGAACTGGTTCAGGCAATTTTGAAAGTTGCAAAGTTCAAAAGCTGCAGGATAGGCTGGTAGGCCAGTCTTTTTATTCTATTCATGTCATCAACTGATTGGATGAGGAAACCCACAACACACATTGTGGGTTTGTGTGTCTGCTTTACTCAAAGTCCAGGAATTCAAATGTCAATTTCTTCTAAAAAAAAAAATCCTCAAAGGAACACCTAGTATAATGTTTGTCCAAATATCTGGGCATCCTGTGGCCCAGCCAATTTCATGTGTGAGATTAGCCATCACATCCTGTGATGGAGATACTGCCAGCCAAAGATAAGAGATACTGTCAAGAAGACACTGTTAGACACACCTATGGGCAATGTTGCTTAGGGACCGGAGGGACAAAACGTAGTCAATTTTTTCATTTTTCTAAAGTATAATATATCAAAGTTCTGATGCACGACTACTTTAATGAGTACTACCTTGATATCTCAACATTTAAAGCTCTGGAAACTGACAAGCAAGGCCCTAACCTCACATAGTAATTTGTTATACAGCAATATATAACTTAAAATAATCTCTCTTAATACTGAACTTAAGTTTAGACTGTAGTCTATCAAGTGGCAATAAACTATGAAAGGTTTCCAACAAGATAGCAAATATTAGTTTTGTTTTTCTGCTGCATGTTGTCATATAGTATTTTCAATTAAGAATCAGTGATAGTTGGGCTGGGGTTGTGGTTCAGTGATAGAGCACTTGTACTCATTAGGTCCTGGGTTCGATCCTCAGCACCACATAAAAACAAATAAATAAAAAATTTTTTTAAAAAAAAGTTAAAAAAAATGGTGGAGGGCTGGGGTTGTGGCTCAGTGGTAGCATGCTTGTCTTGCATGAGTGGGCACTGTGTTTAATCCTCAATACCACATAAATAAATAAAATAATAAAGGTATTGTGTCCATTTACAACTAAAGAAAAAATTTTTTTAAAAAAAGAATCAATGGTGCTATTCTAAATTCAATAAGTTCGTTTACCAAAAACATGTACATATCTAGGTCACTCAACAAATGCCACTTGAATTGAAATATTCAATTTAGGGAGATAGTTTATTTGATCAGGCCAAAATCAGTGACCTTGGGGGACAAAGGCATTGTTTGATTGTTGCTGCTGCTACTGTATTTTACCTTGAGCACCTATCAGAAGCATTCTATAAATGAATATTGATAAATGGATTTCCCATAAATTGAGATGTCTTCTTTTGAAATAAAAAGGTATTTAAGTTTCAATGAGTTCGTGAGTTCCTATGATCTTTCCAATGTTCATTTCCTTCTATTTCTAACAAACCTGATTAAATTGTTATTTTCAGAAACAGGAAAAATAGGTATTTGTTTATATAATTGCTAGACTCTCCAAGGATGTTCTTGCAAAAAGTAATTACTCTGTTTCTCTGATACATTAGAACCTATCTCTAAATTCCAGTGAGAACCATGAGTTGGAGAATGGATGTGTTCAACAGCATCTTGAGCCAGGAAATAGATCTTTATCTTCCACATCTTTCACTTTTCCTTTGAAAACATAGGAGCAACATGAGCTGTGTAGTTAACCTACTGCCTCAGTTTCCTCTTTGTCTTTTTTTTTCTGGTACCAGGGATTAAATGCAGGGACACTTAACTACTGAGCCATATCCCCAGTCCTTATTATATTTTATTTTGAGACAGGGTCTCACTAAGTTGCTCAGGACCTCGCTAAGTTACTGAGGCTGGCTTTGAACTTGTGCTCCTGCCTCAGCCTCAGGAGCTCCTGGGATTACAGGTGTGTGCCACATTGGGCTCCTCTTTGTCCTTCTGAATGAGCTCTTTTTTTCTTTTCCATTTTCTTTCAGCATTTTCCAAATACTTGATTTTTATCAATTACATTGTTTACAAAAAACAAAGTTTATTTTTCTTAAATTTGTTGCCAATTTAGCATTAAATTAAAACAAAGAAT
Organism: Spermophilus citellus; assembly: GCF_964194105.1. NCBI lineage: Eukaryota > Metazoa > Chordata > Mammalia > Rodentia > Sciuridae > Spermophilus > Spermophilus citellus. Next base: position 48,586,993 of record NC_138194.1, on the reverse strand, counting down.
TTATATTGTTACCCTTACATTTTTACTTCATGTAAAATAAAGATATTCCATACCTGTACATATATTTAGAAAGTCAAATCATAGGTAGTGGACCTACACTTTAAAATAAGAATGATATCCTACATGTAATGTATGTCAAGTCAAGACAATTCCATCCAATTGGATAGCACTGGCTATCCAATTCTCTACATTGCAAAACTCAGGGAATGAGGGCACTTTATCTAGCCAAAGATCAATCAGGATTTCATCTATGGCTCTTTATCCTAGAATATAATCATCAGTTCAAGTAAAATTTTTAATCTGAATCTAGTTTTTTCTATAGTAAAGTCATAGTCAACTGTAGTAAACAAGAACTCAATATTTTCTCAGCTTTTCTATTTTTTTCCTGAGTCTTTGTATTTGAAGGAATATTTTTTTTTCACCAAGTTAAGAACTGCCTCTTCCATTCCACAGCTAGCTCTTATCTTAGCCATAATAGTTATTTGGCAACTACTCATAAAATCACAGACTTTAAAGAAGTTTTTGAGGAATGTATCTATAAAGTCTTCATCAATTAGGTCTCCATACTCCATTTTATTATTTCCAATAATTGATTTAACTGTCTCCCCCCACCAAAAACAATACAAAACAAAAAGCAGTCATGTTTTTCAGCAGTTTTATTTACTTAAAATGTTTACCTGTCATTTTAAAATCATTGTTCCCTGGCCATAATTCCGTTTTTTAAAGCCATTAGAAAAAGTGCAATCTTCTTTCTTCCAGAGAGCCTTTTATATACTTGAAGGGAAACAAACATGGTTGTCTTTCTTTACTTACATCTAGTTAGTCACCCTTGGCTGGCCTACTGTCCCTCCAGCACCACCACCCACACCTCCAGGCTTGCAAAAGGAAGCTGAGTTAAGTGGCAGAGTGGCAACACTCTGCATGCCAAGTGTTGAGCCCCAATATTGGACTGGATCCACCTGTAAGAGCTTATATCTCTTCATAATGTTCAGTCAGTTTCCCCATCAGTTTCACTTGCCATGTTTTCTCCTAAATGTTTTTTAAGATTTATTTTATTTCAAGAAGTCAACTTTCTTTCTGTGTTATTTATTTATTTATTGAGTTGAAGTCTTGCTGTGTTGCCCAGGCTAGCCCCAAATCCTAGGCTCATGTTCTCCCTCCTAAGCCTCCAAGTAGCTGGGACTCTAGGCATATGTCAGCACATCTAGCTGAGAAAGGGGAGGGGTGTCTCTTATAGGTTGTCATAAAAGTGAGGAAACCTGTGTACCTTACAGGACTTGATTTCAACTCTCCCCTAGATAGTTTCTTCCTCAGTCTTTCTATTGCTATTGCCAAGTCAACATCACTAGCTTCTTAATGACTAATTGTTCTTACTTTAGTTTTTCTTAAAAGTTATATACTTATATGCAATAAATTTTATTTTTTGCAATATTTTTTTTTTATTCCATGATGTTACTCTTCAATAGCTCTTGTCTAATTTACTTTATAAAATCTGAACTCATCGATCCTTTACAAAGACCCAACAGGTTAAAAACTTAACTGATTTTCATTATCCCCAAATCCATTTCTTTACTATGTTCTTTTAATTGTATCACCATATATTTGGCCTCAATGCAAGGAAACTTATGATTCTTTCTTGATTTCTTTTTCTCTCTCACTCTTGCATTCAGCTGGTCTTTAAGTCGTTTTAATTCTGTATTTGCTTGTCTTATATATCCATTCTATCTACTATCCATTTCTACTTCTCTTCCCCAGTTTAAATTGTCACAATCTCTGATGTCCTTGCCTCCAATCCAAACTAATCATGCCTCTTCACTGCTTTAAAAGTTCTTTGATAGTTTCCCACTTAAGTAAAAGGAAAACTGCCCAATGCATTTGTCAGGGCATTTAGGAACCTTTAGTTCTTTTCCCACTTGCTTGGCCCAGTGGATACACCATAGATGTTCATGGTTTTGTGCTTTAGATAATTCCCACTTCTTTATAACTTTGATGCTCTCCACTTCATAAGTATCAGCAGTCATTGTGGCTACAATAACCTTTTTATCTTTGTTTCTAGTTCATATCAATTAACAGTGCCCTTCAATAATAATAACTCTTCATAATCAAGTTAGGAGCTAGCGGTTCTGATTAATTTGTTGTGAGTAGAATAAGTTTCCTAAATATTGCACTTTAAGCCTTACCATGATTTCTGTCTGTTTTCCTGTCCTTAAATGTGTGACATAAATGTATCAATTCCATTCTTGATAGACTCTGCTGGGTTATAAATGGCAATAGTATGTTTGAGTAGTTTTTGTACCTTTTGCTTATTATCTAGCACTTTGTGAATTTTATATGCTTTCTTACTGGAAGAAATTTTCTATTCCTGCTCTGCAAGTGCACACAATGTGAAATCTTCATATAAGAGCATGACCACATGCTTTCAGCTATGTTGGCTCCCACGTTTACTAATCATTTTTCCCCCATAGTAAGAAACATCAGAGGGTTTTAACCTGTGAAGAAGGTAGCTCTGAATCTGTTTTAAATTTACTCCTGCTATGTCACATTAAAATATCAAGATGTTTTAATGAAAAAAAATTAAATTAAAGTTCTTATCAGCAGAAAGCTTGCCTGGCTCCTTGTCATCAAGCCCTCCCTCCTGAAAGTTCAAGTAGAGACAGAGTAAACAAAAAGTCTCCTAAGGTGTTTAAAATAATCTGAAACTTGAAATATGGAAGGCTGAGCAAAAACTAATCTAAACCTAAGATAAACCAGAATACCCAGGCTTTCTTCATTGTTCAGAAGTGACAGAGGTTTGCTGTCTCTCCAAGGATCAATACCCTCTTTCTTGAGCAACATATTTCCCCCAAATAAACAAATAATCAAAAACAACCTCTGTTAGAGCTTATGTATTTGAGTAATCTAGCGTTCAATACATAACTAGCTGAGTTTTTCTCAGAGGATTCAAATACAAGGAGGACAAGAAGTTGGACAAGTAGATAGGGTGTGCTCCATAGCCAGAGACTCCAGGAAGCCCTGGCTATGAAGAGGAAGGTTGGGAACCCTAGAACAAAGAAGACAGTAAGTGAAAATGAAATACAGTAAGGCAGTCCGCCACACCACACAGCAAGACGAAAAGAAACATAATCATTTTAAAATTGGTCTTTCTTTTCTTTGTGCATTCAATGGAGTGAATCATTAATATTTATGTCATATTAATAGTGTTTGCCTCATTTTGAAAAAGACAAGTCTCTAGAGTTGGTTCCCATTGTTACCAATCAATGAAGAGACTGGGGTCAGATTTTAGCTACCTATGAAGACAATGGAACCATCTAATTGTGATTAGTCTGAACCATAGCCCCAAAGTCTTTGCAAATTTAATTCAATCCATCTGTTATAATGGCAAGCATCCCATTACCTTATCTGATCTCTGGCATTCTTTAAAGGGGTGTTTTTCAAACTACAGATCATGACCCATTTGGGGTAATTAAATCAATTTAGTAGGTTGGAGCTAGGATTTTCAAAAACTGAAACTAAAAAAAAATATATAAAGCAAAAGAGAAAATAAGTTCCTTCTCTCATGAAAAGGATAATGTGTTAGAATAAGCAAACCTACTCATTGAACCTGTAAGTTTTCCTACTTACAGGTGGACCTCCTCTAACTTCACAATCTGGAACATGTGGTCTTCACATCAGGGGTCACCTGCAACAGCAAAGACAGAGTTTGAGGTTCAGACAGCCAGGTCTGGAAGGGATTTTACCACTTCTGTCCAGATCCCACGAGGCCATATACAGTGGTGTGGATGAAATCTAAATGCGAGAACAGTGGCACAATGAGTCCTTCTACATATACAGAAGAGGGAATAGAAATGGAATTTTTACCTCATTCCTGTATTTACATTCACTCTTCATTGAGTTGAATATTTATGAGTTTCTGTAGAGTAGGTAATTTACATAGTCTAACAAATACTTCACCTTTCCAGGAATAGCAACAGATATTTTGATTTTATTATCATTGTGCAAAAATCCAAGTTTATTTTTACATATTTGGATTTTTCCAACAAGTCAAATAAACTGAAATATATTGAACTTTTCCTAGTATATCAGACTCTGTGAGAGAATAAAAAATGTATGGAATCGTAGTTCTTCCAACTCCTCTATCATCCCTTTCTATCATCATTTTTTCAGGCACATGTTCTCATTGAGCTACACCAAAATGCTGCAGACCACCACAGAGACTGTCTTTTGCCCTAAACATATGCAAAATATCCCAATCTAAGAAAAATTCTTTTTTTATTTTCTGGGGTACCCGGGATTGAATTTAGGAGTCCTCAACCACTAAGCCACATCCTCAGCCCTATTTTGTATTTTATTTAGAGACAGGGTCTCACTGAGTTGCTTAGTGCCTTGCTTTTGCTGAGATTGGCTTTGAACTTTGATCCTCTTGCCTCAGCCTCCTGAGCCACTGGGATTACAGGCGTGTACCACTGTGCCTGGCCAGAAAAATTATTAACTTACTGTGAAGAATTCCAATTCTAGTGGAAAATTTCTGGACGACTGGACTATATATTTGAGCTTCTGGTTCCTTTTGCTCAGATTTTCTTGATTGATTCGTCATGCATCATCCCTTAGTCTTTAAACATTTGGGGTCTTCTTGACTTGAAGCAGTTATAGACTGACTAATATTGTGTTCCTTATTCAGAGGGTAAAGCCTGAACCCCCAACATGCCTTTATCTGGAGTTAGGGTTTCAGAAGATAATAAGTTAAATGCACTTATAAGGTTGGGGTCTTAATTTGGTAGCATTGATGGCCATAAAGAAAAGGGAGAGATTTCTTTTTCTTCATTTGTTACACAGGGAAGAAAGGCCATGTGAAGACAGTGAGACTATGGCCATTTGCAAGCCAAATTGTCACTAGAATCTGACCATGCATTCACTCTGATCTTAGACTTCCAGTCTCCAGAACTCTAAGGAATAAATCCTGTTATTTATACAACCCAGCTCATGGTGTTTTGTTATGGCAGCCTCAGCAGACCAAGAGGGACACCTACCTTGTATTATTAATTATGAATGTAAGTATTAAGTGTTTCCTTCTCTGTTCAGGTTCCTCTTACCCCTCTGAGCTGAGTTCCTTACTTCTTTCACTGCATACTTCATACTTAATTGCCTTTACTTATATACAAATCCTGTCATCCACTGAAAATATAAATTCCTAGAGAGTAGAGACCACCAGCCCAAAGACAATGTCTAATCACAAATGCACACACAAAAAAAGTGTAGAATGCTATAGCCCCGTAGCTAGAAGTTATTACTTATTGAGTATTATGTTGGGTGTTCTGTACATGTTATCTATATTAATATTTACATTAACAATCAGAGACAGGCATTATTATCAAAATTTTTCAAATGAGAAAACAGGCTTTAATAGGTCTCCAATGCCATGCTGTAAGAAATCAGAGGAACTGAGATTTGAACCAATATGTGGTGAATTAAAAGGCATATTTTCTTTTAATATTGCATTCTAAATCTCCTCTTTACCCTTTTCCCCATCTTAACTAACTTTCTGGACTCAGTCTGAGAACTATAACTCTACCTGAACCACTGAGTCATCTGGAGGCAAACCTATTTCCCTTTAGCTTTCCTTATTCTAAATCTTTAGCACATTGTTACATATATTATTTGAGCTAATATGGTTTAAAACAATGCAATAGTATAATATTGACTCCTTTTATATTATTTTATATTAATTAATTTCTTTAGTGTTCCAATCATTATAACAGCTCATGAATAAATTTAATTAAATAAACCTGTTTGCTCTGTTTTTTAAAATATAGATTCTCTTATTGGCCATATTGGTTACTACAAAATCACAAGCTAGCTTCTTTGTTAACTTACTTAAATTAACTAAGTTTCTGCTATCAGGAATAGAAATGTTTCCATCATATGTCTTTGACTTTTTTCTCATTCATAGAAGGCACTCACAATGATACATGATATTAATTTCTTAAATTATTGCAAACAAACAAATAATAGGTTCCTTAAAAGTTATGCATATTTTGATGATTCAGATAATGTGCATCAATGTAAATAGATTAATAATGCTAAGAGTGGTTTCATATTCATTCTCTGACAAAACGGATTCACTAAAACATGAGACAATTCTAAGGTTAAAATAAACCCTTGTAGCAGAAAGATTAAACATACCATTTAAAAACAAGTATTTTATTTAAATTAAATTGACTATCCTCAATACATATGGTCTTGAAATTCTATGAGTCATTTTTGGTTGAATGCAACCCACAGCAAAGCCAGATTAGTTGTAAAAAGTACATTAAAAATAGTACACTAGTAATAACACATTATTTTCAAAACAAGCCATTTCCTGATTACTGGTAATGATGTTTCTTGTTCTTAGGGTACTATCCTTATTTAGTAAAACATCTCCAAGATTTCACTCAAAGATATTCTCACTAAAGGATTTTAAATAAGTTAATAGCCTATTGTAGAATTATGAGAGCTAGTATAAATTGAAGCCATCATTCCAATAAATCTTTACTCATTCTGGTTTTAAGGTATTTTCCCAGGCTTTCAGATCAGGGATTTTTTGTGGACATATAATAAAAATCTCAAACTGTGCCAAACTGCCCTACCAGATATGGTCACTATGTTTGGATATACCAAAAGGGAAATCATTTAATGATAAGCTCTTTTTTTTTTTTAAAGAGAGAGTGAGAGAGGAGAGAGAGTGAGAGAGAATTTTTAATATTTATTTTTTAGTTCTCGGTGGACACAACATCTTTGTTGGTATGTGGTGCTGAGGATCGAACCCGGGCCGCATGCATGCCAGGCGAGCGCGCCACCGCTTGAGCCACATCCCCAGCCCCAATGATAAGCTCTTAATGCACTATAATATTACATAGATGTCAGACTGGTTCCATTGATTATAGTGTTAAAAAAAGGAATTAATATAAAGGGACTGGCATTGTTATTGACTTCTATTTAATTTTTATAAGGGTTGTTAGTCCCAGGCCAGTTGCCCCTTAATTGTTCAGCAAGGTCTTGGGTGGCTTTCAGCTCAACCTGTGTGTTCCCATGGTATGCAATCTAATTGCAAATATTGGCTAACCATGAATCATGTAATTCTCATTCCATGGAAAGCCACACATAAACTTCCCCCACTAGGAATACATTCATTCCAATTATCTGATATTCTAGATTATTCACACTGCCCCTCTTTTTCAGTTATTCAATACATATCTTTTGCATGTCTACCAGAGGGCTGTGTTTCAAATGAAAAAAAAAATGAAATGGGAAGACATAATTCCCACCCTCAGCAGACATAAAAGATGAAAACCAGTTGTTCAATGTATTAGGAATGAGTGAGTATTAATTGTTACAACAACTGCCTTATAATAAGAGGGTCACAAATTCCTCTTTTACAGATGGGGACAATAGCAACAATAAATTCAAGTTTAAGTACAAGTTCATAGATCAATAGGTTACAGAACATATATCCACATCAAAGGTTAATTCCAAAACATAGTCCTCATTTTTATTTTGCATTCTTCTATCTTCTAGTTTAAATATACAAAAATTACTGAATATATTTTGATAGTCTTAACCTAATTGTCCTCATTCACTATTCTTAAGAATGACAATTTTCCTATCTTGAATACTCCATTTTTCGAAAATTTTTTTTTAGTTGTAGAGAGACACAATACCTTTATTTTATTTTTATGTGGTGCTGAGGATCAAACCCAGTGCCCTCCACATATGAGGCAAGCACTCTACCACTGCGCTACAGCCCCAGCACTAGAATACTCCATTTTTGACACATTTAATTTCCTTAACCAAAAAAAAAATGTGCTATCTTAAAATATTTTAGGTACTAAAATTCTGTAAAAGGGCTTATGCAAGAAATAAGTTTTTACTTCTCTCATATTTAGAGAGAATAAGTTCACAGAGACCACCCAGCATGAGCCTCATTCTTTAGGTCCATGTTGGGGTTGCAACAAGCTTTGATTTAGAGAGTGTGGTCATGAAGAAACACAGCCTGAAGAAGAGCCAGAAAGGACTCAGTCATTGTCGAATTTGAGGAATGATTTTTAACACGCTAGGAAGAAGTGAGTCAATACGGAAGAATGTAAATCAAAAGGGTACATGTAAAAGGAAAAACACAGTCACTTTTGTGTAAATTGAAAGATCTGTTTTTGCCAAAAGGAAATTCTGGGAAAGATCTCTTCTGCACATGAGCAAAGAGCAGTAAGTTCTATTTGCTTTCATTCCTCCTGCCGGGAACAATTTTCCCAGACCAGTGGGTATGTAGGACAAAAATGGAAATAAGATGGACTGGAACTCATCTGTGCTATGAAATCACAAAAGGTGCGGAGAACAGGTGCTTTTGTTGTCTGTTTTTTATTGTGTTTTCTGGTTTCTCTAACTCCATTCTCTTTAAGACATCAAGTGAAATGGACTCTACCCCTGGGATAAGACTAACTTATTTCTAGAAGATTTCTATATTTAAATAGTGGGCTAGAAGTCAAGAGGTTAATCAATTTTTATTTTGTCAATTCCTGTGAAAATAAAAAAAAATTCATACCTGATTTACAAAAAGCAATGTGTTTGTGGTATAATTTCTTTTTTTTTATTGGATGTTCACAACTTTACAAAGCTCATGACAAATCATATTTCATAAATTAGAATCAGTTGGGTTATGAACTCCCATTTTTTCCCAAATACAGATTGCAGAATCACATCGGTTACACATCACATTTTTACATACTGCCATAATAGTGACTGTTGTATTCTGCTACTTTTCCTATCCTCTACTATCCCCCCTCCCCTCCCCTCCCATCTTCTCTCTCTACCCCATCTACTGTAATTCATTTCCCTCCATGTTTGTTATCCCATTCCCCTCGTAAACTCTTAAATATAATTTTGTATAACAATGAGGGTCTCCCTCCATTTCCATGTGATTTCCCTTTTTTCTCTCCCTTTCCCTCCCGCCTCATGTCTCTGTTTAATGCTAATCTTTTCTTCCTGCTCATCCTCCCTGTTCTGTTCTTAGTTGCTCTCATTATATCAAGGAAGACATTTGGTATTTGTTTTTTAGGGATTGGCTAGCTTCACTAAGCATAATCTGCTCTAGTGCCATCCATTTCCCTGCAAATTCCGTGATTTTGTCATTTTTTAGTGCTGCGTAATACTCCATGGTGTATAAATGCCACATTTTTTTTATCCATTCATCTATTGAATTTCTACAAAAAATATAGTTTTTAATATATTAAAAAAATTAGGACTAATTGTCAAACTAATTGTCAAATTAGATCTAATTGTCTCACATTTTACATATTACATAATTTCTGTTTTAACACATATGGTTTGAGGTTTTGAACCTCTATATAATTTAATGAAAGAATGCAAGGCACTGCTTAAAAAGAAATTACCACACATTTTTTTGAAATCCAAATATTTAATTATATACCTCCAAATATTTTCAATATTTTTCCTAAAATTCCCATTAAGCAAATTACTTGAATTTCTCAGTAAAAGAACTTTCATAATAGTCCCTATACTAGTTTTTCTTGCTGCTGTAACAAATGACCACCCTTTTTGTGACCTAAATTATATAAATCTATTACCTCGTAGTTCTGTAGGTCAGAATGTTCAGTATGGGTCTCAGCAGGTTGAAAAATCAATGTATTGTCAGGCTGGATTCCTATCTGGAAGCTCCAGAGATACTCTGTGTCCTCCTCATACAGTAGAAGTTAGTATTAGAATAAAGATCTTTGCTTTCTAGCTGTCAACTGGTGACGTTTAACTTCTAGAAGCTTTTAATTTTTTCACAAGGCCTCTACATCCTGAAATCAGCAACAGAGAATCAGATCCCTCTCACATTGCCATCTCTCTTTGACTACAGCTGCAAAAAGTTCTCAGCTTTTAAGACCTTATGTATTAGATTGTATATAATGAGATAATATAGGATATTTTCCTAACCTTTAAATCCTTAAACTTCACCACATCTGCCATGTCTCTTTTGCTTTTAAAGGTAACACATTCTCAGGTTATGACAATTAGTGCCATTTTTCTGCCTAGCACAGTGTTCCTGCACCACAGTGGGAAAGTGGCTTCCTTCAGATGATCTGGTTTTCCTAACTCTCTTAAACTAAAGTGGATCACTGCCCCAAATTTATAATATCTAAGAATCAGATTATATAGCTGAGATCTACCTCCATCCCTTCCTCTTTGCCTCCTCTTAGTCTTCGCTTGCTCACCCTCATTCAAGTTTTCTTCCTTCTTTTTTTCTTATATGACCTTATTATGGTCGTCTTGATTTTAAATTCATGATTTCATACTTGTGGTTTTTAAAACTTGTACCAGATTCTAGACCCACCTGTAATGATTCCTCTAAACCCATCCTTGATGACTGAAGTATCACAATTTCTGGAACATATCCAACAAACTTTACCCTCATTCTGCTCTAACTGAACAACATTTTGTCACTTACATTATTTGAAATTATCTGGTCTTTGAATATTAAATTCTACATTCTTCCTCTCTTATGCTTGGTTCTGAGCTATCCACTTCAGTCATGCACTACCACTAAATGAACCACAAAATGTACTCTTTAATCCACTTAATCGAATCATTTGTATCAGAACAACTTAATTCACTAATTTATTGATCAAGCACTATGCAAACCTACCCTGTGCTAAATACTTATGTTACTCCATGTAGAGTTCATAGAGAAAAATTCCAGTTTTTCCTGATCTCCCTGAGTTTATAATCTGGCTTCCTACACAGTTCAATCACATCATGTAAAGTTCAACAATTCATTCACAAGTACTCAAAATGTTCTTGATTACTTCACTTTATACTTATTCGGCTGTAGAATTAGTTCCCTGAGTATATAGTTTTGCTTGTATGAGTCACATAATTAGTTGTAACAATAAACATTTCGTGATTGAATAAATAAAATCCAGGAAAACCCTAAAATACACTTTCTCTTTTCGAATTCTTTGACTTTCTGAGATTTTCTTGACACATCCAAATCTGATTTATTTGATGACCAGTACATATATCCAGCTTTTCCTTGCTCATTAATTTAGTTCATTCATTTACTACTTTTTTCTACAGTGATTATTTCAAAAATTGTCTGCTTTTTTTATAAACTATATACATCACAGAAAAATTAAAGATCCACCAAGTTTAAACTCTGTCAATGTATACCACTTATTCCTTTCCAAAGTAATTATAATGGCAGCCCCTCCTTTCTAGACTAACTCTGCCACTCACTTTTGCCGCAGTCTTGGCTGGGCACAGAATCACGAGCCACCACACAGCTTTGTAGATTCAAACAGCAATTCTTTATTCCCGAACTCACACCGGCCTCCACACACGTTCTGGGGCAATCCCAGTTCTGCTGCCACCCAATTCACCTACTACACGTGGCTTTTTTCCCAAAATGCTCTCTGAATCTCAGGAGAACTCAAAGGGAGCTCAGGCAGCAGGAACGCCCTATTTCCAGCAGCAATAATCCTCAACTTCGAACTTCCCTAAAACCCAAGGTCTTAAACTGGGAACGCCCTAAACCCAAGGACCGGGATACTATACTTCCTCAAACTGCAGGATACACCCTAATCCTGGATCCACCCTCGTCCTTGAGTAGGGTCATCTTTCTCAAACACACATGCAAGGGCACAGCAAATTTAACATGGGGTACGCTGGCAAGGAAATCGATGCGTCATTCCTACTTGGTAATGGCCCTCAGCAACTTTAACTCAATTTATGGACATCACTTCTTTCCATACATCTTTTTTTCTTTTTTTATTGTCTTTTATTTTTGGCGCATTATAGTTATACAAAATATTGGGGTTCATTTTGGCATTTCCCTAAATGTATAAAATGTAGTTTTCCTCATTTCAATCCTCAGTAATTTCCCATATATTTGCTCTACCAATTATCCATAATATCCTGCATCTTCTTTGTGTTTTGCACCATTGGCAACACATTTGATTATCTTCTGTCCTTTTTTAAAATTTCCCTTACATTACTTTTCTTCCCTCATTACTAATTTTTTGGGGGGAAAATTTTCACTACTGATGACAACTCCACCTTCTCATCTCCTATTTCCTTAAGGGATTACTTTAAGATCTTATGACTGCTCATAAAATATCATGGCAATAACTGATTAAAAGGTAGTTTAGAATCTATTGATCATTTCTCAATTATCATCCAGATTGACTTCTTCATAAAAAGATACTATTAATAATTGTGCTCTTCCTGCTATTTTTGAACCTCTTTCCTTTGGCTTCCAGGACAGTGCTCTGTCTTTCAGATCATCCAAGCAGTGATCTACATTTTAGATTTCCATCTAAGTGGCATTCACTGACTCCTTCTTTTTGCTTGTGCCCTGCCCAGCCCATCTTTACTTTTGGGGCTTTTATTGGTTCTTGAGAGAGTTACTCTGTATCTGTAGTGTCAGTGACTGGCCATATCTACACTGAAAATTCTCAAGTCCTATCTTCAGAACTGACCTCTTAATAGATGTTCCATACAGAATCTTTCAACAAGCTTTCGTTAAATCTTCACAGAGCTTGTTGGTTCAGGAGTAAAATCGGGCACTGTCATATCATCTCCTCAATATTTTAAATGTAAATTAAGATAAGGAATTGTAAAAATATAGCCTTCCCTGCTGTTCTAAAAATGTATGTCTTCAAAACAAGTAGGAAGGCAGGTTTAAATTTAAGCTTCTCAGACTTCTGGGAATTCCACTCCAGAATATAACTGAAGGAGAGAAATACCTATAACTAGTCACCTTCCTTCTCCTTCACTTTCTTCCTCTGTCCAACACCAAATGGAGCCTCATGCCCAGGCATGCAGACTTGGGTGCCTCGAGTGCAGGCTGCATCCTTTTCTTGCAGATTGCAGTTGTGTGAATATCTCTTGGGCCTCCAGGAGGCACAGGACAAGATAGACCCTATGAACAGCCCTAGATCAGTCCTGGAAGTGAAAATGGACCATTAGGAAAAGGTATCCAGGGTCCAAAGAACCCAGGACAGACCTAGTAATGTGTAGTGGACCATATAGCACATCCCCTTTAGGCCTATGGAGTCCTATCCCCAGGAAAAGCATATACAGACATGGGCTAGCTTAGAGTCCTCTAAATTGTGAAACCCTGGAGGAAATGTTCATTTTCTAGGCCCTTAGGACTGTAATTATTACTTGCTAGTGATCAACAAAAGAATTCTGGGTTAGGTTTATCTAGTTTTGATTTTTTCCTACCTATATTATTTTTACCATGATTATACATCTTAATCTGAGCCTTCCCCAGGTATATATCCTATCTGTCTAGTTATATAATATTGATAAATGAGTCACCTTCAGTCTCATCATCTTTCTCCTCTCTTTATTTAGATATTCACCAGTAATATTGCTTAATCCTATGAAATGTATTTAAATCTTTTTCTCCTTTCCAATTCTACTTCCCCTGCCCTGGAAGTGAAATTCATCCTCTTTCCTTGAGTAGCCTTACACCTAGTCTTTCTGCTTCCAATCTCCTTCCTTCTAGTCCATCCATATCTTTCAATGGGTTCGATCATGGCATATATCTCCTCTAAACCTTCATTGGTCTTTTGCTGCCTACACAATAAATTTCTTAGTATGTCATTATATGTCCTTCATAGAATATCTCACGGATCCCTCCTGTGTTGATAATGACCAACGTTATATCAACAATATCTAAAACTTCTACCTGTCTTACATTTTAAAAATATTTCCCTCTGAACCTAGAAGAATTTTTATGTTTCAGTCTGTGAGGGTCAGCTTAAAAACTGTCACATTTATAGAACCTTTCCTGATCCTAGTTTTAGAATCAAATCAATTGTCCCTCTGTTTTTCATTCATCTTTATTCCTCCATCCATCCATTTATGTGACAAATGTTTATTAGAAACTGACTATGAATCAGACAGTCTACTGTTTGGTGACAGCTTCTGCTTTCATGAAGTTTAGACTAGTGTGAAAGATGGATATTAATTAATGACCTTAATATATAAGAATAAGCAGAGATGAACTAAGAAAAGAGCTCTGCAAGAAAGGAATGCTGTTTTGTGAAGATATACAACCACTTTGTTCCATAGTTGGGATGGAATTTTCTGCGGAATTGATAGCTAAACAGATCTGAAAAATCAGTGGGTGTTAATTAGAGGTGAGGAATAGAGGAAACAGAATGCAAAAGCCTTCTTAAGGGGTGTTGGTGATCTTGACTTATTTAAGGAACTGAAAGGCAGGAGAACAGAAAGCAAGGGTTGAATAAAGTGAAAATATCTGTTGTCATAGGGAGACCCCAGGTTCTGCTTTATTCTAAGAGAAACTGAAAACTTCTGATGAATTTTAGACAGGGAAGGTCACACAGCTTTGAAGAGACTTTTCAGATTGTGATATGGGAAATATACTGAACATACTAAGAGTGAATGCAGTTAACCAGTTACGAGATGTTAGTAGTGGTTTGAATGAGAATTGGTGGCTTCCGTTAATATGGTATCAGTGTTGACAAAGAGAAATGGGCAGATTAAAGGAGATCTTAGATCGTAAAACCAATCACACTCCATGATGATTTCATGTGGAGATGATAGAGACAGAGATGTCAGTGTATCAGAATTGTGTAGAATGAGTGGAGATACCAGCCACCAAAAAGAACAATGGAAGATCAAGTCTGGAGAGAAGAGCCTTTCAGTTTGGGGAAAGTTGTGCTTTCCAACTTTCCAACCAGAATCTAAGTTAAACTTACAGCCAAAGAAATAAGTGTTTGATGTAAATTTGCAACTTATTGGCCTAAAGATTGCTTATAAAATATACAGCATTACAGGAGATTAGAGCCAAGGATGCACCCTTGAGAAACATCAACATATAAAAATCTTTAGGTATGTGTTTGTAGCAGGAGGAGGGCACTGGCCTGGAGAGAGATGCTCCTGCAAAGATGTCTGAAATATTTTTCTGCTATTATTTGTATTTATTTATAACCTGTATGTCTCCCCTGCTGCAATTTCCTTGAAGAGAAAGAGCATATCTTACTTAAGTTTATAGGCCCCCAATGTCAGGGATACTGTTTATGGTCTGATGTTTGAATTGAATGTTGTTGACTCTTTGACAGCCATTATTTTCTTCCTGTGGAAAAATATCATCTGTTAAATCTGGAATCATTTGCCTTCACTTAATGTTTCTAAACACAATTCAAAACTTCTTAGGCTATAGTTTAGGATAATTATTTCCAAAAGAAAAGGTATAATTTTCATCCCTTTTATAAGAAAATGAAGATAAGTTTATAGTAAAAACTTTCTATAATTTTTTTGTCCATGAGCAAAAAGCCATCTTCTCCTATATTTGTACTGATTTTTAATGGGTCTGTCACCAGCATTTGAAACTATCATAAACTAAAAACAAAGAAAATCTAGCAAGATTAATTTTCCAGAAGTCACAAACTAGAGTCTAGGTTAATTCCATTCCCTAATAATTCTGTGATGTGATTACTTTAAAAATTTCAATGACTAAACAGTTTTAAGCTTAAATAGGCTATCTTGCACATCCCCTATTATGTCATATTATCAGGTACATAGTAATTTTCTAACTATGGGGCCACTGTGTGCATGCCAAGCATAATCTAAGGAAATTAATAAGGTCTCCTTAAAATATTCTCCTGCCATAAAATCTTCCTTAACAAAATTTTCAAACACTGATCATAATATGTCTCCCTCCTTCCTTCTGCTCATTGTTTTCAGCCCCCTTCAAAATTATATGCAAAATAAGATGCTTATTTGACATCTCTCAAGCAAAACAACATAAATGATACAATGAAAATTATTTTGTCAATTCCAAAAATTGAGAGTAATATTATAATTTTTTATTGATCATCTTGAAACTTTTCTTCTCCTTTCTAATCCTTGACCAGATTTATATAGAATGTTAATTTTGTGTTATTCCTTTCAAAGTTAACATTCCTCTGTCCAAAAAGCATTTCACTGACAAATGAAGTCAGTGTTTATTACTGCAGCCCCGGTGGATATCAATAACCATTTCCATATAGTTAAGTACCTATAAACAGGATTTTAAAAATTCAATCTCCAAGAATCTGTTCTACTGTTCTTTATCCCTTTCATGTTCTCCTCTCATATTTTCACCTTGTTGCATCTATGTCAGGGAATTCATGGGACATACATTTTAATGTGTCATTAGGGACTCACTCTATGAATGTGATGACATCATTTAATTTCAAGAAGTTCTAAATAAGAAAAAAAAACAAGAAGTTGCATGATTGTCATTCTCTGTGACTCATGTACTGAAGAGAAAAGACAGATTTTAGTATTAATGAATACTGGTCTTAAATTATTGGCTCATAATAAGACAATAATTAGAAATGCCACTCAAATTTTGATTATATTTCACTCCATAAGACTTAAAAGACTGGCTGTGGTTATGGCTCATCGTTAGAGCACTCACCTGGCACATGCAAGGCCCTGGGTTCTAACCTCAGCAACACACAAACAAAATAAATAAATAAAATAAAGGTATTGTGTTCAATTACAACTAAAAAATAAACATTTAAAAAATGTTGGCTTAAGAAAATAAGACTTAAATAACTCATTTTTTTTCTTACATGAAGGTGGAAATATCTTGGCAATAATGGGATAATGCGGAGGTCTGTGGTCTAGAATGGATCAGTCCTTGTCTTCCAGAGGGTCTCTGGCTCATTCAGTCCAGACGCTCAGGAGATGAAATTACAGAGACCAAAGGAAAGTGAGTAGAGAATGACTGAACAATGACTGAACAGAAGCATCACATAATATAATACAATAAAAAATACTAATAATGGAAAAGTCTTCCTATGCTGTGCACCATGGCACACGCCTGTAATACCAGCAGCTCAGGAGGCTGAAACAGGAGTATCGAGAGTTCAAAGCCAGCCTCAGCAACAGTGAGGCACTAAACAACTCAGTGAGATCCTGTCTCTAAATAAAATACAATAAGTAGTGATGAGGTTGTGGCTCAGTGGTTGAGTGCCTCGGAATTCAATCCCCTAGTACACCCTGCCAAAAAAAAACCCATCTTCCTATAATACATCTGCACAAGTCATGGCTCACCAAGATGAAACAACAAATCTTGAAACACAGAGACATTTGGATTTAAATCTTTTCTATGCCTTTTATCAGATGCTTTATCTTGGGCAAATCATTTTACTCTCCACTCTCTAAACATCTTAAGGCTGGTTTGAAAGACTTATAATCCAAGTTTCCTCCCTATCTTTCTGCTATGCAGTCCTTTGAACTTTGATTCTATTCTCAAAGTCCTAAGGTGGCTACTAAATCTCTGGCCATTTCATCAACATCCCAGCAGAAAGAAGTAGGAAAGGCAAAACCAATTTCCTACTTGTAAGCTCCATCTACCTCCTTCTATATAGTGCTCATTGGCTAGTATTTAATGATATGGTCACATCTAAATTCAAAGAACACTGGAAAATGTGGCTTTCAAACATGACATGTTGCTGCCCAAATTAATATCAGAATTATTTTATTCAGTTAAAAAGTTGAGCCTAAATGTTGGGGAAGAAATTAAAGCCCTCTGCTACAAATCCTAGGCCATATACATACATATTTAGAAGGAAGCATTCTTTTGCAGCTGCAAGCTATGAAACAAAACATAAAATAAAGTAAAATTAGTAAGGAAATCCAAAAATAATAATTTAATAAATGAATCTGAAACTATGTTCACTTTTTTTTTTTTTTTTTTTTTTTAATTATTTTATTGTTGGTTGTTCAAAACATTACATAGTTCTTATTATACCATATTTCACAGATTGATTCAAGTGGGTTATGAACTCCCATTTTTACCCCATATACAGATTGCTGTGTCACATCAGTTACATTTCCATTGATTTACAAATTGCTTTTCTAGTGACTGATGTATTCTGCTGTCTATCCCATTCTCCACTGTCCCCTCACCCCTCCCCTCCCCTCCCCTCCCCTACTCTCTCTCCATCCCCTCTACTATAAATCGTTTCTTCCACTTATATAATTTTTCTCCTACTCCTCCTTTCCTCTTATATGTAATTGTGTATAACCCTGAGGCTCACCTTCCAGTTCCATGCAATTTCCCTTAACTCTCACTTTCCCTCCCGCCTATCATCCCTGTTTAATGTTATTCTTCTTCTCCAGCTCTTCGTCTCTACCCTGTCCTTGGTTACTCCCCTTATATCAAAGAAGACATTTGACATTTGTTTTTTAAGGATTGGCTAGCTTCACTTAGCATAATCTGCTCTAATGCCATCCATTTCCCTCCAAATTCTATGATTTTGTCATTTCTTATTGCAGAGTAATACTCCATTGTGTATAAATGCCACATTTTTTTAATCCATTCATCTATTGAAGGGCTTCTAGGTTGGTTCCACAATCTTGCTATCGTGAATTGTGCTGCTATGAACATCGATGTAGCAGTGTCCCTGTAGCATGCTCTTGTTAGGTCTTTAGGGAATAGACCGAGGAGGGGAATAGCTGGGTCAAATGGTGGTTCCATTCCCAACTTTCCAAGAAATCTCCATACTGCTTTCCAAATTGGCTGCACCATTTTGCAGTCCCACCAACAATGAACAAGTGTACCCATTTCCCCGCATCCTCGCCAGCACTTGTTGTTGTTGGATTTCTTAATGGCTGCCAATCTTACTGGAGTGAGATGGTATCTTAGGGTGGTTTTGATTTGCATTTCTCTGACTGCTAGCGATGTTGAGCATTTTTTCATGTACTTGTTGATTGATTGTATGTCCTCCTCTGAGAAGTGTCTGTTCAGGTCCTTGGCCCATTTGTTGATTGGGTTATTTGTTATCTTGTTATCTAATTTTTTGAGTTCTTTGTATACTCTGGATATTAGGGCTCTATCTGAAGTGTGTGGGGTAAAGATTTGTTCCCAGGATGTAGGCTCCCTGTTTATCTCTCTTATTGTTTCTTTTGTTGAGAGAAAACTTCTTAGTTTGAGTAAGTCCCATTTGTTGATTCTGGTTGTTAACTCTTGCGCTATGGGTGTCCTATTGAGGAATTTAGGGCCTGACCCCACAGTATGTAGATCATAGCCGACTTTTTCTTCTATCAGACGCCGTGTCTCTGATTTAATATCGAGCTCCTTGATCCATTTTGAGTTAACTTTTGTGCATGGCGAGAGAAAGGGATTCAGTTTCATTTTGATGCAAATGGATTTCCAGTTTTCCCAGCACCATTTGTTGAAGATGCTATCCTTCCTCCATTGCATGCTTTTAGCCCCTTTATCAAATATAAGATAGTTGTAGTTTTGCGGATTGGTTACTGTGTCTTCTATTCTGTACCATTGGTCCACTCGCCTGTTTTGGTACCAGTACCATGCTGTTTTTGTTACTATTGCTCTGTAGTATAGTTTGAAGTCTGGTATCGCTATACCGCCTGATTCACACTTCCTGCTTAGCATTGTTTTTGCTACTCTGGGTCTTTTATTATTCCATATGAATTTCCTGATTGTTTTATCTATTTCTACAAGAAATGCTGTTGGGATTTTGATTGGGATAGCATTGAACATATAGAGAACTTTTGGTAATATCGCCATTTTGATGATGTTAGTTCTGCCTATCCATGAGCAGGGTATATTTTTCCATCTTCTGAGGTCTTCTTCTATGTCTCTTTTTAGGGTTCTGTAGTTTTCATTGTATAGGTCTTTCACCTCTTTTGTTAGATTGATTCCCAGGTATTTTATTTTTTTGGGGGATATTGTGAATGGAGTAGTTGTCCTCATTTCTGTTTCAGAGGATTTGTCGCTGATATACAGGAATGCATTTGATTTATGCGTGTTGATTTTATATCCCGCCACTTTGCTGAATTCATTTATTAACTCTAATAGTTTCTTTGTAGACCCTTTTGGGTCTGTTAGGTATAGAATCATATCGTCTGCAAATAGTGATACTTTAAGTTCTTCTTTTCCTATTTTTATGCCTTTAATTTCTTTCGTCTGTCTAATTGCTCTGGCCAGTGTTTCGAGGACTATGTTGAACAGAAGTGGTGAGAGAGGGCATCCCTGTCTTGTACCAGATCTTAGAGGGAATGCCTTCAATTTTTCTCCATTCAGGATGATGCTGGCCTGTGGCTTATCATAGATTGCTTTAACAATGTTGAGGAATGATCCTGTTATCCCTAATTTTTCTAGAGTTTTGAACATAAAGGGATGCTGTACTTTGTCGAATGCCTTTTCTGCATCTATCGAGATGATCATATGGTTCTTATTTTTAAGTCTATGTTCACTTTTTAAAGAGGAAAAAGTAGTGAGAGAATCACACCACACACACACACACACACACACACACACACACACACAGAGTTTGAGAAGAAATGAATATAAAACATTATGAGACATAACCAACATTACAGGGAAGATTTTAAAATGTATATAAAAATGTTATATATAAAATTCAATAATAAAAATTTTGAAAATTTAATGGAATTATTTATGATACTGGAAAAATTGAATTTCCAAAATTGAGTCAAGAAGAGAAAATTCAAACAGAATAATGAACATGACATTTAAAATCCTGTAAAAGAATTTTCTTCAAAGGCATATGATCTGGTTTGGTTATCAAATTATTTGAAATTTCAAAGAAAGATAAATCTTCTTTTTAAAATTTTCTTTTTTTCATATTTTTATTGGTGTATTGTAATTATACATAAAGTGAGATTTTATTATTATATATTCATACAGGTACACAATAGAGCAGTACTATTTGGCAAGTATCATTTGCCAATATTTCCCCTTTCTATTATTTTAAAATGTTTTCTAAAATAAAAGAAAGGGGGATAATTTTTAATTAATATAGATAATAAATGAAACAAATCACTCAATAAAATATACAAAATGTGACAATGAAAAAAGTAGAATCATTTTTCCTGTGAAAAATAGATGCAAATTCTAAAATAAAATAATAGCAAATAAGCCCAGCATTATGAGAAAAAGAGGTTCTAACTATGATGTAATGTTAGTAATCAATTTAATTAATTCTCATGGGTCACAGGAATAAAATCAGATCATTTTGATAGATGATCTAAAAGCGATTTGTAAATTTAATATTCATTTATGTTAAAAAATAAAATTCAACCTAAAATGATTTCTTACCTCAAATTTTTATGGCATCTTAATAACTGTCATTATGCTTAATATTAGAATAGAATACAATTCCATTAATAACAAACAAACCAAATGTATTCAATTCATTGCTAGAGGTATTTAACTTCTTTTTGGGTGTGCTAAACCATGCAATCAGAAATAAAATGAAATGAGATCTTATCATACCAGAAGCAGAGGAGCAATTTTTTAAAATCTTCTTTTAAAATCTTGATGTGACTTATCCAAATGGAAAAAAAAACAAGAGAATCACCTGAAAAACTATTATAACTAACAAAAAATTGTATTACCTTGATCACATAATGAATTCAATAGGTTTCTTATGTACTTATAATGATTGCTAATCTACGTTTCTTGAGGGCAAGGAGAACATCTTTCTTCACTGTTGAAATTCAATTCTTAATCAGTTAAAATATGATTCTAAATAAAATTCACATCAAATAATAACCAAAATATAAGCTTACTGAGGAAGATCTTTCTCTTCATGGAACAAACAATAAAATGATATCTTTGTCTAACTATCTCTCCGTCATCTATCCCTTTATGTTTCCTAATATCATTCCTAGATTTCAACTGTATAATTTTCATAATTTATAGCAAAGTGCCAAGACATTTCTTTCATGGTTTATTGAGCTATAACTAAGATAAAATTTACATAAAACAAAATTTACCAGTTTTAGTCACCACTTTGGTGACTTTGGGTAAAGAAGTGGAATATCACAAACACTTTTACAATCAAATTTTGAAAGGATGCTGTCAAATTCAATAGATTCCTCACATCCTCTTTTGGTAGAAGTCTCCCCCTCTCCGTCACCACTTTCTTATGCTACCATGCTGCCTTTTCTAGTATTACATATACAGTCATGTAGAATATCGTCTTTTGTACCAGATTCTTTCCCTTGTATGATAATTTTAAGATTCATCCAAAGTGTTACTTCATTCCTTCTTAGTGCTATATGGTATTCCATTGCATGAATAGAATATAAGCTGTTTATTCATATAATTGACAAGCATTTGGATAGTTTCAATTTTTATCTTTCTTTTTTGTCTTTCATGAATAATGTCCTCATGAGCTTTCATGAAAATATAATTTTATCAACACATAGCTTGGACCTGGAATGTCTCCCAGTGGCTTATTATTGGTCATTAGCTGCTGGTGCTACTGGGAGACAGTGGAAACTTTAAGACATGGGCCTGGTTGGAAGAGGTGGGTCATAACTTTGATGGGTATATTTTGTCCCTTGCTTTCTTCTTCCTGTCACCTTAACAGGGGCAGATTTATTCTGCCACACCTTCTGCAATGATGTCCTACCTCAACTCAAGCCCAGACACAATGGATACAGCCAACCATGGGCTGAAACCTCTGCAACTCTGGAACTTTTCTCCTTGAAGTTCTTTTCAAATGATATGTCACAGTGATGGAAAGCTGACTGACACATATGTACATTTACTATTAAAAAACTGCCAAACTATTTCCCAGAGTGACTATGGTTTTGAATGTTCATTGCAATATGTGAGATTCCCATTGCTCCCATACATTCATCTTATTGTCTCTTGCTTATTTTAGGTCAGTGGATCTCACATTGAATCACCTAGAAAACTTGAAAACCAACTCAGTCCACCTCTAAAGATTCTGATTAGATTAGCGAGGTCTGGACATCAAACCATCCATAACTATACACAAATGTTTACTTCCAAAAATTAAAAATTGGTCAAAATGTTCAAATATTTTTGGGTACTTGTACCAAGTTAAAAATTTGATTTTAATGTAGAATTCATGGAATTTTTTTATTTGAGAGAAGAGAGAGAATGTAAAATAATTTCTCATTAATTGATGAGGTCTTCATTTGTATAAAGATCTTCCTAAAATTATGACTGTGAATTAGAGATATTTTCTATCATCTAATGAATAGAAAGCAAGTTCATTTTAAATATATATGTTATGTATATATTTGTATCATATCCATTATAAAATATTATGTATACATATATGATTGCTTAGTGTATTATAGCATTTGACTTCATGGTATTATGTTAATTTCTGATGTCTATGGTACATGAATATAGAGAACACCAAAAATGTGTGGATGTAATTGCACAAAAAAGAAAACCTGAGGAAACTATCAGGTGACCTAAGAAAAAGTATTTTTGTCCGAAAATTTAGAGTTATATGTGGAAATTCTATGAGAGCTTGGACCATTTATATAATCACTTCAGTTTTATCCTTCACTTTGCTTTTATTAAATTAGTATAGAAGTATTTTAAAATTTTATCTTAAGATAAATTATCTGTAAGAAGTATGAATTAATCACACAATTCTTCATCCCTAGTGTCCAGGCAATTATTTAATATCTCAGTGCTTCATTTTCTACACATAAACACTGTATAGATGTATACAATTCTGATATTATTATAACTAAATATATTAATGATATTTACCCAATATTGAGAAAACCTCATAAGTATGGGCTCTAAATATTTTTCAGATATTAAAATTTTACTTCTTAAGTCTACTCTATCCAACTGATATCTGTTTTTCTTTCAAATGCTAGCTACAAATGAATTTTTAAACAAAATTAGCCAATTTCTTTAAAATTCATCCTAATTTCAAGGTAACTTTTGTGAATGCATATTGCTAGAAATTTCTGATGTTGAATTGAAGCCCTGTATAGGCAAGAAATATGGATCGGAAGAGAAAATATTCATCAAGTGAGAGTACTTATTAGCCAACTTGTCTTCTTTTTTAAAGGAAATTCTAAATTTTAAGCTGTAGGACTGGATTCTAGAACTACTCTCTTTTTATTGGTAGACAGAAAAGAGTCCCGAATCTGGGATTAGGAAAGCTTACAGGTTATTAGGAAAGCCCTTTTTAGAAAAATCATAGCTATTAGGCTGCTGCTGAGAAAGTTGAGCGTCGTTCAAAGAATCTCTTAATTATCTTTGCTGTTGCTGAAGCTGCAGTTAACATATAGAAAAGACTGTTCTTCCTTTTAATGAATTCCCAAATGCTGTGGCATTTATTAAGGAAATATTTTAAATAGAACTATTATTCAGAAGATATTTTATTCTTTCCCTACTACCACTGCCCCTACCTCCATCTTATTAGTTTCCTACTGGGAGGTTAAGAGAAATCTATGAGAATGTATTGTATTCTCTGCCTGACCTTATTCTTTACTTAACATTGGGCTTAACTAGTACAAAAATAAATAGGTTCAGACCCTTGTGGATTCTGATGAAGAAAAGTCTTAAACAGTTTGCAAGTTGATTAGCTCTATTAAGATTCTGTTTTCTTAGTCCCTTAACTTCATAATTAAGATGAAGAAAATTAAAGCTTATCAGTATTCATTTGTTTTCAGTGTGCATTTATAGAGTATTTAATAAGAGCAAATATAATACTCAGTTCTGGATACAGGGATGAATAATACAGAACTGGAACTTGGCCACTGACCTTACAGTTTAGTTAGAGAGGGAAGATAAATATACACTTGCACAATGTGAAAGGCATCCTAATAGGCGCATGAACTGATGAACACTTAGCCAGGGTTGGAGGCCAAAGGCTTCCAGGAGGCAGTGTGTAGATCTGCACCTGGGAGAATATAATTGAAGAACAGTAAACATTTTGATGTTATTGAACCTTAAGAATTTGGGGAAGAGTGGAAGGAAGTGAAAGGATGAATAACAACTCTTTGGGTAGACTGGTAGAACAAAAGCAGACAGTTAATCTGAATCCGAATGACAGTGGCATGAGAAGACATATTGGACAAGGAAATAAAGAACATTGACGAGAAAATAGTTAATCATGGAGTCTATAGTGAATCTCTGAACCTCAAGTAGAAATTTGGTATTAAGAGAAATCCCTCCTACTATCATAAGTAAAATAAGCCAGACCCCAAATACCAAAGGCCCAAAGGCCAAATGTTCTCTCTGATATGTGGATGTTAACACACAATAAATGTGATGAGAGAGGTGAAACAGAAGTCCACTGGAATGATTATACAAAGGGGAATGAAGGGAAGGGAGGAGTATAGGAATAGAATGTACCACCAGTGAAATCCACATCATTTACAACCACAAGAATGGGATCCCAAATAGAATAAGTTATAGCTCATTTATTTATAACATGTCAAAAAATACACTCTGATATCATGTATATCTAAAAAGAACAAAAAATTACAAAAACAGAGACATCCCTCCTTCCCAGTGTGAAATAAATCCAATTGTGACAATAGTCTTAAATGAACACTACCTACTTGTTTGCATTCTTGTAAAAGTTTTCTGGTTCCACATGAGGTAGAATGATTATTGATCCTTTATCTTGCAACAGTGATAACTGAGCTTTGACTTCTTTTCATTAAACTATATAAAGAACAAAAGAGGCAGTTGAATATAAGATTAAGGAGAGATAATTATATACAAATAAACTATAGACATAAAATATAGTTTTAATGTTAATTTCATATTCATATCCAATAAATAAAACTCCTTACCCAGTTTGAAAATGAGAAGGATCTCCTCTGAGGCAAAATATTTCTCTGTCTTTTACATTTTCTAACTTGGCTGAGACTCTTCTGTATGTCACGCAGTTTTTCCTCTATGTGAACCTGAGGAGTCTTTGTATAGAGTTCTAATTAGTATCTCTTAAGTTTTCTGAGAATCCAATTGCAATCTTCAAGATATATTTTATTACTGGGAATATTAAGGATGTACTTTTTTTTCAATTTCTTTGCAAAACTACTCCATTATTTATTACCAGGCAATTTCATTTTGCTTGAGATTCACCTTCATTTTCCAATCCAAACACTTTTTAGCTGTTGACCATTGTCTTTGTGGTCTGTCTTTGGTGTGGAAATAAGCTAAGTTTTAAAACCCTGCCCTCATCTTTAAGAAAAGTAATCTTCTGATTGGGGTCTGGGAGCTTAAAATTGACTTCCCATTGGATGCTCAGTATGTCAATCAAGAAGTATTTGTAATGCGCCTGTGAATTCCCAAACATTACACTAAGCACAGAAGATAATATGATAAATGAGACCAAATCTTGGCTTCCAGAGAGTATCGAGGCAAGTGAGGAGGAATATGTTACAATGATGTTTTAATGTAAGACAACCCAATATTTTCTTCAGTCTTGGCAGCTCAGGTACTTCATTGTTCAGTTGGTTGACACTCAACATCCTGTATGATAATAAATGTAGATGCTGTATTCATCTCAAATCCTTCCACCACCATGATGCAGGTTTTATTTCCCTTTTCTATATTCTCTCTACTCATCTATCTATATATTATAGCACATGGCACAATTAACTTCCTGAGTCAAATTTATTGATTTTCTTTCATAAAATTCATTCCTGAATTTTCACAGCCATATATAATCACATCATGGAACCATCCCCATAGTCAAGACATAGAAATTTTCCATCATTCCAAAAAGTTCCAGTTTGCCTCCTCGGAGTCAAATATCTCCTAATATTCTATCCTCTTCAATGGATCTGATTATTCTCTTTATTCTTTTGCATTTCACTGAATGCCATATAAATGGAATCATTTAATAGCTAGCTTTAGTATCTGACTCCTTTCATTTGTCATGCTTTTGAATTTCATCCCTGTTATTGCATTAATGAGTAGGTTTTTTCTCTTTTTATTGTTGAGTAATATTACAAAGTATGAAGACTCCAGATTTTAATATATATCAACATGGTTTTGGGGGGCTATTAAAGCTGTATCCTTTTTTATTTTCCTTGTCTCGTTGCACTGAGGAGGACTTAGTATAAAGTTAAATAGAAGTAATAATGGCAAATGTCTTTGCCTTGTTCTCAGTCTTGAGGGAAAGTATTCAGTTTCTATTATTAAGTAGAATGTTAACTTTTATGGTTTGGATGTAAAGTGTCCCCAAAAGTTTCTGTACTCTTGCAAGAATACTCAGAGGGGAACTGATTGGATTATGAAAGCCATAACCTAATGAGTACACCCTATTTGAATGGACTGACTGGAAAATAACTGTAGCAGGTAAGGCATGGCTGGAGGAGTTAGGTCACTGGAGGAATACCCTGAAAGTGTTTATCCTTCCTATGGCCCTTCCCCCACCCCTCTGCTTTCTGGCTGCCATGATTATAGCAACAGTCCTCTGCCACACCCCTCCACCATGATGTTCTGCCTCACCTGGGTGTCAGAGCAATGAAGTCAGCTGAACATAGACTGAGCCTCTGAAACCGTGAGCTAAAATAAACTTTTCTTCCCTTAAATTGTTCTTGTCAGGCATTTTGGTAGCAGCAATGAAAAACTGACTAACATACTAACTGCATGCTTTTAAATCTGAATCTTTCTGTCCGTGGTTTCTAGGAATCATCTCCATGGAGAACGTCTCACAGAAGCTCCCTTGACATTGAACAAAGCCTCTTCTCCAGCTCACTGCATGCAGCAATCTGTAGCTTCAGCAATCCATGGCATGCCATAGGCTGCTAACTTGTGCCTGCCTCACATCTGCCAGGAAGCACTCCTGATATTCTTTTAGGACAATTATTAACCCTGTTCTCTTTCAATGAGCCCTTTCAGTCCATGGGGAGCTGAAATCCTGACCTGACATTAGTTGGCTCATCATGTGGCCAATACTTGCTCTGACACTATGTACCATGCCACTTAGTTCCAGGACTCATAGAACAGGTTGTATAGGTTGTTTATTTGGAAGAATATCCCACATGCTCTAAGTAAAGTGAAGCAACACCCAATTCTCTCCCATAGGTACAGTGAGGAAAACACCATAAATTGTAACAACTGTCTCCAAAGGCATTTTTCTCTTCCAGCATCTTTAAACTTAGTCATTTCATTCCCTTCAGTACGTGTGAGCTGAAGATATAAAAGTGATTTTTAGCCAAACTTTGCAAATTTTATAGAGGGAGTCAAATGCCTTATTTTAAAAGTAGGGGTACTTTTTTCTATGGTTTTATTCCTTTGGGAACTCTAGTTAATATGGATGCTGAATAAGACCCATTTTATAGCTGCATTACAAATTAATAAACTGACACCAGGAGACTGGCCTTACAGATTAAATTTTGTATCTTTCTGACTATATAATACTATTTTCATTTATATCCTACACATAATGGGCCAGAAAAACCACATCCATGAGTAAGGTCTGTAAATGAGGAATAGTATGCACATACACTCCTTTAGATCACCATAATAAATTCCCATGATTTAGGAATTGCTGAGGAAGTTACTAAGTGAAAACTGAAAGGGAGATTAGGTAAAACTGGCATAATTCCAAAGAGTACATAATCAGTAGTGAGTCAGAGTCAGGTCCATAATTTTAGATATTTTAAAAACAGAATTCATTTTATACACACATTCAATATATGTTTAATTAATTCTCCCTAGGTACTAAGAAGAATGCTAGACACTGAAGGTATTGCAGTGCACAAATTACAAATGTTATGATAGATCTTGCATTCCTAAGGGGAAAAGGGACCATATGCAATTAAACAAATTATAATAACCTCTTTGTATAGTTGAGCAAAATAGAAAAATATGATAAAGTTAGTAGACATGAGAATTGGTTATACTGAATAGATTTGAAGTCTTCTCTAAGTAGGGTGAATTTGAATTAAAATACAAGAAGGATTAAGCTCAGTGCAGATATAGTGGCAACTTGCGCAGATAGAAGAACCGGAAAGTGAGAACCCTAAGGCAGCAATATGCTTGATAAATTAATAGATTAGACACAAGGCCAGCATGACTGTTGCATAATGAGAGGGAGGTGGAGCACAGTAGATGATGAGGTCAGATGGGCAGGCAGCAGTCAGTTCATGTAGGGTCATAAAGGTTATACTAAGTCATTAGATTTATTTTAAGTGCAGCAGAAAGCCTTTTGGAGAGTTTTAAGACAGGGAATGACATGCTCTGATTAATGGATTTAAGAGATGATTCTCTCTAGTGTGCAGAGAATGAATTCTAAGGAGCAAGAACAGAAGCTGGAAGACCAATTAGGAGGCTATTACAGTGGTTCAAGTGAGAGATGATAATGACCTAGACTAGGCAGTGACAATGGACAGAGGTAGATCAATATCTAATACATTTTGAACATAGAGTTGATAGAACTTATTATGGATTAGAATTGGAATATGAACAATAGAGTGGGACTCTCTGTCTTAAGTCATAAAACTCAAGAGAAGACTGGATTAGTAGTTTGAGAAATCAGTTTACTCAAAAATAACTTTGAGAAACTAACACTTTAAAAGTGTTGTCAAGTATACATGGAGGTCAAGGAGATACAAATTTGGAATTCATTGTTATTTTTGTAACAATCAGGGACTAGATATCTTAAGGAAATAATGGGGACTTAAAAAGTTCCAACAATTGAACCCTAAGTTATGTCAAATTTATAGATGCACCATAAAATGTAAGACCAATGAAGTATGTTAAGAAGAAACCACTGATGTAGTAGAAAAAACCGGTGAATGTTAATTGCAAAAAACCATGAGAGTCAGGTGTGTCACAAGAAAGATAGGGATAAACCCTCACTTAAGTTTGCTGACAGGTGTGATAAGATGAAGAGAGAGAAATGACCATTAGAACACATGTCACTGGTAACTTTTCAGCTTGTGTTACCCACACCCCCTGCATAGTCTGAAATGAAATCTATGGCAAAGGTAGTTTACTTTGGGACAGAGACTAGGAATTGAGCACTGGGGATAGTGAAGCAGGAAAGGAGGGTGTCAAAGCCAGCATGCTTCAAGCTCTTCAGCACTGTAGACTCAAACCTCACAGAAGCTAAGTAGAGTGTGTAGCATCATCAATCTGTGGTGTAGAAGAGAGAAACATTTATATACTTGCTCTTCTCCCCCACTGGCCAAGTATGGTCCATGAGGTGATAAGTTCTCACAAAGTTGCAAGTAAAGTCCACTGTTTGTGAAAAGAGAGATGCTGTCTTCAATGGAACAAAGAAATTCCAAGGAAGAAAGACAGAAATATGATGCATAGTTAAACAAGATATTGTCTGAATGCATATGTAGAAAAGCTTCTTGCTACAGCAATAATTACAACAAAAGGTAATCAAAAAGAATATAAGATGAGGCATAAATATCTGATACTATCTGTTCTTTGTACCACTCAGACATAGTCAGTAAAATGCAGGACCTTCAAAATAATGAATGACCTTAATTTCTATAGAACACTTAATATATTTTACATTCATCAGTAGACTTCTCTATCTAGACATTCTAAAAATACTAACATAATATTATGGGCAATTTTTTGCCAATAAATTTGATTACTTTGATGAGATGAAAATTATTCTTAAAAAGACATAAACTATGGGGCTGGGGATGTGGCTCAAGCTGTAGTGTGCTCGCCTGACATGCGCGGGGCACTGGGTTCTACCCTCAGTACCACATAAAATAAAATAAAGATGTTATGTCCACCAAAAACTGAAAAATAAATATTAAAAAATTCCCTCTCTCTCTCTCTCTCTCTCTCTCTCTCTCTCTCTCTCAAAAAAAAAAAAAGACATAAAAAAGACATAAACTACCATGGAGCACTCAAAATACCTCTATGTCCACTAAAGAAGTTAAATTTCTTGTTAAAAATATTTTCATGAAGAAAATTGTAGATATTAATGGAGTTCTCAAAATAGTCATTCTATTTGACTTATAAAGAAGAAATAATATTAATTTTATAGAAACAATTTCAGAAAACATGAAGAAATAGGAATACTTCTAAACCTATTCTATAAGACAAACATTTTCCTTATTCCAAAATCAGGCAAATATTTCAAGAGAAGAACCGATCAATATCACTTATACAGAGAGATATAAAACTTCTTAAAATTTAGCAAGTCAATCTAATGATATATATAAAAAATACATCATGATCTAGTGGTGTTTATCTCAGGAATACAAGGTTAGTTGTTTAGTATCAAAAATTCAAAAAGTTCACCATATTAACAAGCACAGCAAAATGCGATAATCTCAATAAACACAAAACATCACTTTACAAAACCCTACCTCTTTTTTTGATACAAAAAGAAAAACCCTGTAGTAGTCTTATCAAACGCATGCCTAATACACAGATTTTCTACTTAATGACTAGAGACTGAATACTTTTTCCATAAGATCAGGAATAAGGCTTCTACTTAATGACTAGAGTCTGAATACTTTTTCCATAAGATCAGGAATAAGGCAGACATATACATTACCATCTACTTCCATTCAACGTCTTACTAGAAGTTCTAATCAAAGCAAGAGGGAAGAAAATAAATTCTAAAAGATTTTATATTGAAAAGGAAGAGGTAAAATTCTTATTCTCAGGCAGAAACTTTTTAGAAAATCTTATGGAGACCCCCAAAGCTACTAGAACATATGGGTGAGT
The DNA here is from genome assembly GCF_964194105.1 of Spermophilus citellus. Classification (NCBI taxonomy): domain Eukaryota; kingdom Metazoa; phylum Chordata; class Mammalia; order Rodentia; family Sciuridae; genus Spermophilus; species Spermophilus citellus. Next base: position 48,555,480 of record NC_138194.1, on the reverse strand, counting down.
TTAGCAGAGTTCCAGAATATAAGTTTACTATCTCCAAATCAAATATATTTGTGTATACTACTGATCATGATTTAAAATAGAAAACAATACCATTTATAATGGTATTGAAATATGAAATATTTAGGGATAATTCCATGAAGCATGCAAAATATATGCAGGGAAAACTACAAATATTTCTGAGACAAATTTTTTATAAACCCAAATAAATTGAAAAAAAAATATAGTGTGTTCATTGTTGGAAGACTCAATATTATGAAGATCTCAGTTCAACTCAATTCCAAACAAGATCTGGGCATGTTTTTGTTTGTTTTTTTAAATATAAATTGAAAAACTGGTATTTAAATTAATATGAAGATGCCAAGAACTTTAGGAGAGTGAAAGCACATTTGAAAAAAGAAGAGCAAATTTGGAGACTAATTATACCTGATTTCAAGACATAACACTACCGTAATCAAAATTGGAGTAATGAATTATTGACAAGACAGAGAAAAAGACCAGTAGAACAGAAGAGGGATTCTAGAAGTATATCTACACATATCAGTGACAAATATTGACAAGATATGATTCTGAAGAGAAAATGGATAATTTTGTTCAACAAATGATGATGGAATAATGGATAACCTTTGCAAAAAACAAAAAAGAAAGAAAGGAAGAAAAAGAAAAAAGAACTTCAATCTATACTTTAGCCCATATACAAAAAATAAAAGTTAACTTAAAATACATTATAGATCCAAATGTAAATTTAAAAGCTATATAAGTTCTAGAAGAAAGCACAAGAGAAAGCTTAAGTGATTCAGAATTCAGCATAATTCCTTAAATATGATGCCTGACCTAGAGGACCTTATGAAAAGTAAATTAGGCCCATCAGAGAGATATGTAGGCATAATCTTACTTACATATCCAATCTAAGCCTGGGATATGCAGGAGGGTCAATCACACCAAGATGAAGAGATAAAAATTAAAACAATGGTTACCAGGAGTGTGTTAGGAAGAAAATAGGAAGAATGAAGGCAAAGACGTGAACTAGCAGGTGTGTGATGAAAAGCCTAAAGACTATAGTTAACAAAATCATTTTGCAATAGAGATTTGTGCTGAATAGATTTCAGCTACTTTTATCATAATAACATAAAATGTAACTCTGTGAGATAATACCTGCTTCACTATGGTAACCATATCTGTGTACATCCCACATATCACATTGTAAACCACACTTATACATAATAGATTTTTAAGTGAATGAGAAGGCAGACTAGAAGATATTATTTGCAACTAATTTATCTAATTAAGGGCTTGTATCCATAATATATAAAAACTGCTAAAAATCATTAATAAAAAGGTTAAAGATACATTTAGAAAAGGAGTAAAAGATTTAAACATACTACTAAAGTTACATGGATGGCTCATGAAATGATAATCAAAATAACTCATAAGTATAAAATGTAAATTAAAATGCTAATGGACTACTACTACATACCTATTACTATTAGCATGCCTGAAATTAAAATGATTCACCATACTACCAAGTGTTGACAGGGATATGAAATAACCAGAACTTTTATTGCTCCCAATCAAAAATATTTCAACAGGTTTTTAAAAATGTAGTCCTATATATACTATTTGGTATAGCCATTTCATGCCAAGATATTTACCCCCAGAAAAAATGAAAGCTTATTTTTATTAAAAACTTGTACAAGAATATGCATAGCAGATTTAATAGATGAAGACTGGAAACAATCCAAACGATGATCAATGAGATGAATGGATATATAAATCTACTGAACAATAAGGAAAATATGCTATTTATATCTGCAACCATGTAAATGGACCTTAAAAAGAGTATGCCCAGGGAAAAATATAAATTTTCAAAACTACAAAATATTCTATGAATGGAATGCTAGAATGGAATATTCTATAACATAAAGAAGAATGAGATTCTTATGTTATAGAATATTATATAGAGTCATTATGTTAAGTGAAATGAGCCAGGCACAGAAAGATAAGAACCACATGTTCTCTGTCATGTGGAAATTTAAAAAATAAAAAAAGTCTACCTGAATATAGAATAATGATTACTAGAGGGTGGGAAGGGAGCTGAGGAACAGAGTAAAGAGAAGCTGGAATTGATCATTGCATGATGCATGTGTGTATGGAAAAATCATACTGAACCCTATTAAGATATACAATTAATGCGTGCTAATCAAAAAATAAAGAGAAATTTCTAAATAAAATTTAGAAATTTATTTATAAATAAATTTATTTATAAATAAAGTTAAATTTCTAAATATATATAATAAAAATTAGAAATTAATTTTAAAGGCAAATGAAATTCTATATGCATGCGTATATATGAAGATATATATATATATATATTCTTATTGTTTTTATATATATATAATATATTTTATGTATTCCTATGGTTTAGCTGTGGTTTGTCTCTCAAAAGCTGGAAGTTTGATCCCTGATATAGCTATGTTGATATGAAGGAACCTTTAAAAAGTAGTGCCTAGTGAAAGGTGAAGAGATCATATGGGCATTGCTCTGGGAAGGTATTAATGCTCTTCTCCGAGTAATGTATTCTCCCTCTTTCATGGAAAATCCTGAGAGATGTGATCCTGGTAAAGAGAGCCAGGCATCTTCCCTGAATCTATCTTTCTTCCTGACCACCACACATATCTGTACTGTATGCAGAAGATTCCTTTCCTCTTCTCTACCCCATGGAGAGGCAGCCATGTGACCTTCCATCAGGGTCCAAAAGGTGGGGGGATGTCTGATCTGGGAATTTCTGCTTTCAAAAATCTGAGCTAAATAAAACTTATTGCTTTATAACTGTTTTAAACAACTATTATTTATGATTTCACTGTTTTTTTTTAATTTTTATTTTTATTGGTTCTTCTTAGTTATACATGACAGTAGAATCCATTTGGATAAAATTATGCCAGCATAGGATATATCTTATTCTAATGAGAACCCCATTCCTTTGGGTAGGCACAATGGTGGGGTTCACTTAGGTAATTTCATATGTGTACATAGAAAAATTATGTTAGATTTATTCTACTATCTTTCCTATTCCTATCACCCCTTCTCTCCCTTTATTCCTCTTTCTCTAATCTACTGAAATTCTCTTCTTCCTCTTTCACTCCATTTATTGTGGTTTAGCGTCCACTTATCAGTGAAAACATTTGACCTTTGGTTTTGGAGGATTAGCTTATTTTACTTAGCATAATATTCTCCAAATCCATCCATTTACAGTCAAATGTCATAGTCATTCTTCTTTATAGCTGAGTAATATTCCATTGTGTATATATACCACATTTTCTTTACCCATTCATCTGCTGAAGGGCACCTTTGTTGATCCCATAGCTTTGCTATTGTGAATTGAGCTGCTATAAACATTTATATGACCGAATCACTGAAGTATGCTGATTTAAAATCTTTTGGATATATGCCTCGGAGTCAGATAATGGAGTCAAATGGTGGTTCCATTCCTAGTTTTTTGAGGAATCTCCATATTGCTTTCTAGAGTGGTTGCACCAATTTGAAGTCCTACAAGCAGTGTATGAGATTCCCTTTTTCTCACATCCTCACCAACATTTGTTGTTACTTGTTTTCTTGGTGACTGCCATTCTGACTGGAGTGAGATGGCATCTCAGTGTAGTTTTAATTTGCATTTCTCTAATTCCTAGAGATGTTGAACATTTTTTCATATATTTATTTTTCATTTATATTTCTTCTTTTCAAAAGGCTCTGTTCAATTCCTTTGCCCATTTATTAATTGGATTATTTGGTTTTTTAGTGTTGAGCTTTCTGTGTTCTTTGTATATCCTGGAAATTAAAGCTCTATCTGAGGTACAGATGGTAAAATTTTTTCTCCCATTGTGTAGGTTCTCTCTTCACACTCTTGATTGTTTCTTTTGCTGTGAAGTTTTAATTTTGATGCCTTTCCAGGTATTGATTTTCAATTTTATTTCTTGTGCTTTAGGAGTCTTGTTCTGGAAGTCAGTTTCTGTGCCAATATGTTAAAAGGTTGGCCTCCCTTTTCTTCTAGTAGATGCAGGGTTTCTGAGCTAATTCCTAGGTCTTTGCACTATTTAAAATTTGATATAATATTAAATAATCTGTAGGGACAGAAAGCAGATGAGTGTTTGCCTAGGGAAGAGGGTAAAAGTGAGGTACAGGAAGAAGGAATAAAAGGGCATGAGGAAAATTTTGTAGTTGTCAGGGATGTGTTCATTTTTTGACTGTGATGATGGCTTTACAAATATATCCATCTACCAAAGGTTATCAAATTATGCACTTTAAACCTGTTTATTTTTTTTGTATTCAATTATATTGCAATTCAGCTAATATAAAGAGAAAAATATCCAAGATAGGTAAAGTCAGGTGCTTCTGTGATACACATGTGCCAAACTGGTTTCCCAACAGTAACTGGAGAAAGAAAGTGATGCAAAAATATGCGATGCATATCACAAGAAGCATCTGGTATAGTGATATTGGAGTGTGGACACACACACAAACACACACACACATATGCTTTTTATGCCAATTATATAATTTTGCATTTTAAATATTATATGTTGTAATTATACAATACAAATCATAATGTTTCCTATGTAAATATATACTGCTTTATAATAAACCCAGTAGTGCTATAATCCACATCGTATTATAGTACTGCTAATGTAATAAACTCAGAAGTAGGTTATCTTCATCTTCAAGATTGAGGAACCTGAGACCCAGAGTCTCCCAGCTGGCGTCTTAGCAAATCTGGGATGATATAACAAATTAATATTGACTGCATGGTTTAAATTACCAAAATTTATTTCTCAGTTCTGGAAGCTGAGAATTTCAAGATCACTGGACCCACATGATTGAGTTCTGGAGAGGATCTTCTTCCTGGTTTGCCTCTGACTGTCTCCTTGCTAGGTCCTCACATGGTGGAGAAAAGGAGAAGAAGCTAGTTCTTTTTACATGGATACTAATTCCATCAAGGACATGAGATCCCCAAGGGCCCATCTCCAAACACCATCATTTGGAGATGAGACCTTAACATAGACACTTTGAGGGGACACAAACATGTAGCCCATAACAGCTGGTAAGGAGCTAAAATTATTATTAAGGAAGTAGGTAATACTTTTAGAAGTCTCTTGAAGTTCACGTGAACATAGATGGAGAGGGATACAGACAATCATACAACAGCTCGAAGGGATGAGTGGGGAAAAAAAAAACCTACCATGGAGGAAGAACTTTTAATTGAAGATGGCATAAGCTAGTACATTTCTATGTGTATTTACAGAATGATCCTGAAGAAAGGTAAAAGTGTTCTATCCAGAGGAAGTGATACATACACAGAGGTGAAATCCTGGGAAGGTAGGCCACTAAAATGATTCCAAATGAATGAATCTGTTGAGAGCCCACATTAGAAATGTGTCCAAGGTAGTATACACATGGCCTCAGATTGGATTCCCAGCACTTCAGAAAGATAAGGGAAGGAGGCAGGCAGGCAGACAGGCAGGGATCCAGAGTCCTTTTAAGTTTAGAATCCAACTTTCCTTTCCCACATCATCTTTTAATCAGCCCCCATTCCATACATTTAAAATCTCTAATAATTTTGAACAAATCATGTTTTCCATATCTTGGGATCTTTGTTCTTCCATTAACTGCCTCTAGGAACCTCCCTCACGTGACCCTTATTAAGTGAACTTTACTTCATTCTTCAAGACTCAGTTAAATATGAGTACCCCTGTGCAACTTTCTCCAACTTCCTTATGACTCTGTTACTTCCTTCTCCTTTCTTTGAAAGAACCTCATACGACCCCTTATAGCTCTGAGCACATCACATGGTGATCACGTTTGTTTATCCATCTGCTTCCTCCATTAGATGGTTTTCTCCTTGAAGTCTCCGCTATATCATTTCTTTTTAAAAACTGTGTCATCTTATCTATTAAGCATCATGTCTACTCTCATGTTTGTTCTCAAAGTGTATTTTAATGAGTAAAAATATGAATAAAATGTAACAGGCTCAAATGAATCTCAGGCCATACATACATGGAAGAAGAATTTCCAATATTTGATAATATTGTAGCAAAGAACTCCTATGCCATTTTAAATGTTGCCTCTATAAGCACAAGAGAATATGGAGTGGAAAGTGCCCAGGGCCAATAAGATAATGCCCAAAGGGCTAAGACTAGCCCCTAAAGCATTGCCTGATGTCTTGACAGTATGTAGTCACTTACTTTGTCCCCTGGTATCAGATGACCCCTGAAGATGAAATGAGTGTCCCCCGGCTACTAGCAATTCTGTTGAAGGCAAATGTATAGTTTTCCACTGAGCTATGTAGAAAGATTAAATTGAGCCACAAAGGCTAAAGGACCAGCCTGGGGCTAAAGAAACAGACAGCATTTGAGTCCTGTAAGCTCTCACCCCTCTCCTGTGTTTCCAGCATAACCCTCTTCAGCAAAACTGCTAATAGTTTAAGCACTTACAGTAATAAAGCATAAAATATAAACAATGCTTTGTCCCAGTTAATAGGTCCTTGCCATGAGAGTCAATTCTTGGCTGCATTTTTTTCCCCCTCAACAAGCTGAGAGAACTAATGAAAGATGTTCTCCTTTTTTATATGTCTAAAAAATACCTCTTAGCTCTAAAGCTGATCCTGGTATACCATGCCCAATGTGAGTCTTATACTTCTTATTTGAGATTTATAGCCAATTTTGAATTTGCTGCTGCTGCTGTTTGTTTCCTCTCCTATTTCTCTGGGCTAGCAAACCTATAAATAGTTTACATGTGGTTCAATTTTTTTAGTCTATTTCCTTGTCAAATACTCAGGCTTTGAGCTTTCTAAAATGGCAGGAGTAATCAGAACTGGACTGAGGGGATGGAAAACAGCACGTGGCAAAGGTGTGATTGGAAACTTCTCTCTCACTCCCTTATTCTTTCCGTCCATCACTATATTTTTTTTCTAGTAGTAAAATGTCCTTGTTTTCACAGAAGAAGACTGCCCCTCCGTGACAGGAGATCTACTTAGTCATTGTGCCCTTATATAATGGTCCAATCAGATCCTGAGTTTATTTCATTGATGTTATAGTCAAAGCTGTCTTTGTATACGCCTATATGTAATGATTTTCTCTTGGGACTTAAGTAATTTACAATTCATGTGAAGTAACTTAATTTGGTGATGTGTCTGGTATAAATAGATTTTTTTTCTCTCTATTCCTCTAAGACAATGACAATTTGATTTTCCATTTATGGTAACATCAATGTAATTTTCTAGAACTTAAGCACACTGCTTCTGTCTAGTTTCTAGCAGCAATCTTGCTTGCCAAGCATCAGATAGAGTGCAAGGTTCAGTACAGACTGAACACTGCCAACATTAACAAGAACTTGGCTGAGTAACCAATTGTAGGTGAAAGGGGAACAAAACTTTCTCACCATGGCCTCTCATCTTTGTCCGCTGATAAGCCACCACCCACCTAGCATTTGAAAAGGTGCAAAACTGTCTCTGCACAGAGGCATAATGGTGTGTGCTAGATTTCAATTTTAAGTACTACAAATCTCATCTTAATAAAGGTTCCCCACATGAGTTTAAAAGGCGTGTTTCTTATTAAAAAATACCTAAAAGCTTCCACTGCTTGTCATTAAATGATACTCATATACTTCTTCCTACTGCCAATATTGCTGTCAATCAGGTAAATTAGTGCTAAGAAAAGTGCTATGCTCAAATAAAGCAGACTGGGCCTGGAAGAGTTCATTCTGGTGCCATTGTTCTTAGGTATCACGCTGCTCTAACATAATAGCATTGGAGCAGAATCTCTGACATTGTGCATTTTAACTAGAATATTTTGACATTCTGTTTTACTTGTTATACTCATGTCTAAGGGAGAAAAAAAGAGGATACTTTCTATTTTGCACACACAAAAAAAGAATATCATTTTTGGAAGCCACTTTTAAAAGATTTAGTCATATTCAATTTTATAGAATTATATACATCTATAAAAAATGCCCCAGAAATACATGACTTATGTTAGCTCATAGTTTTCATTTCAACTCTTCTTTCCAGCCAAGATCAATCTGTCTTTTCCCACTGATTCTATAATATACCTCCACCAAATTTCTTTGTAAAAATCAGACCAAACACAAGGAATTTTTGAATTTTAATAAAAATATTTATGATTTCTTAATGCAAATATTGGGATATTGTCAGGACACTAATGATACCTGTACCACATCTTCTTTTCATCTATACTGACAGTTTAGCTTTAGAGCTTACCAAGTGCCTGGATGAGCTGAGGACTCACATGAAATCTCACTGGCTGAGTTTCAAGCTAAATAAAACAAAGGTAAGGATATTAGGAATAGAGGCTGAGAAAAGGCCAGAGACATTATTCAAAGAATGTTTAAACCTGGAAGTTCTTTTACACCTGTGCTTCAGAAACCTCAGAACCCATCTAGGATCATTCTTTTTCTTGACCCTTAGATTTTTACCTATCACCTAGAAGTGGAGTCACCTGAGATCCTTATAGTTTCTCATAAGCATGCCTTGTCTGTACTTCCACTGCCTGCTGGATTGTTGTTTTTCAAATAATGCCAATACCAGATTACAAATTCCTTGAAAGTAGGGCCTTTAATATATAATTTTGCATCTCTGGAGCTTACCAAACCCTGGCATATAATGCGAAACCAGTACAGTAGACATAGTCAGCTTTTGATGAGATTGTGCTGAGTGGATCAATGTGTGAATGGATAGATGGATAATTAGATATATGAACACTCTGGCTAAGTTTACAAGTGATTCATGTTAATCCTAGTCCTTAATACTATAGACAAATCTTCTGATTCTAATTGGAAAAGAAACTTAATAAAGTTTTTCATATCCTCAGACTCAAATGAGAATATCAGAGATGCCTTTGTACTAAATAGGAAGAGATCGCCTCCTTCACAGGTCTAGACAGATGCAGCCTCAGATGAGGATGTACTACAGTTTAACAAAGCCAACAGGTCTGGATTTCAGGCTCCACTCAGCCCCTTGGCCAGGAGCTCCTGTGCAGTGTACAACTTGGAAGCCCCAGAGAATGCCATCTGCCCAAAGTCCCATTCTAATGATATTTACAACACACCATGGAATTGTTCTTTGTGAATAGGATAATCATTCAATGTTAATATATTTTTTCTTAAGAGACACTTCTTGCTATGTTGCCTAGACTTGCAAGCTCAAGGAATCCTCCTGTCTCAACTTTCTGAGTAGCTAGGACTCTAAGTGCGTGTCACCATGTTCAGCTATGAATGTTAATAGATTCTTAGTGCTATTTGAGCTATTCTGCCCATTGCTGGTATAGGCTTATGATTTTAAATTTCCAATGTTTTAAGTTGTAAATACAATTTGTGCTTTAGAGTAGCTTTTTTTCAAGGACTGTCTTCTGATTTACCAAACCGTCTTGCTGAAAGGCAATCAAAATTAAATGCTGAAATACTCTAATAATGAGCCAACACATTCAGTTAAGAATTTATTTTTTTTAAAAGTGCTATGTTCCAGATTTAAGAAAGCTTGAAAATATCTAGAAGCAAGTATAAGTTAACTGTAGAGTCTCACTCATGAGACATTTCCAATTTGTCTCATTTCCTTGATATGCTAGGTTGTACAATATTGCACTAATAAACAGAGGATCAATCCTTGGAAATATTCTAATAGATGTTTAAAAATTTCAGCTACTTACAGTAGACACAGTCAGCTTTTGATGAGATGAGTGAATTAAACCAAGTCAGAACAATTTTTAATTGCTTTACTTCACTATAAAGGAAGAAAATTATAGAGACTTGGAACACTTATCCATATTTCTAAGCAGTTCTCAGTTCAATTGTTCTTGTGACCTATGCAGAAGAAATCAAAATCAAAATAACAATGAACCAAAGAAAGAGGTAATTTTGAATTGTAAGATGTTATTTGATGCTTTTGCGGTAAAACATTTAATTCTTAATTGTTTTTAAAAAATAGAAGGTAAATATTTAAAGCAGTACAGAAATCCAAATGAAAAAAATCCAAATGATAAATCAAAAGAAATAAAAACATTTCTGATCCCACAATCTAGAAGGAACTATTATGATAGCCTTGGTCAATACCATTCCAGAACATTTTCTTCCCCATCAAAATATGCTATTATAAAAACTGGTGCAAACTCTACACACTGTTCATAATCTGTTTTGAGTTAATAATATATTACACATAATATTTCACACAACAGTTATATTTTTATCTGTAGCACCGTTTTTTTGTTTTGTTTTGTTTTGTTTTGCTGTGGTTGTCCTTGTATAATATTCTATTCTCTCCTCCACCCTCACCAAACATACATGTGCACATACTTTTATATTTCTAATAACATGCTATTTATATGTGCATTATTACATTTTAATGGTACACTACATTGTGGAATGTTTAGTCTCCAATTGTTCACCATTATAAACATTGCTTTCATAAACAACGTTGTAGCTCCAACTTTGAGCATGAACTTTATATTTTCTCATAATAAATGTAGAAACACTGGATCAACTATTGAGCATATCATAGCAAACAACTCACCCTGCTCACCAAAATCCAACTTCTCTTCTTCCTCATAAACATAAGCAGAAAACAGTTTCCTGCTTCCATTTCAGGTTTTCGTGACTGCAAGACTAACAGTTGTCAATGCAGTAATGAACCATGTGAAATCTCTGAAGCCTACTTTCTAAACTCTTCACTTTCCACTTGTTTGGAATTACAGTGATTTCAAAGACAACAATGGGAGCCACATAGTTAACCATGATAAAGTTTCTGTTTAGACTGGACTCAGAACAACTGTGTAGAGAAGTGTTCTACTGTTCACTGATTTAGCACTATAACAAGCCCAAGAAATAAACATCCACTATGTTTGAGTTGGTATGTATTTTGAGATCTATTTGATATTCTAAATAAAATATAACTTTAAAGTTTTGTAATACTTATTTTTGTGGCATACAAAAGAATTTCCTAATTTGTTTTATACAATATTGGCAACTGTGATTTTATTACCTTTTGTAAACTCTTTACCAAACAAATGAAAAAAAATGATCTCTTATTCTATTTTGCATCCTTTAATTACTCATGAAATTTTAATATGCCCATTAGTAACTGTATTGAAGTAAAATAATGAAACCAGGCATTGTGGTGCATGCCTATAATTCTAGCAGCTCTGGAGGCTGAAGCAGGAGGCTCCTGAGTTCAAAGCCAGCCTCACCAATTTATCAGGCCCGAAGCAACTCAGCAAAAGAATGTCTCTAAATACAATATAAAAAAGGTCTGGGGATGTGGCTCAGTGGTTAAGTGCCCCTAGGTTCAATTCCTGATACTAAAAAAAAAGAAATAAAGTAATGAATCACCTTTTCAAACTACTAACCATTTTAAAAACTGATAATAGTAAAATTGACTTTCAGCAAAATGAAAATATTGCAAGTAGATTAAGAATTAAATAGAAATAGAAAAATAATTTTATAATTTTATTTAAAATAATCATGTTTCAAAGAGATAAGATGTTGAACTTATCAATATGCCCAATTTTAAGCTTAGCATTATAACATAAGTTATGGGAAATAAGTTTCATATGTTATCATTGACTTATAATCATTAGGCATATTATTATGGCAACATAGAAAATTAAATAATGTATTTTCAATTTTTTATTCTAATTTTTTATATATGATAGCAGAATGGATTACAATTCATATTACGCAAATAGAAGCACAATTTTTCATATCTCTAGTTGTATATAAAGTGTATTCATGCCATTTGTGTCTTCATACGTGTATATAGGGTAATAATATCCATCTCATTCCAACATATTTTTTACCCCTTATCCCCTCCCTTCCCCTCCTACCCCTTTCCCCTTTCTAGAGTTCATCTATTCCTCCCATGCTCCCCATCCCAACCCCACTATGAATCAGCCTCCTTATATCAGAGAAAATATTTGGAATTTGTTTTTTTTTTTTTTTGAGATTGGCTAACTTCACTTAGCGTTATCTTCTCCAACTCCATCCATTTAACTGCTTTTATTGCTGCGTAATATTCCATTGTGTATATAACATCCTGTTTTGTTACTACTGCTCTGTAGTATAATTTAAGGTCTGGTATAGCGATGCCACCTGCTTCACTCCTGCTAAGGATTGCTTTAGCTATTCTGGGTCTCTTATTTTTCCAGATGAATTTCATGACTGCTTTTTCTATATCTATGAGGAATCTCATTGGGATTTTGATTGGAATACAGCTTTTACATTTAAAAGTAAAAGAAATCTTGTTCACATATTTGCCCAAAAAATAGAATTATTCACAAAATAATATAATTTTAATTAATTTCTCTTCTCAATATTTCCTGTCACTTGATGTCCTTTTTTCTATTGGAGTAGTCAAATTCTGCTGCCCTATAGATCCATAGCCTTCAGGCAAAAATGAACTCAGGTCTCAAAAGCCTAGTCCTATTGTTATCAAGGACTTAGAACCCTCACATGAAGCCAAGGTAAACTTTTTTTCCACCTGCTCTGAGACCAGATCTTTCTGGTACTGGAACTAGCAAATAAGAAGGGGATTCCTTGAGTACCCACAAGGTCCCCGCGAAGAACTGGGGAAACCTGGGCCTTCGTAATGTCCCACAAACCTTCGCTTGGGCAAGAATGACAGTACCTTGGTAAGCCTGGGAGAAAAGAAAGCAGAACAGGCCCATTGTGGCTTTTTCCTAGGACATAGACAGAAAAAAAAAATCTCAGGATAGAGATGATTCTGTAGAAGAGTATGTCAGCAGTCACAATTGTCAGCTGTCTTAGGCAAAATAATAAACCCTCCAAGATGTTCACAATTCTGTTGCCTGGGACCTGTGAATGTGTTTCCTCAAATGACAAAGAGAACTTGCAGATGTGGATAAATGAAGGGCCTTAAGATGAGAAAATCTTACTGCATTTTCTGAACTCATCAAATAAATCTGGATAGCTCTTTCCAGTTGTGGTCAGAGATGTGACAACAAATAAAAGAGTAGAGTGATGTTATATCACTGGCTTTGAAGATGGAGGGGGGAATGTGGTGGCCTAAGGGGAAAATGCCAGGAAACGGAATTCCCCAAGACTCTTCATAAAGGAACACAGTCAGCCAAGACATTGACTTTAGCCCCAACAGGTTCATGACAGCCCCAGTGAGCTGTATGATAATAAATTAGTGCTATTTTAAGCCAGATTTTGTGATAATCCCTTATGACAGCAGTAGGAAACAAATATGGCTGCTTACAGGATAGGTCTGGACTGTTTGGGGGAAATTTCACATAAAACCATAATTACAATTTCTTATGAACCCATAATATCCATTACTTTCAGACCACATTTGTGCATAGAAACAATCTACAAGATCTGGATACTGGCTTCAACTTTTACACAGGACAAACTGCTCTGCAGGTCATCACAGTCCCCACTAGTTACCTATCCCAGCTCTCAATTTACCCAACTAGACACTGCAAGGATTTGATTTGTAACATACCTTTAGGAATATAGAATTGAAATATCCTTGAACAATTCACCATACCAGACCCTTACCATTAAGAAAAGCAGCAGAATATTCCACTTTGACTAAAGAATATCTTAGAGACGGTATAGCTTACAGGTAGCCCAGCTAAAGCCCCATGCCAGGGAAAAAGTAAGTGGCTAACATCTTTTGAGGATGTCTTCCATCCTCAAAATAAAGTACAATGCAGCAGTGACCTATGAGAGCAAGAACTGAAGATGGCAGAAATGAGGACATCTCGTTGGATACCAACCATTATTTTCCCCAAAGCTTTGGCAATATATAAAAAACTTCTCGGAACTTGGGCACACCACTAAATTGACTAAGACCACAATTTACAGTAATGAAGGGGAGTAAGACAATCCTTAAATAAAACAATTAGAGAAGTGCAGTAAATGCAGCTGTATAAAAGAAGGGGCTGCATTAAACCAAGGTTAATGAAAATAATTAGGGGTTCATTTGTTATGTTCAAAAATAAAGCACAAGAATAAAGGCAGTGAAAATTATAGTGAAAAAGCTCTACTGTGCTGAAATGCCTTCTACTTCATCATGAGACAGTTTCAGTTTCCTATTTCTCATACTCATCCACAAAAGAGAATATAAAGCTTTAGCTTACTCCTTTGCTCTTTGAGAAAAGGAGCTGAACAGAGGAGTCAATTGTAATTGAACTAAATCTGAATTTATGCAATGTAGGAAGAATTATAGCATTATTTTAATATTAGAAATATGGTTTGATTATAAGTTCAAATCATTTCTATTTCCTGAATGCTTAAATGTATAGCTGAGATATTTTAAATCCACGTTACAAGTTTATAGAAGGCCCAATGCATGTTAAATAAAATACATGAAAACATTTTAATTGTACATTTTTATAAATTTTGACAAATATATATATATATATATATATATATATATATATATATATATATATATATATAAATTTATCCATAAACCCCCCACCCATGAAGATGGAGAACATTTTCACTACCTGACAATGAAAATTTAGAACACTTCATGAAGTTCGCACATGCCTCTTTGAAGTGAATCTCACCCCTTTTATCCTACACACAATCAGCGATTTGATTTCTAGCATAAGTGTTGCCTTTTTTAGAACTTCACATAATTGAAATTATATACTACATAGTCTTTAATAAACATCTTTTTGTTCATGTAGGATAAGGCTTTAAAAATGTATTCATGTCAAATTGTGTGAATTTGTGCCTTTTAATTTCTGAATAAAAGTTTTGATCATTTGTTGGTACATTTTTTTCCCAATGTTTTGGCTATAATGAATAAACTTGTCTGAACACATTTGGGTAAAGATTTTGTAAACATGTTTTCTTTGTTCTTGTGTTAATCATTGGGAGTAAAATCAATGTGATGTACAGAAAGCATGGTTTGATAAAAAGCTGCCATTTTTCTAAAGTAGTTGTACAGATTCACTCTTCTCACAGCAAAGGATGCATGTTTCACTTTCTCCACATCCTAATCAACACTTGTTATTATCAGTCATTTAATTTTAACCATCCTAGTGGGTACAAAGTATAAATGTATAATGTATGTTTTCAGATTCTTTTCTTTCATTGTTTTCAATGGAGTGTTAGTTTGGCATCATTGTGATCAAAATACCTGATAAGATCAAGTCACAGAAGGAAGGGTTTATTTTGGCTCGTGGCCCAGAGGTTTTAGTCCATGGTAGGCTGGCTCCATTCCTTTGGGCCTCAGGTGAGGAAGAACATCATGGCAGAAGGATATGGGAAGGAACGATGCTCAACTCATGCAGCCAGGAAGAAGACAGAGAAAAACAGGAGCCAGGCCCAAGACAGAGTTCCCAAGGGCAGGATCCCAGTGACCTACTTCCTTTAGCCATGTCCCATCTGCCTATAATCAGCACCCAGTAATTCATTCAAATGATTTATATATCAAAGGCATTGATTGACCAATTAGGTTATACCTCTAATAAACCAATTGTTTCATCTCTAATCATTTCATCTCTGATCATTGCAGCATTCCCTAACACAAACTTTGAGGGTCAGTCCAGATTCAAACCATAGTAGATGGTCATATGTGCAAATATCACAATTTATTGATTATTTTAGCTTCAAAGTAAACCTTGAACTTGAGAAACCTGTGTCATCTAACTTTATTATTTTTTTATCCAAATTATTTTGACTATTCTAGATTCTTTGCATTTTCATATAACTTCTAGAAATAAGTTCTGAATTTTTACAGAAAATTCTGTTGTGATTTTGAAAGAGATTTTCATTTTCTTTGCTCCACTTGTAAAAAATGGCCATCCAATGTTATTGAGCCTTCTACTTCATGGACATGATACATGTTTCTCTTTATTTAGATCATTTTTCATTTTAATCAGAAATGTTCATAGTTTTTAGCGTAGAAGTTTAAGTTTATCCATAAGTGTTCATTGATTGCCTTCTCTCATATGTAGTATTAATTTACTATTTTATTTTCTAATTGTTTGCTGCTAATGTATAGAAATTATTATTTTTATGGTACCTTTGCATTTAATTAATACTTGAAGTTTTGTGTGTGTGTTGTGCATGTGTGTATATGCAGACACCTAAGATTTTTAAACATAGGCAAGTATGTCTTCTGCAAATAAAGACATTTATACTCACCCTTTTTAGTCTTTATGCATTTTTCTTGTTTTATTGCATTGGTCAGGACTACACTGTAACAACTAATAAAATTATGAGAATGAACATGATTATCTCATTCCCAGTTTTAGGGGGAAGCATTGACTACGTTAACTTGATGTTTTTATGTAAAGGTACTTTTTCAGATTTAGGACAATATCTTTTACTTCTGATTTTCTGAACATCTTTACCATAAATTATTGTTTTGTTATGACTAAGATTAGCACCTGCTATAAATCAGCATATACGTAGCTTTTGTGCTTAGATACACATAAGTTGTTCATGGTCTGGCTTAAACACATTAAGAAAGTATATTGAGTTTACAATATGTTTCTGCCTCCATTTGTTCAGATACAGATAATGTAATCAAAAGCACATTATTAATTATTATTAGTATTATTACTATATCAGGTGAGAAATGTATCCCTAAAGAAGCTATCTATATTCCAAGAATTTTATTGTTTCAAGGCATATTATTACTCTGTACCTTTACATAATATTTCAAAGGATTTTGTTTTGTTTTGTTTTTTTGTTTACTTGGTTTGGTACTGAAGATTGAACTCAGGAGCACTCAATCAGTGATCCACATCACCAGCACTTTTTGACATTTTATTTAGAGACAGGGTCTCCCTAAGTTTCTTAGAGCCTCCCTAAATTGCTGAGGCTGACTTTGAACTTGAGATCCTCCAGAGCAGATGGGATTATTGACATGTGCCATCCTGCCTGGTATACTATTTCACAGTTTTGCTGAAGAGTCTTTATCTGTTAAATCATTTATTGCTTAAAATTTCTAAGATAGGTCAAAGAGGGCTTTTTGTTTGTTTGTTGTTTTATTTTACCATATTTATCTTACCATGGGAGAAATAAAGGCTTAGAGAGATTAAGGTGGAACATTGTCACAGATATGAATTTCTAACTTAGGAGATTCTGCTTTAGTGTACAACTCCATAGTATCTAAATATTTCAGTTTGTGGTAAAAATTCAGAACAAAATGGTTGTTAAAAATGGTGACATGGAATCTCCTCATTCTAGTATAATTATAGTTCCTAGTACCACCACTAAGAATGGAATCTGGGCCACTTTACCACAGAGCTACATCCCTAGCCCTTTTTGATTTTTATTCTGAGACAGGGTTTTCCTAAATTGCTTAGGGCCTCGAAAAGTTGATAGGGCTGGCCTCAAACTTCTGATCCTCCTGCCTCAGCCTCCCAAGTCACTGGGACTATAAGCATGTACCACTGGGCCCAGTGCAATTATATTTCTTTAAAGACTGATAAATGCAACTGTATTTCTTCAGTAACAAATTCTAAATTATAGAATTACTTTGCATAAATTTTCATGTAGGTTATAAACTCATCCTTAGTAAATATAAATATCTAAGTCTTAGGACTTGATTCTTAGTCTCTTGTTTAGGCCTCTGCACATGGCTCAGTGCCTGACACACAGGTGGTCACAATAAAAATGTCCATCTTAGTATTCTGGAATACTACATGCTACTGCTTCTTCTGAGAGAAAGAATTAAACTTAAATTGTGGCAAACGATTTTTTTAATCTCATAATTATTTTTTACAGTAAGAGTAATAACAAAAAAAATAATTTTACCTTTAGGCTTTTATCTTCTAATTGGAAAATTTTCCTAGCAACTATCCTCTACCAAATTAAATAAATATATATATATATATATATATATATATATATATATATATATATATAGAGAGAGAGAGAGAGAGAGAGAGAGAGAGAATAATTGTCACCTATTTGTGCTTTATTTAGAATTAAAGGACAAAAATCTGATTTTCAAGTATGTTCATATACCATATATGGCTTTACATTGCTATCACCCAAATGTATGTCAATAAAATCTGTAATGTATGGCTAAAGGGGAATGATCTAGAATTTTAAACACAGACCATCACACACTAATGAACATTAAGGAACGCCACTGAGTATTACAATGGTCTGTGGTTTGTCTTTCTTTCCCACTAAACTGAAAACTCTTCTGCGGACCATGGCTGTGACTTGCTCCCAGTCACTGAATTGGGTCCCTACTCTAATATCTAACCCAGAGAAGCCCTAAAAACATATTTGGTGAAGCAATGAATGGAATGTGTGCCAAAATAAAAGGCACCAGCTCAAGTTCTGAATGAAACAACACTTGTGCTTTTTCAATTTAAGGCCAGAAGAGCTTGAACACAAGAACACATGCTGGGGAGCAGGGCATTTTTCTTTCAGATGCTTTATTTATCCCTCCATCTTTCACACAGGCAGAGGGAATGTGCTTCAGGAAAGAGAGTGGGATGCTGGGTGTCGAGTCTCCAGGGTTTAATTCCCAGCTCTGAATCTCACTGGCTTCAAGGCCTTGGGCAAGTCACTTAACCTCTGTTCCAAGCAGAAATAATACCACCTCCTCCCAGGAGCACACCAAGGCAAGTTTGATTGATGGCTAAGCTCTTGCAGTCTTTGATGAAATGTGCTGAATGGCTGCCAAGTATTACCACTGCTAATACTAATAATGTTTTCCTAACACAGTCCCACAGAGCAATATAAATGGTGACAAGGGACAGATTGCTCCAATGGAGCAAATTGTGACCAATTCTTTTTGAAAGAAGGGATAGGCTTAATTGCACAACAGTATCATTTTCTGCTCCCTATTCTTTCCTTATTTATAAGGGGAACAAGATGATATATGTCTATATAAGATCTTTATGCTTCCTTAGGAAGGAGGAACAAGGAGGGAAGATCAGAACCAAGCACAGATCCAGTTATATTGTGGAAATATCATGTTTCTTGGGTAAGTTCATCAATTAATAAAAAAATAAAAAGGTCATTAGTAAGACAGAGATGTTGTCATTTGTTATTTCATCAGTTACACGGTTTCCTTGTATTCAAAAAGAAAATCTAAGGAAGCTCTAATCCATCAATTTAGTTTCACAACATCTATTCCTTGAAATGGAAATATTATTCTACATGACTTAGAAGCTTTGTTCTTTCCCTTTACAATATCTAACCTGAATTAAAAATAAGATTGATGAGATGTGGTTAAAAAAAATCATACACACTAACTCTAGATAGCTGGACAAAAATATAAATAAATAAAATTAGGTTGTTGCTATACTGCAGTAATTAAAAATATACTATCTGCATAAACCACCAGAATCAAACCCCTTGTCTTTTATTTTTTATTTGACTAAACCTCTTACTTTCTGTACCTCAATTTACAACTTAGATAATAATGCCCACGTCCTGGCTGTAGTGAGAATTAAATTAAATACTGTATGTGAATCATTTAGAGTAACGCCTAACACAAAGACTATCGCTCAATAAATTATTGTCTGTTTGTTTGTTTTGGTACCAGGGGCACTTAACCATGGAGCCACATCCCCAGCTCTCTTTTAATATTTTATTAAGGATAGGGTCTCACTGAGTTTTTTAGGGCCTTGAGAAGTTGCTGAGGCTGGGTTTGAACTTTGGATCCTCCTGACTCAGCCTCCCAAGTCACTGGGATTCCAGGCATGCACCACTGAGCCTGGCTTATTGTTGTTATTCATCACTTTACTTCTAAACTTACAGCTAATTCTTAAGTCTCCTTTATTAATAAAATTAAGTATTAAGGCCCAGATTCTCTTTAAAGATTGAGATCAATCTGTACAAACTGTTTTGAAACTGGCTTCACTGCTTAGTTCATTATAAGGATCCTTCTGTGTGGGTAGGCATTTTTCTACATTACCATGCAATCATCCAGGATTATATAAGTTTGCATTTAGTAGATTTGTCATACACTAAAGAACTACTTTCTTATTGTCAGTCATTTATAATGCTCACAATTTTTGTTTTTATAAAGAATGCTGCAGTGACCATCAATTTGTGCATCTCAGCATCTTTTCAATTATGGCTCTGGGATAGAGTTCTAGAACTAGAATCTTTAAAAAGCAAAGAATATACATACTTTTAAAACTTTTTATGTTTAATTGTTCTTCAGAAAGGCTGAAACAGTAGTATTTAAGTCCTAATAATTTACTGTTGTCCTTTAAGTTTACATAAACATGCTATTCATCCCTGTATGAGCTGTGCCCAAGGTATTCTTTTATATGCAGTGCATAAGCAGAAGAATAAATCAGTAAAATAAATTAAAAGAGGGCAATGATGTTTGCATTTGTGTCAGACCAGATTTTACTAAGAAAAAAATCTATGGATGAGCAGCTCAAAAAATTAGTTAATCTTATTAAAATTAACAACAATCGGCTCTATTACTCCAATTAAAAGAATGCTTTCAAATCTTTGGTTTTTTATCTTAAGATATGTTAAATGAAGACAATATCAAGATAGCCACATTATCACATAGTTTTTATTAAATTCTTATGATTTACTCATTTTAAAAATCAGTTAATAAGGGGCTGGAGTTGTGGCTCAGTGGTAGAGCACTTGCCTAGCATGTGTGAGGCACTGGATTCAATTTTCAGCACCACATATAAACAAATAAATAAATAAAGGTCCATCAATAACTAATAAATTTTTTTAAAAAAACAGTTAATAAAAAGCCAAGTTCCCTTCTGCCATGTTTATCCTAGTAGGATGTAAATTTCTATAAAAGTATTGATTTAAATAAAAGACAACTTCCAATATATACTGGGAAGCTGACCTCAGTTTTTATCACTTCACTTACAAACTCAAACTTGCTTTTAATCCCATATACCTCCTTAAACTTGCTTTTTGTTTTCTGAACTGCTCTCCAAACAGAGGACAATCATTTTTATACTGAGATGATATTCATTGCATCCAGAAAAATAGGCAACATGTGAGTTCAGTTTGGTGGCAGGAGCAAAGAGAAGAGAGGCTTGGTCACTGGAATCAAAATCTGCCTCTTGCAGTTAATGTATCTAGTACCTTTTGTTAATAGGAACATTCTTCATGCAGTGCTATGAATGGTGTACATCTGAATTCTGCATATAAAGCTGTAATTTCATTGAGGGAGTCTAGTGACATTGATAAATGATGTCACTGGTAAACTGCGCTTGAATTACAACTTTAATTATTTACACCTGGGTCTACATTATTCCTATATTATACCTGTCATAGCACTATCTTGTCTTGGGTCTGCTAGCAGGACCAGGATGATAATTTATTCCATCAGTGGGTCAGGTGAAACAGCCAAGCAGCATCAGTCAACCACTTCACATAGAGACAGAGTAACACAGGGATTGGGTAGAGCATGAAGGGTAGAATTTACATAAGAGCTGCTTGGCAAACTCTCTCACCTATGGAAAAGAGAGTTCCCCAGGTCTCCAGGGAGAAGCATCTCTTAAAAAGAAGCCTCTCTTAGAAAGCTGTCAGCTATTCTGTTTCTCTGTGTCTCTGTCTTCTCCATGCCCCTCCCTCTCTTTCTTGATGTCATTTTGCTTCCTGATACTCGAGATAACTTTGACAACAACAGGGAACCTAGAAGATTTATTTTAAACATTTTCATTTTGAACCTATGTGTGCTTGTAAGCAGATCCCAGTCTCTGTTAACAAAATCACATTTTGTATGACTTGTCATATATTACAGGCTCCAGGAAAAGGTAATCTGGTTTAGGCACATAAAGGTGACTTTAATTTTGTGGATCTATTTTAATTTCCAAATATTTCATTTAATGGAGATCTCCAGATTAAAGTTTTTATTTTGTTATTTTATAAAGAATAATTTTATGACACAAATGAAGTCAGACATTATATTTTAACATAATTTCATAAGTTATATAGCTTAATACCAAACAACTGTATTACTGGGAACTACTCCTACTTGGTAGGGATGTTCATGTACCTTCTCAAACATTCCCATGAATAAGATGGAAGAGATAGTGTGGGAAGGGCATTAACCAAACTTCAATCACAACTAGCATCTGAGATCCCCAAGGAACTCAATAATTCACAGGAAAGCCTGAATGTAGAGAAGTTTCTCTAGGAAAAGAGGGAGACAGTTATATGTAAATGATTTCACAAATTAAGAGAAACTATTTTGAAATTAGCCTATGTACAATTCTAATAGTTGCAAGTTTAACATATACATACATGTTTAACATCATATATATATATATATATATATATATATATATATATATATATACACATACATATATATGTATTCAATCCTGATAATCACAGTGCTCATTGAGAAAAAGTACTGAAGATTTATCTTTTTTTTTCTTGCAAAAGAACATAATAGAGGGAGTTTAGGTACAGGAAAATGCAAAGGAGAAAATAGTAATTAATGTGCATAGTTGAGGTTATTGTTGCTTCTTATTTATTTCAAAAAAGCAGTGGTTCCTATTTATATCCTAACAACGAAATAAAAATCCTATACCATCCACCTAACACCCAGCACATGGTAGGTATGCAGCTTCCCACTAGACCAGTGAAAATTTTAGAAGCGGGGCTAACACTCAAAATCTGTTTTTATATATCAGTTCATACATTTCCCTTTAGAAATAAGGTATGGTTTTACTAGAAGAGAGTCACTGTACAGAAATCCAGACTTATAGAATAATATATTATCTTTCTATAAAACATTTTACTTTTTAAGGAACTTTTAAGAAAAAAATTTAAAATATTACATGTGAATTGGATTCTTACTAAAACATGCTAAAAAAGCTATTTTTAAAAATCCTGTGGATCTATTTTGTAACCTGAATTTAAAGCTCTCCAGTTTATAAGGGATAAGTCTTACAGATGAGCAAGAAGAAAAATCAACATTAGCTCTAGGTGGTCAACATGATTTATCGTTCATACTACAGTCATCGCAATGGTGGACAAATGGTTAATTAGCCTTTATCCACATTATTTACATTTAATAACTGGAGCAGAATATAGCAAAGTCTTGGGATTTGTTGAACAATCTACCACCCAGTCTCTCAGTCTTTTAATATTAAGGCAATTCTTTCAAAGCCAAGTCTAAAGTGTTGACCTGACCTCATGTTCCCACGAGGAAACTCCTAATAGACTGATGCTTGTGGCCTTTCCTATTCTCTCACTGATTTACTTCTTCTTCTGGTGTTTTCTGATTGGCAAGTTGGGAAAGTACAGGAGGTAATTCTAGGTTCTCTTTGTGAGGCTGCCTGACCATGGAAAGTCTACGTTCTGCTTTGCTCTGCTAGTTTTGGGTCAGGGGACTCCTCCAGGGATGTCCTGTGGTGACTCAGCTCATTGTGACCATGAGGTTAAATATAAATCTGAAATGATGGATTAAGAAAATGTACATCTAAGACTTATCCTCCGGCTCCACTTTTATCAGTATGCGAGCTAATATTTTAATCTTCATCTGTTTCCTGTGGCTCTGGTGCTATTTATTGAGTGTTTCAAGAGAAGAAAGGCATGATGCACAGCTTATTAACCTTGAAAGATATTTCGGGACAAAAACAGCATGTGGTGATCTTTGCTTGTAATGATGCACCTAGTAGACTATGGTATGTAGTACTTTGTAAATCTAGGTCTCCTGGAATTTTATCCTGGCATTTTGAGATAGCATCCATGGGACTGTTTTTACAGCAGGTTATTACCTAGGAAAGACCTCAGTGAAGGAGTTATCCAGGCCTGAGAGTGCATGTCATTGCTTCTGGCCATGAATTGCACAGAAGCAGCTTGGCCAAGAATTGCAATTGAGGCCCAGAAAAGGATTAGAAGACCATGGAAACAGAGGCTCCTCAGATATCACTGTGCAACCTTTTTATACACTGGAAATATCAAATAATCTTTCCTTCCATTTTGTTCTGATCTTGTTTTTCCATTTCCAGACAGGGCTTTAATTGCAAAAGCAGTTAAGTCCAGTTCAAGTGAAAGAACTTCATGGTAGGCCTAGGTCAGGATCTTTTTCCTGCACTGCATTTAATGTCAAAGGAGTGAACTGTGGAAGGGTTCCCATCTTGTGTTTATGCCTTTGCCTCCAGAAAACCTCTGTTCCTGACACATTGTCTTCAGGCAAGTCTGGATTCAGACCAAGACAGGAAGTGATTTTATTCCTGAATGGCTTCTAGTTAGGGAAGTCTTTATTAAATAAGGACTAGGTTTTATCTTTGCTTGAAGTTGTGAAGCAACCCAGTGGAATTTATTCAAACTCAAAAGCTAAGAAGACAGAAGGTCTGTTCCAGGAATATTCTGTCCTCAGGAGAAAAGTCTTCAGGTAACAAGGAAGAATTGGATTGTTTATTTTAAAAACTATCAGAACATGATCATTATTAACAAAGTGAAAGAAAAATAAAGAAGATTTGGTTAAGTGGAGAAGAGAGACTTAATTAGGAGTAAGGTTAAGCTCTTGTGGAAGTGGGTAGGCCAACAGGAGCAGGGAAAAGAAACGCTAGAAATCAGACTAGGCAAATAGGAAACGGGAAAGGTCATCCTCCAAGTTTAGCTCTCCTTGCAGAGAGTATTTTTAGTTGTTACTTGATCAGAAAGGGTGAGTGGGGTTAAAAGAAAACCACAAAAAGAAAAGTGTTAAAATCTCTGGAAGCTCACTGGAATGATTTTCTAGATCCAGAGGAAGCCCTGGATCCAGAAAAACAGGTGAAGTATTCCTTTACAGATGCAGCTAGTCACCCCTTAATTCTTGAGTCAATTGGCCACTAGAATTTTTATAAAACTTGTATGTATATTAGAAGAGACCAAAATAACATGTCTAAGGCATCGGTAAGTGTGTCCAGATTTCCTATAGTAATTACAGGTGGTATTCTTTCTTTCTGAGATAAATATCCCTGAGAAATATGTGACCAAGGGAAGGCATGGCAAAAGTATGATATAATACCTTTTGTTATTAGTACATACATATCAGTGGATTTAGCAAGACTAAATCCAGAGGAATATGTTAGAAAAAAAATAAGCAAGTTTCTTTAGTTGCAAAATGTAGCTCAGTATCCTGGAAGTGAATCATGGGATAAAGAAAACACAACATACATATCAGTGTGCTGCTATGTAAAATTTACAATTTACATATACACTCATTTAGTGCTTACAATAATCTCACACAGGAGAGACTATTACTTGTTCCATTCTTTAGATAAGGAAACTGAGGAATAGCAATTTAACTAATTTTCCCAAGGACATTTAAGTAGTAAATAAAGTAAACTGAATTCAAATCCATGCCAGTTCAAATGAAAGAACTTCATGGTTGGCCTAGGTATAACTCCAGAAGCTGGGCTCTTGAGCACTGGTTGTCTACCTGTCTTAAAGAGAATACTAGGTTAGATAATCATCTGATGAGACATTGCTTCCTGGGTGGGATTGCCCACTGCAAGGAGTGTGGAGACTATGCACGTCTGTTTAAAAACTGTGCTTTTTGCCAATTCACAGTTTATTAAATTCATGCTTCTTTTAGAATAGACAGTAGAGCAAGACTAAATCCAGAGGAATATGTTAGGAAAAAATTAAGTAAGTTTCTTTAGTTGCAAAACATTGCTCAGTATCCTGGAAGTGAATCATGGGATAAAGAAAACACAAGAGACATATTGCTAGAAAAAGTTGTGGCAGAGGAAGAAAATATTTTTCCTGACATGAAAGTTTCTGAGTTATTCAAGACCTGAAGAAACAGAGAGGTGAGGAAAAATCAGTCCCTGGGGAAGGGTGCATGGTGGAAGTATGGATTCCATCTCAGCCTTGAGGGGTGTAGAGCCTCAAACTCTAGCAGCAGATTTGGTCAATAATCTGCTAAAGGTGATTCTCCAGGTGGAACAAAACAAATGGAATCCAGGAGGCAGAATTCAGGAGCCTTAGTCCCATTATCAGTAGCAGCAAGAAATGATAGTCCATAAACATAGACTGGGGACTATATTAGACAGAAGCCACAGCAGATTCAGTGCTGGGGTCCACAAGAAAAAAGATCAAAGGGGGACACAAAGTGAGATTTTAAACATAATGAGTGAGAAAGCCAGCTGATTCAAAGAAGTCTTGGGAAATTTCTAAGTTTTGCCACAAGGAGCGATATTACAAGTGCTATTAGCTGACAAAGAAGAATGTGCATAGAGGTACGTTTTCTTTCCAACATGATAAATACCTGCCTCTAGGTTTTAGTGGGAGAGTTTTCCCAATGGATTTCATGTTCACAAGCCAAAAATTCCAGATAATTGTACAGACTTATTGGGAACTAAATCACTGAATACTGAGTTTCTTCTGGTGACCATCACACAAGGATCTAGATGTTTTACCAAGTACAGTAGTCCTCCCTTAACCACTTCCTGTGGTTTCAGATACCCATGGTCAACTATGGCAGATATTAAATGGAAAATTCCAGAAATAGATTATGTATAAGTTTTAAATAACTTTCATTAGGGTATATTACTATAATTTGGCTATTTTAGTATTAGTTTTTTATGTTATATTCCTACTGTACCTAATTTATACATTGTCTTATCATAGGCATTTTTCCATGTAGGAAAAAAAAAATGATCATGTACATATGTGTACACACACACACACACACACACACACACGGTGAAATACTAACTGCAGTTTCAGACACTTACTGGCAGTTTTAGAATGTATCCCCTGTAAATAAAGGGGACACTATTGTGTTGTTTTCTATGTTTTACTTACATAACGTCTCTAAGGCCTAAAAATTTACTCATGTTTTAAATTTTCATGAGTATAAAACCAGTGCCAGGAATCTTCATACCCTTAGCTTTGGCCAGTGAGAGGTATATACTTAAAATGAAAAGGGAATAAATAGCCATTGGAATCCAGATAATTTAAAAAAACACAGCTGATATTTTAAGTTCTTCTTTTCCTATTTTTATACCTTTAATTTCCTTTGTCTGTCTTATTGCTCTGGCTAGTATTTCAAGGACTAAATTGAATAGAAGTGGTGAGAGAGGGCATCCCTGTCTTGTTCCAGATTTTAGAGGGAATGCCTTCAGTTTTTCTCCATTTAGAATGATACTAGCCTGAGGCTTAGCATATATAGCTTTTACAATGTTGAGGTAAGTTCCTGTTATCCCTAGTTTTTCTAGTGTTTTGAACATAAAGGGATGCTGTACTTTGTCGAATGCTTTTTCTGCATCTATTGAGACAATCATATGGTTCTTATCTTTAAGTCTATTGATGTGATGAATAACATTTATTGATTTCCGTATATTGAACCATCCTTGCATCCCAGGGATGAATCCTACTTGATCATGGTGCACAATTTTTTTTATATGCTTTTGTATTCGATTCGCCAGGATTTTATTGAGAATTTTTGCATCTATATTCATTAGAGATATTGGTCTGTAGTTTTCTTTCTTTGCAGTGTCTTTGTCTGGTTTCAGGATCACGGTGATTTTGGCCTCATAGAATGAGTTTGGAAGAGCTCCTTCTTTTTCTATTTCTTGAAATAGCTTGAAAAGTATTGGTATTAATTCTTCTTTGAAGGTTTTGTAAAACTCCACTGTATACCCATCCGGTCCAGGGCTTTTCTTGGTTGGTAGTCTTTTGATGGCTTCTTCAATTTCTTCTTTTGTTATTGGTCTGTTTAAATTGTGTGTGTCTTCCTGACTCAATCTGGGCAGAACATATGACTTAAGAAATTTATCGATATCTTCACTGTCTTCCATTTTATTAGAATATAGGGTTTCAAAATACTTTCTAATTATCTTCTGTATTTCTGTAGTGTCTGTTGTGATATTGCCTTTTTAATCCCGTATGTTAGTAATTTGAGTTTTCTCTCTTCTTCTCTTCATTAGCATGGCTAAGGGTTTGTCGATCTTATTTATTTTTTCAAAGAACCAACTTTTAGTTTTATCAATTTTTTCATTGTTTTTTTTTTGGTTTCAATTTCGTTAATTTCCACTCTGATTTTAATTATTTCTTGTCTTCTGTTATATTTGCTGTTGTTTGCTCTTCCTTTTCTAGGGTTTTGAGATGTAGTGTGAGTTCATTTATTTGTTGGTTTTTTCTTTTTTTAAAATATCACTATTTGCAGACGACATGATCCTATACCTAGAAAACCCAAAAGGGTCTACAAAGAAACTACTAGAACTAATAAATGAATTCAGCAAAGTAGCAGGATGTAAAATCAACACACATAAATCAAAGGCATTCCTGTATATCAGCAACAAAACTTCTGAAATGGAAATGAGGAAAACCACCCCATTCACAATATCCTCAAAAAAAATAAAATACTTGGGAATTAACCTAACAAAAGAGGTGAAAGATTTCTACAATGAAAACTACAGAACCCTAAGAGGAGATAGAAGAAGATCTTAGAAGATGGAAAAATGTACCCTGTTCATGGATAGGCAGAACCAACATCATCAAAATGGCAATATTACCCAAAGTTCTCTACAGGTTCAATGCAATGCCAATCAAAATCCCAACGGCATTTCTTGTACAAATAGATAAAGCTACCATGAAATTCATATGGAAAAACAAAAGACCCAGAATAGCAAAAGCAATTCTAAGCAGGAAGTGTGAATCTGGAGGTATAGCGATACCAGATTATAAACTATACTACAAAGCAATAGTAACAAAAACAGTGTGGTACTGGTACCAAAACAGGCAGGTGGACCAATGGTACAGAATAGAGGACACAGAGACCAATCCACAAAATTACAACTTTCTTATATTTGATAAAGGGGCTAAAAACATGCAATGGAGGAAGGATAGCATCTTCAACAAATGGTGTTGGGAAAACTGGAAATCCATATGCAACAAAATGAAGTTGAACCCCTTTCTCTCACCATGCACAAAAGTTAACTCAAAATGGATCAAAGAGCTTGATATCAAATCGGAGACTCTGTGCCTGATGGAAGAAAAAGTTGGCTCCCATCTACATATTGTGGGGTCGAGCTCCAAATTCCTTAGCCCATAGCCCAAGAGTTAAATACAAGAATAAACAAATGGGACTTACTTAAACTAAAAAGTTTTTTCTCAGCAAGAGAAACAATAAGAGAGGTAAATAGGGAACCTACATCCTGGGAACAAATTTTTACTCCCCACACTTCAGATAGAGCCCTAATATCCAGAATATACAAAGAACTCAAAAAATTAAACAATAAGATAACAAATAACCCAATCAACAAATGGGCCAAGGACCTGAACAGACACTTCTCAGAGGAGGACATACAATCAATCAATAAGTACATGAAAAAATGCTCACCATCTCTAGCAGTAAGAGAAATGCAAATCAAAACCACCCTAAGATACCATCTCACTCCAGTAAGAATGGCAGCCAATATGAAGTCAAACAATAACAAGTGCTGGCGAGGATGTGGAGAAAAGGGTACACTTGCACATTGCTGGTGGGACTGCAAATTGGTGTGGCCAATATGGAAAGCAGTATGGAGATTCATGGGAAAGCTGGGAATGGAACCACCATTTGACCCAGCTATCGCCCTTCTTGGACTATTCCCTGAGGACCTTAAAAGAGCATATTATAGGGATACTGCCACATCAATGATCATAGCAGCACAATTCACAATAGCTAGACTCTGGAATCAACCTAGATGCCCTTCAATAGATGAATTGATAAAAAAAATGTGGCATTTATACACAATGGAGTATTGCACAGCACTAAAAAACGACAAAATCATGGAATTTGCAGGGAAATGGATGGCATTAGAACAGATTATGCTAAGTGAAGCTAGCCAGTCCTTAAAAAACAAATGCCAAATGTCTTCTTTGATATAAGGAAAGCAACTAAGAACAGAGCAGGGAGCAAGAGCATGAGGAAAAGACTAACATTATACAGAGACAAGTGGTGGGAGGGAAAGGGAGAGAGAAGGGAAACTGTAAAGAAATGGAAGGAGACCCTCATTGTTACACATAATTACATATAAGAGATGGTGAGGGGAAAGGGGAAAAAAATAACAAGGGAGAGAATTGAACAACAGCTGATGGGGTAGAGAGGGAAGATGGGAGGGGAGGGGAGGGGGAAAAGTAGAGGATAGGAAAGGTAGCAGAATACAACAGTCACTAATATGGTATTATGGAAAAATGTGGATGTGTAACTGATGTGATTCTGCAACTTGTATTTGGGGTAAAAATGGGAGTTCATAACCCACTTGAATCAAATGTATGAAAGATGATATGTCATGAGTTATGTAATGTTTTGAAGAACCAATAAAAAAAACACAGCTGACTTCCCATGATTTCCAAGCTTTCGGTTTTTTTTTTTTTTATTGGGGGGGGGCTGGGGGGGGCAACTGGAGATTGAAACTGAACAAAGGGGTACTTAACTACTGAGGCACATCCCCAGATCTTTTTTAAATATTTTATTTAGAGATGGGGTCTCACTAAGTGAATTAAAGCCTCACTAAATTTCTGAGGCTGGTTTTGAACTT
The DNA here is from genome assembly GCF_964194105.1 of Spermophilus citellus. Taxonomy (NCBI): domain Eukaryota; kingdom Metazoa; phylum Chordata; class Mammalia; order Rodentia; family Sciuridae; genus Spermophilus; species Spermophilus citellus. The sequence goes on along the minus strand of NC_138194.1, from coordinate 48,525,004 downwards.
ATGATTCTCTTGCCTCAGCCTCCTAAGGATTACAGGCATTCACAATGGCACCCTGCCTGGGCTTTAATTTAATTTAATTTAATTTTTCTTTTTTTTTATTGGTTGTTCACAACATTACAAAGCTCTTGACATATCATATTTCATACATTAGAATCAAGTGGGTTATGAACTCCCATTTTTACCCCAAATACAGATTGCAGAATCACATTGGTTACACATCACATTTTTACATACTGCCATATTAGTGACTGTTGTATTCTGCTACCTTTCCTATCCTCTACTATCCCCCCTCCCCTCCCCTCCCATATTCTCTCTCTACCCCATCTACTGTAATTCATTTCCCTCCATGTTTGTTATCCCATTCCCCACATAACCTCTTATATGTAATTTTGTATAACAATGAGGGTCTCCCTCAATTTCCATGCAATTTCCCTTTTTTTCTCCCTTTTCCTCCCACCTCATGTCTCTGTTTAATGTTAATCTTCTCTTCCTGCTCTTCCTCCATGTTCTGTTCTTAGTTGCTCTCATTATATCAAAGAAAACATTTGGTATTTGTTTTTTAGGGATTGGCTAGCTTCACTAAGCATAATCTGCTCTAGTGCCATCCATTTCCCTGCAAATTCCGTGATTTTGTCATTTTTTAGTGCTGCGTAATACTCCATGGTGTATAAATGCCACATTTTTTTATCCATTCATCTATTGAAGGGCATCTGGGTTGATTCCACAGTCTAGCAATTGTGAATTGTGCTGCTATGAACATCGATGTGGCAGTATCCCTGTAGTGTGCTCTTTTAAGGTCTTCGGGAAATAGTCCGAGAAGGGCAATAGCTGGGTCAAATGGTGGTTCCATTCCCAGCCTTCCCAGGAATCTCCATACTGCTTTCCAAATTGGCCGCGCCCGTTTGCAGTCCCGCCAGCAGTGTACAAGAGTACCCTTTTCCCCACATCCTCGCCAGCACTCATTGTTGTTTGACTTCATCATGGCTGCCAATCTTACTGGGGTGAGGTGGTATCTTAGGGTGGTTTTGATTTGCATTTCCTTGACTGCTAGAGATGGTGAGCATTTTTTCATGTACTTGTTGATTGATTGTATGTCCTCCTCTGTGAAGTGTTTGTTCATGTCCTTGGCCCATTTGTTGATTGGGTTATTTGTTTTCTTATTGTCTATTTTTTTGAGTTCTTTGTATACTCTGGATATTAGGGCTCTATCTGAAGTGTGAGGAGTAAAAGTTTGTTCCTAGGATGTAGGCTCCCTATTTACCTCTCTTATTGTTTCTCTTGCTGAGAAAAAACTTTTTAGTTTAAGTAAGTCCCATTTGTTGATTCTTGTTATTAACTCTTGTGCTATGGGCATCCTATTAAGGAATTTGGAGCTCGACCCCACAATATGTAGATCGGAGCCAACTTTTTCTTCTATCAGATAGAGAGTCTCTGATTTGATATCTAGCTCCTTGATCCACTTTGAGTTGACTTCGTGCATTGCGAGAGGAGGGGATTCAGTTTCATTTTGTTGCATATGGATTTCCAGTTTTCCCAACACCATTTGTTGAAGATGCTATCCTTTTTCCATTGCATGTTTTTAGCTCCTTTATCAAATATAAGATAGTTGTAGCTTTGTGGATTAGTCTCTGTGTCCTCTATTCTGTACCATTGGTCCACCTGCCTGTTCTGGTACCAGTACCATGCTGTTTTTATTACTATTGCTCTGTAATATAGTTTGAAATCTGGTATCGCTATACCACCTGATTCACACTTCCTGCTTAGAATTGTTTTTGCTATTCTGGGTCTTTTATTTTTCCATATGAATTTCACGATTGCTTTATCTATTTCTACAAGAAATGCCATTGGGATTTTGATTGGCATTGCATTAAACCTATAGAGAGCTTTTGGTAATATCGCCATTTTGATGATGTTAGTTCTGCCTATCCATGAACAAGGTATATTTTTCCATCTTCTAAGATCCTCTTCTATTTCTCTCTTTAGGGTTCTGTAGTTTTCATTGTATAGGTCTTTCACCTCTTTTGTTAGGTTGATTCCCAAGTATTTTATTTTATTTTTTTTGAGGATATTGTGAATGGAGTGTTTTTCCTCATTTCCGTTTCAGAAGTTTTGTCGCTGATATACAGAAATGCCTTTGATTTATGTGTGTTGATTTTATATCCTGCCACTTTGCTGAATTCATTTATTAGTTCTAGTAGTTTTTTTGTAAACCGTTTTGGGTCTTCTAGGTATAGAATCATGTCATCTGCAAATAGTGATAATTTAAGTTCTTCTTTTCCTATTTTTATGCCTTTAATTTCTTTCGTCTCTCTAATTGCTCTGGCCAGTGTTTCGAGAACTATATTGAATAGAAGTGGTGATAGGGGCATCCCTGTCTTGTTCCAAATTTTAGAGGGAATGCCTTCAATTTTTCTCCATTCAGAATGATGCTAGCCTGAGGCTTAGAATAGATAGCTTTTACAATGTCGAGGTAAGTTCCTGTTATCCCTAGTTTTTCTAATGTTTTGAACATAAAGGATGCTGTACTTTGTCAAATGCTTTTTCTGCGTCTATCGAGACGATCATATGGTTCTTATCTTTAAGTCTATTGATGTGGTGAATAACATTTATTGATTTCCGTATATTGAACCATCCTTGCATCCCAGGGATGAATCCTACTTGATCATGGTGCACAATTTTTTTGATGTGCCTTTGTATCCGATTCGCCAGAATTTTATTGAGGATTTTTGCATCTAGGTTCATCAGAGATATTGGTCTGTAGTTTTCTTTCTTTGAGGTGTCTTTGTCTGGTTTTGGAATCAGGGTGATGTTGGCCTCATAGAATGAATTTGGTAGAGCTCCCTCTTTTTCTATTTCCTGAAATAATTTGGAAAGTATTGGTATTAATTCTTCTTTAAAAGTTTTGTAAAACTCCGCTGTGTACCCATCTGGTCCTGGGCTTTTCTTGGTTGGTAGTCTTTTGATTGCTTCTTCTATTTCATCCATTGATATTGGTCTGTTTAAATTGTGTGTATCCTCCTGACTCAGTCTGGGCAAATCATATGACCTAAGATATTTATCGATGTCTTCACTATCTTCTATTTTATTGGAATATAGGTTTTCAAGTAATTTCTAATTGTCTTCTGTATTTCTGTAGCATCTGTTGTGATATTGCCTTCTTCATCTCGTATGTTAGTAATTTGAGTTCTCTCTCTTCTTCTCTTTGTTAGCATGGCTAAGGGTCTGTGGATCTTGTTTATTTTTTCAAAGAACCAACTTTTTGTTTTGTTAATTTTTTCAATAGTTTTTTTTTTTTTAATATTTATTTTTTATTTTATTTTTTTTTTAATTTTTTTTATTGATTATTTATCGCATTACATAGTTCATGATATATCATCTTTCATACATTAGACTCAAATTGTGCTTTGAACTCCCATTTTCACCCCAAATACAGATTGCAGAATCACATCTGTTACATATTCACATTTTTACATAATGCCATATTAGTGACTGTTGTATTCTGCTACCTTTCCTATCCCCTACTATCCCCCCTCCCCTCCCCTCCCCTCCCCTCCCATCTTCCCTCTCTACCTCCCCTGCTGTTGTTCAATTCTCTCCCTTTTTTTTTCCCTCCCCCTTGCCCCTCATAACCTCTTATAATTTTATGTATCCTTGAAGGTCTCCTACCATTTTCATATGCTTTCCCTTCTCTCTCCGTTTCTCTCCCCCCATTCGTCTTTGTTTACTGTAGTCTTTTCCTCATGCTCTTTCTTCCTGTTCTGTTCTTAGTTGTTCTCTTTATATCAAAGCAGACATTTGGCATTTGTTTTTTAGGGCCTGGCTAGCTTCGCTTAGCATAATCTGCTGTAATGCCATCCATTTCCCTGCAAATTCTATGATTTTGTCATTTCTTAGTGCTGCATAATACTCCATTGTGTATAGATGCCGCGACCGGGAGCTGAAACCAAACAGAGACAGTCCAGTCACACCCCCCCCCATTAGGGCACCCCGGCAAGGAGACTGGGGCACGGCATAGCAGAGTAGTGTCGTCACTGGAGCTCGGACGTCGGAATTCCTTCCCAGCAGAATCCACGTTAGCAGGCATAGTTCAACAACACAAAGGAGAGACATCAGAGTAATACAGAAACAAAACAAATCTATAGAAGAGAGCAGAAACACGACAATCAAACGAGCTGGAAAGTAACGTGGACAACATGAGAAAACAAGGGAAAAAAGGATTTCAAACAATGCAAGACAACTCAATTCTACAGGAGGACATAGAAACTTCAGAAACAGGGATATGGAAAGAACTCAAGGGATACCTAACTCGAATGGAAAGGAATATTAGAGAAGACATGAGACAGCAAGTCCAAGAAATAAAAGTATATTTTGAAAATGAATTAAACAAACAAATTCAAATGGCAAAGAACGAGATCTACCAGGAGATAGAGATCTTAAAAAAAAAATCAAACAATAATCCTAGAATTGCAGGAAACTATAAACCAAATTAAAAACTCAAACGAGAATATTACAAATAGACTTGATCAAGTAGAAGTCAGAACATCAGATAATGAAGACAAGGTTTATCAACTTGAAAAGAATATAGTCAACACAGAAAAGATGCTTAAATCCCACGAACAATCTATTCAAGAGTTATGGGATGTCATAAAAAAACCAAATATGAGAGTCATAGGGATAGAAGAAGGCACAGAGTTTCAAACCAAAGGAATGGACAGCATATTAAATGAAATAATTCTAGAAAAGTTCCCAGAGATGAAAGATGGAATGGATTGCCAAATCCTGGAAGCCTACAGGACCCCAAACATTCAAAACCATAATAGACCAACCCCAAGACATATAATTATGAAGATAGCCAACGTACAGAACAAGGAGAGAATATTAAAAGCTACGAGAGAAAAGAGGCAGATCAATAGTTTCTTTTGTTTCAATTTCATTGATTTCTGCTCTGATTTTAATTAATTCTTGCCTTCTGCAACATTTGCTGTTGTTTTGCTCTTCCTTTTCTAGGGCTTTGAGATGAAGTGTAAGCTCATTTATTTGTTGGTTTTTCCTTTTTTTGAGGAATGACCTCCAGGCGATGAATTTCCCTCTTAAAACTGCTTTCAGGGCTGGGGATGTGGCTCAAGTGGTAGCAAGCTCGCCTGCCATGCGTGCAACCCGGGTTCGATCCTCAGTACCACATACCAACAAAGATGTTGTGTCCGCCGAGAACTAAAAAATAAATGTTAAAAATTCTCTCTCTCTCTCTCTCCTCTCTCACTCTCTCTTTAAAAAAAAACTGCTTTCATTGTGTCCCATAGATTCCAATATGTTGTGTCTGTATTTTCATTTATCTTTAAGAATTTTTTGATTTCCTCCTTTATGTCTTCTGTAACCCATTGATCATTCAGTAACGTATTGTTCATTGTCCATGTGATGTAGGATTTTTCCTTCCTTCTTTTATCATTGATTTCCAGTTTCATTCCATTATGATCTGATATAGTGCATGGTATTATCTCCACCCCTTTATATTTACTGAGGGTTGCCCTATGGCATAATATATGGTCTATTTTTGAGAAGGATCCATGTGCTGCTGAGAAAAAAGTATATCCACTTGATGATGGTTGATATATTCTATATATGTCAGTTAAGTCTAGGTTATTGATTGTGATATTGAGGTCAATAGTTTCTTTATTCAACTTTTGTTTGGAGGATCTGTCCAATGGTGAGAGAGGTGTGTTGAAGTCACCCATGATTATTGTGTTGTGGTCTATTTGATTCTTAAACTTGAGGAGAGTTTGTTTTAGGAACGTCGCAGTGCCATTATTTGGTGCATAAATATTTATAATTGTTATGTCTTGTTGGTGAATGGTTCCTTTTAACAGTATATAATGTCCTTCCTTATCCCTTTTGATTAACTTAGTCTTGAAGTCGATTTTATTCGATATGAGAATGGCCACCCCTGCTTGCTTACGAGGACCGTGTGCGTGGTATATTTTTTCCCAACCTTTTACCTTGAGCCTGTGTATGTCTTTTTTAATCAGATGTGTCTCCTGGAGGCAGCATATTGTTGGATTTGTTTTTTTAATCCGTGTTACCAGCCTATGTCACTTTATTGGAGAGTTTAAGCCATTAACGTTTAGAGTTACTATTGATATATGGTTTGTACTTCCTGCCATGTTTGATTATTTATCTCTTTTTTTTTTCTAATTTAGATTGTTTCTCCATGATTAGCTTTCCCCCCGTCCTCTGACTTTACCGAGGCACTTCCCGCTTATGGTTTTGGTTATCATTTTCCATTTCTTCCTTGTGTAGAGTTTTGCTCAAGACGCTTTGCAATGCTGGTGTTCTGGCTACAAATTCTTTTAGCTTTTGTTTATCATGAAAGATTTTTATTTCGTTGTCATATCTGAAGCTTAATTTTGCTGGATACAGAATTCTTGGTTGGCATCCATTGTCTTTCTTGTTTGAAATACGTTGTTCCAGGATCTTCTCGCTTTCATCATCTGTGATGAAAAATCCGTTGTTCACCTTATTGGTTTACCCCTAAATGTAATGTGCCTCTTTTCTCTTATAGCTTTTAATATTTTCTCTTTGTTCTGTATATTGGATATCTTCATAACAATGTGTCTTGGCGTTGGTCTACTGTGATTTTGTGTGCTCGGTGTCCTGTATGCATCTACAATTTGTATATCTGTTTCCTTTTGTATTTCTGGAAAGTTTTCTGTAATTATTTCATTCAGCAGGTTACTCATTCCCTTGGTATGAATCTCTGTGCCTTCCTCTATCCCAATGACTCGTAAGTTTGTTTTTTTTAAGTTATCCCAAATCTCTTGGATGTTTTTCTCGTGATTTTTTACCAGCCTATCTGAGTTGGCTAGACTCTTTTCAAGATGATATATTTTGTCTTCATTATCTGATGTTCTGGCTTCTACTTGCTCCACTCTGTTAGTGATACTCTCGGTTGAGTTTTTAATTTGGTTTATCGTTTCCTTCATTTCTAGAATTATTGTTTGATTCTTTTTTATAATCTCTATCTCCTGATAAAGATGCTTAACTTCTTCTTTTATCTGTTTATGTAATTCATTTTCAATGTGATCTTTAAGGTTCCTTTCCATCTGTCTAAGGTGTTCCTTGAGTTCTTTATATGGCCATTTTTCTGATGACTCCAGGTCCTCCTGAATATTTAGGCTGTCCTTCATTGTTTGTACTCCTTTTCTTCCTTGCTTTTTTATGCTCATGATACTTCTTGTTCTGTTTGACTGCTGAGTTACTGTTTACTCTTATAAATTTATTTGATGCTTGGGAGGAGAGGTATTAGAAGGGAAGGGAATAAGTCACTAAAGAGAGTTAGTGTAGGCAGGTAGAATTCAAGAAAGTGGGAATAAGAAAATTGAAAAGAAATGAAAAGACAAAAGAAAAAAAAGTGAAAAGAAAGAAAGAAAAAACGAAAAAATAAAAATTTAAAACGAAAAGAAAAAAATTATAATAAACAAATGGAAATTAAAGTTTAAAAAATAATAGTAATAATAATAGAATAAAAAGAATTTAAAAAAATTGAAACCATTAATAAGGAAGGTGAAGAACAACAACAACATCAACAACAAATTAAAAAAATACCAATAATAATCATTAAAAAATAATATTAATAATAATAAATGCAGTCATAGAGCTCAATTAACTTCTCTTCCAGTAGGTGGAGCTATGCCCACTGGGCCAGGCTTCTCTTCTTGATGGGTGGGAACCAATCACTGTGCCTCAGCTCTTCTTCCCAGACTGTGCGGGTCTCCAATCCTGAGTGCCTAGGGCCTTCTCTTGTGGTTCCTCAAGCCAGGCCCCGCTCACCTGTGAAGCTCGCCACAATACTGGTTACACGCCGGCTCTGCTGCTCCTGGGAGCCCTGTTTCCATGGATGCCTGGGCACACCCTTTCTGTTTGCCTCCCTCAGACCCTAAGTTTGTAGGGCTTGGGGCTGAGGATCCCCAGCGAATTTGTTTGCCCTCAGGTAGCAACTCCACTGGTAGCTGGTGCAAGGAACCTCTGTTGTCAGCAGAGGGATACCCTGGGTCTGGCTATCATGCTCAGTTGGCTTTTACCTCTGTGAGTTCAGGTGGGCCGACTAGTTATTTCAGCGGGATCATTAGTGCTGAGTCACGAGAAGCAGGCGAACCAGAACTAGAATGCAGCCCAATCCGGGCTCGGTGTGTTCTGAGAGGGGCAGACTGTTCGCCCGGGATCCCCTTCAGCTCAACAGTGCCTAGTGGTCCTGAGCGAACAGTATTTTGACAGTTTACTTCTCCCTATGCTCGCGCAGCTGAAGGGGTTAGAGACTTGATCTCTCCGCGTCTGCTGCCATGTTGGATCACTTAGATTTTAAATTGTCACTCATCTTATCAGCTGTTCCATTTAACTTGGCAGCTCACTCGCGCGGTGAAGAGTCTGCTCTCTGGTGCTCTGCGGGAAGAGGTTGCGGCGGTGGCGGCCCAGCTGTGGCCTTCGGGACCCCCGGGGAGGGGGTGCGGGCTGGGGGAGGGGAGGCAGCGCCTCGGGGCCCGCGTGGGCCGGGTACTAGACACGTGGGAGAGCGGGCGGGGTGGGGGAAAGAAATTGAGATCTAGATTTAGGGACTGAGCGTGGGAGGAGAGACTGCGGGGGAGAAGCAAAGCGGAAAGGCGGAGAGGAGAAGGAGAAGGGGCCGAGGGAGCCGGGCAGCTCGGGGGCTGCAGCCTTACTGCTCGCGCTGAAGTCGTGATGGACTCACTCCACCTTGGCTGGAGTCGTGGCGGATTCACTCCACCTAGGCCCCTTTCTTGACATGGTGCTGAGTCTTTGTCAACAGATCTCCTTTAATGATCTTTACTTCTTCTTTTAAGGCGCGGCGGCGCGGCTGGGCTTTAATTTTAAGAATCACCTGCCTGACTGAACCTGAGATCATTTGTTGTCGCTTCCCTGTGAGGACTACACTTCCATTTCCTGAGTGAGGCAATGTGATCATATCACTCTCAGCCCTTCAAATGATTGTATAAACTTCTAATTCCACATAATAAATATCTCTTTAATCAAATTAACCTAGGCTGGGTCCCATTTTCTGACCAAACCCTAATTGGTATCAAAATAACTCAAATTCTGAGCCACAAAGGAAACTTATTCCCATAGAATATAGTCCAAGCTGCAAGTAGCCAAGAAATCCCCAATTCCATTCAGGTGTCAGAGTGACCTGTCTTTGGCTAGGAATAAACAGTATGAAAAAAATTGGTGATAGAAATAATTTTGGGAATGTAACCAATTACTCTTGAATTTAAGAATGCTGGATTTAATATATTTTCATTTGTGGAAAATTTTTGATCTTTGATTTATTTGGAAATGGCTAACAATGTAAGTTTTGATCATTTTGCCCTGGGAATTGATACAAGCATTATTGTTAATTTTAAGACATTTTGATATAATAATTTTCTGTTACTTCGAATACTTTCACAGTTGTCATGTGTACTCACCACACAGACTCTGAATGAGCTATATTCTACAATATAGCTGAGCATTTTAAGAGATGAGAAAGTTTAAGAAAGGAATTTTTTTATAGGCAAGACTTTACAATTAATTAACATTGTGGTGTAAATCAACTCAGAATCTTCTTGGCACTAATGTTTAATTGCACACAGAGTTTCCAAGAGGTTATAAAGAAAGAGTAGTTATAGGTGGTAGGGAGAGAGCCTCCTACACAAGCTATTTCCCCCTTCCAGTGGATTTGATACACCTCATTTGAACCTATAAGTCTTAAGTTTGGGAAGTCAGTGATATCTTAAAAGCTGCTTGCTGAAAGAAGAGACTATGCTGAAGAAAATTCATATCCTCCATCATCTTCCATGGTTTCATGCTTCCATGAGGGGATGTCCACTCCAGGCCACTGTTCATACCTGCTCTCTTTCATATAGAGTTCCCTCACTTATTCTGCTCCTTTGGAGAGGAAGTAGGAAATACCTTTTCTGGTGTGTTTGGGTGTAGAGATGCTCTCAATTCCTTTTTTTTTTTTTTGGAAATTCTGGTCCACAGAGTCTGAACTGAAGTATTGCTGCTTCTGGTGACATCTGCATGGTCTTAGTTCACCTGAAACTGGGTATCTGACCCAGATACCCCTATACTTATAGTGTGATGTATTAGGAAGCCTACTGTGGTCATCCATCTAAGCCAGATGTTCAACACAGTTTTTTCAGTAACATGAATGATGTATTTTTCTTCATGAGAAGTTTTTTAACTCAGAAAGGAAAGTATTACCAGAAGATGAGGTCATTCTCTTCAGAGAGAAAGCATATTACAAACATCAGGTTTCTCTACAGTCTATAAAACTATCTGTTTAGTTTTCCAGGTGTTGACTAGATGCATCATTCCTCAAACTCTGTTTGACTACAAGTCATAGTGAGAAATACTTTCTATACTGTGACCTAGTTCACATACAGAAAACAATGACTTTCATAAACTCATTTTTATTAAGTGTGTTATCTCTGATATATACTATTCTTTTCATGATTTCAAAATGATGGTCATTCTCCTGACCCAGTAATAAATCACAAGTCACCACTGAAAAATGCTAGACTAGAGCAAAATATGTTCGTAGGCTAGGAAAGAACAGACTTTGAGAACAACTATTATAAAATAAAATATCATTTTGATTTTTTAAAAAAAAATTTGTAGTGATTTGTTTTGCTTTCCAAAAGAGCAAATGTTATGTGGAACTGAGATGTGAGGTTCCTTAGGGAGCTGATAACAATCTTTAACTTAGTATTTTATTCCCCTGCTGGTTTATTGGAATATCCACAGCACTGCTATTTGCATCTGGTTATATGGGAAATATTGCTTTACAGTCACAGATCAGCATCTCTCTTCAGCTGGATTTTGTGCTCCTTGAGAGCAAGGACCATATCTTCCACCATTTTGCATGATTCATCCTCATTTAATATGTGACAGCTATGGCCCGTGCCTTCCAAGACACCACAGTATAGTTGAAGGGAGATACTAAACTGCAGTTAGTACAAACTTGGTCATGTAACTAAGAGCCATACATTTTTATGGACTTACAACTGAAATTCTGGGAGCAAAGTCACAGTAGTGTGAAATCATGTGGGGTTAGTCAGTGACCATTTCTGGCATAGGTAAATTCTAAATTGACTTTTAAAAGACTGACAGATGATTGGGGGTGCAGGTTCTGTAGAGGCTTTTCTTGCTGAATCTCAGCACATCACCTCTTTTAAAAAAGCAATTTCAATGCACAAAACTCAGGCAATCTTTCCCCTAGATATGTGCTCTGAACCAATTATAATTCAGTGCCAAAGAGAACTAGTGCTGAAGCTGACATACTGGTACACCATCACTAATCTTTATAGATCAAGGAGAAAATAAAGAGCATTTTGTAATTTGCAGGGCTAATCTGGAGAGTAATGGCATGGGTGGCCTTTCACAAATTACTTATGTGAATGGTTAGTCTAAGGTAGAGGAAAGAAACCAAAATCCCAAAGGCATTATGTTCCCAACTAGCCTCATCCTGAGAATCACATGGATGAGAGTTAACAGTTCATATCTTAAGGTCTTTTCCCAGAAATGATTACCTATTGGCCTAGAGTAAAGCCCCAGTTTAGAAATTTCTAGTCCAAGAGAAAAAAAAAAGTAGATTAAACAGGTTCTAATAATTGTTCTTTAATAAATGCAATTATTTTTTTATAAGCACTTAGGTTTACTACACACTGTATCTATGTTAAATGATTTAATGCTTACAAAAACTTTGCAATAGTAATTTCTCCATTTCATAGACCAGGCTCAGAACCTACTCAATTGACGTAGCTGGCAAATGGAAGAATCCACATCTGTTCCACCCTAAACTCCCGGGCCCCTAATCCTTGAGTCCATCATCAACAAAGAAGCATAATTCTTCACAGTTCAGCCTCACATTCAGGATCTTAATCTCTGGAATCTCATAGGCCTGATACAGAATCCAGGGGCATGGTTCACCGGCTATATGGACTTGCTGACCGTATTAACTTGTTGGAGCATAGTAAATGGTAGCTTTTCCATTTTACCGCAAAATAGGAATAATAATATCTACTGTTGCTAGAGTTGTGAGGAGTAATTACCTAAAATATGTTAGAACAAGACAGGTACCCTTGTTGGAAGAATGCAACCAACCTTCATCAGCTTTCAGGAAAAGCGATTCAATATATGTGGAAATCATATCATATGGTTTTCGTGTTTTTTTTTCTAAAAAGCATGAAAGAATTTATAAAGTCTTAACTTTCATTAGGTGCATCTCCCCCATATGTCCCTGATAAGAAGTTGCCTCTTTTGAAAATGCAAGATGTTCATCCAAAGAAAAGAATGTTGTCTCAGTAAAGCTTTTCAAAGCATTAAGAAAGTATACTAAATTACTCTGCCTTTAACTATTTGCCAGAAGATTTTCTCTTACCCTCCCAATGAAAAGTAATGTATCTTAAGTCCTAACAGATTCACGGGCTTAAATTCTATGACTAATATTGGGCAGACTCACCCAGGATTTATTAGGGATCAATGTGACCAATGGGTTTGGCAGCTGGTCCTTTTCCTCCTTTCTTCTGATGCTGTAAAAATAACATTGTTGCCATGATGACATCATCTCAGTGTCTCTAAATATGTTCATCAGTCTGACCACCACTAACTGTTTGTATTAAAAAAAAAAAAAGAAGAAGAAAAAAAGCAAAAAGTACTTTCTACTTCTCAAAAGGTTAGCTGGCACCTGAATGCTGGAAAATTACCAAAACACAAATCTTTGTCTCCTTCTTCACCTCCCACTGCCCAGCTGATTGAACAAGTAATACTCAAAGTATTTAGGGAGCCTGATGTTGCCTACAGGAACAGCAAGTTTCTCCTACTGATTAATTCTTACTGTTACAAATTAGCAATGCAGTACTTGTCCCAAGCGCTAAAACTGCCAGTAATGGTTTTACTTTTGTCTTAAAGACACCATGTCTGAAGCTTAATGGCAGTGCTAATCCTGATTTATTCCCCCAAATGCCAAACCTGGAAGGAAAGGTCAAAATGGTCAGTGGGTTCCCCTTATGGTAAGTTTAAAACAAAACAAGAGGAAACATGGCAAGAAGAGGCACATGGAGGATGGTCTTAATCTTGCCTTCATTTACTCAGACAGTTTTCTTACAGCTCATCTGTCACCCAGGATCATAGTGAGCCTTCCTGGGTGGCTGCTGCCTTGGTCTCTGAAATATTTTGTTCATTCTTTCCCAGTGGAGCCAAGTGTTTCTGTAAAAAAAAAAAAAAAAAAAAAATTGCAGTGCTCATGTTCCTAAGACCTCAAGATTACCTCCCCCATAAAACCATGCCAACTAGGAGGGGTCTCTCCTGTTTCAATTCCCTCCTTTCACAAAAGTTTTCTCTAGTTAATCTTTTACATTCAAAACATTTTTGGCATAGTAGATCTGCATTTAATTAGTACAGACACTTGAAAGACTAAGTGTCCTGGCCTTACAAGGAAAAGAAGGAAGGAAGAAATGTTTCAGGTCCAAAGATCTGACATTCTAAAACCTAGCAGCTTATCCCCATCATCTCTCAGCTATTGAGGTTAGAGGGTGGAAGCAATACTAAGTTTATAAACTATTTGGAAGCAACCCCTATTAGGATTAGTGCTCTACCTTATGTGAACAGGAGAGTTATCAGACTCTGACACCATGAAGCGAAGCTGATCCAGCTTTCAATGTTTGAGCAGTGAAAGGGGTACCTTTAAATCCCAGCACTCCTCATAATCTGGTCTGCTCCTGCTATCTGTTCTCCATCAGCCACTGACCTCGATGCCCACTAGTAGCTTCAGTGTTGGATGTTCTCTCTTGTGCTTTCATGCTTTCCCTAGACAGCCAGCCTATTCACTACCTCAAAAAAAAAAAAAAGAAAGAAAGAAAGAAAGACAGAAAGAAAGAAAAGAAAAAGAAAAAGAAAATCACAAGGGTAGGAAACAGACCTTGAGTTCTCCCAGGAGTGCATAGGGAGCTGTAGATACCAATTGCTTTCAGTGCAGCCCCAATATTTTCAGAGGCATCCCAAGTGGTGTGGGGCATATGCAAACAGCTTCCCCCTGAAATAAAATTTGCACCATTACAACAAATAGTCATATTTCAAATCTGCAACTTTCAAGAATATCTAATGATTCAATGACCTATGAAACAATACTTCCCTCTTTTCACCTCATGGTCTAGATTAGATCATTGCACTTTTTCCTGTATTTTAACAAGAATAAGATAAAAAGCTGCAGATATGACTTTGTTTTTCAGGGGATTGGAAAAAAATGTTCCACAAACACTATTTCCAACATTAAAGACAGCACAGCTATGTGTTAAAGTTTCCATTTAGCAATCTATGCAGGCTGCATCACTCCAATCTTCTGATGCTGACAGCTATTACCAAGGAATATGTATTTAGTTATCCCCCCTGCACTTATTAACCTAGAAACACTTGCTCCACTGGAACCAGATAAAGAGATCACTCTGTTACTCGTCTCCTAAGCTTGCTTGGTTTGAATCATCATTTGCCAATATTTTATTAAATTTAAGGTTCACTCTTTTTTTTCTTCAAGGTGGGAGCTTCTGTTTCCCTTTCCAATTATTTTCTTGTATTGCATTTTAGCATTTTTCATATATTTCCATGCATTCTATGAGATATACACTGTAAAGATATAGAAAGCAGAAACCTTTCATATTAAATTCGTGAAAGCACCTTGACTATCATTTTCATGCTTTCACATGACCCTATCCCCAGACCTGAGCAAATCCCATGTATCTTTAATATCTTCTCAATAGTCAAAGTGTCTCTGTGTCATATTTTATGTCCTTTGCTCCTTGACATGATTTCTGGGTGATCCGGATACAACAGGAAAACTTGATCCTGCCTAAGAGGAATTAGAATTGAAGATGCTCTGGGTGCATGAGCACCCAGGTCAATGTGTTAGAGTGAGTGAAAACCCAGACCAGTGAAAGTCTTGGAAAGAAAGGTCAGACGAAGAGGTCTGAAGTGCTGGTAACCAACAATCTTGAGGCAGAAGGAAGAAAGGGGATAAGTAGAATTACTAACGGGTCTCTTTGATTCCAGTCTTTGTCCTCCTCCTTCAGTTCTCCTCCACACCGAAGCTGCCAGAAAATAGAAATCTGATCATGATAATCCCTTACTTAAAAGTCTTTAATGGCTCTCTGCTAACCCACAGGATAAAGTCCAGACTTCTTAGCATGATATATAAAGCCCTTCATTATCTGGTTCCGGCCCTCATGGCCAGCTTTATCTGCATCCACTCCCCACAAAACTAGAAACATACAGCTTTTCTGTGTTCCCAGAACATATTATGAGACTCAGGTTCTTTCTTTCATTAAGTTTTTCTATGCTGAGAAGAATTCTGTGCACCCCGCGCAAGCATTAGTAACTTTGCATGTCTGCGTGTTTTGTTTCTTAACCTAGTTTTTAAATTGACTTAAGGACCATGATTGTTAGGAAAGCTCACACAACAGAATTATGTTGCTGTAGCATGCTGTGCAATAACATACCCATTCAGTTTTACTCACCAAGACTACTTGGTTTCAATAAGTGGTCTCTAAAGTTGCACATGTACTTGCATTTATGAGGGTCTTACTTAATTTTGTTTGTTTTGTTCTGTTTAGCTCCTGTAAATAAATCAGCTAAATGTTGTACCTCTTCAGATCTTACTGTGTGTTTTCATATATACTTGGAAAATTACCCTTAGTGACTCATCTGCACTGCCATGATATTGGAAAGTGGGTATAAGAGTACACTTAATTTCAAGGAACTTTGATCTAAAAGTCTTAGGTCTGAACTTTGGAGAGGGAGTTCTGGCTTATGCCCAGCCATTGAGTGGTCAGCTGCATCACCTACCTCAAGTTTGAGTTCTGCCTGCCCCTCTGTAACTGGAACTCTGCTGTGTAGTATTGAGTGAGTCCTTAAACTCCTCTAGGGAGAAGCTGATACCCCTTTTCCATTTTATCTACTATGTGACAATCTCGAGTCCCTTGCAATCTCTTTCTTATCATTTTCTTTGCTGGTAAGATTACCATTAGTCACTTCTCATTACCAAATTCCATAATCATTTTTCAGTCCTCATCCTGCTGGATTTCTTTAACCACTTAAGATGATTGATCACTCTCTTCTGGAAAATCTGCTTCTTATTCTTATTATACATTTGGCAGTACCTTTTCTTTTCCTTTCATGGCTTCCTTTCTGCTTTCTACCCTCTAAATGGAGGTGTTCCCCAGGGTGGAGTTTTGAGCCCGCTGCTCATCTCATTTTCACAGTTCTGAACCAGGAACTATGTGCTCTTATGGTTTCATCTTTCATCTCCAGCTTTAATCTGGACGGAAAACTTTGTCCAAATTTCTGCTGGCCTCCTCTATCTGAATAAACTTCATCTTCCCCTTAAAATAGACTCCTGTTAGAATAATCTTGTCTAGATTGATATCACCAGTCACCCAAAGTAGAAATCTAGAAGTTATTTTTGACTCCTCCTCCTTCTAAATGTCACACATTTAATCAACTTTTATATGTTGCCCATTTTTACATCTCACATATTTCAAATCTGTCTTTTTTTTTTCTTTCTTGTTTATTCCCTAGGTTTTGATGAGTATTCTCATGGACTCCTGTGCATCCTGATCTATTTGTTAAATGAAGACTGGATGAAAGAGATGATGTTCCTTATTGTGCTATACAGTTCCAAACTTTACTTCTCTCATTTGTAGATAAAGAACTCAAGAATGTCCTATCTTATAACCTTGCCATTTTTGGTTATTTCTAAAGTTTATCTATCAATCTGCCCTTTAGGCAACAAATATAGAATATTAGCTCTTTAGGTATAAAGGTATGTATGAAAGATGATATGTCATGAGCTATGTAATGTTTTGAACAACCAATAAAAAAAAGAAGCAATAAAAACTGTGTCACTTAATGTTATAATAATTAATATAATATTAAAATATGATAATAATTAATATGTTACATAACTTATATGAAGTGACATGGTTTTCATCCATTCCAAATTTCACCATTGGATCAAGTTAGAAAATCACAATATTACATTTGGCACCCCATTAGTTCAACTACCAAAATCTTGCCTTTGTCAAGATTCATTTTAATATTATGCCCTTTTCTTTAAATACAGGTAAATTTTTACTAAGTGCAATAGCAAAATGACAAATATCAATGGTGATAAAGCTGAATTTTGCAGTGAACTTTGAACTGAATGTGCAATATCTGCCTGAGATATTTCTTTCAATATGTAATGTTAGGAAAAGTACGCTTTTCCTAAGGACCTGTTCTTTCTCATAAATAAAGAAAACTTTAGAGACAAACCTGATGTATAAACATTGCAATTATTTGCACTTTCATAGTTGGAAGACTTGAGTTCTCATTTTTAATTCTATTTTTGGTTTACTATTTATTATTTTTATTGTAAAATGCCTTAAGCAAACAGTGGAAAAAGCAATGTGTAGTATGAACTTATATGAAAAATTGTATATTATGAAAATATTCAAAGGTTATATCAATATTCTTTTTTGTGGCTAACCGAGTAAAACAGAAATAATGACACAAAATGTATATAGTTTATAAGAACTGGGACTAGAAATTTGTTAGTTTAGTTCTCCAAGAAGTTTTTCTTTAGTAAAAATTTTAAAATTCCATTTTCAACTGAAAAATTAGTATTTATTATGTAAATTTTAATGAATAGAAATAGAATATTGAGACTTTTTTAAAGGAAAATACCCTCCTACCTACCAGGCAATAATCTTATTATAATTCTGTGTCTACCTTTATAATTTTTTATGCATCCTAAATGTATATATTTTCTTGATGAAGAAATTCATATGAACTTGCACAAACTATTTTTTATGTTCTACACCACTTATTTTTATATTTTAAATATACTTGAGTAATTTAAAGATGAAATAATTTTCTATTTTATAATTTCAATCAGTTTGTTGTTATTGCACTGCATAAAAAGTGGATGAGTTTAAAAGATTAAATATTTTACAAGTTATAACATATTGCCAGCCCTTAGGAAACAGAAAAATTAATAATATACAGAAGCAGAGAGATATAATTCTTAATGGAATCATCTAGAAAAAAAACTGAAAGAATTAATTCCTTTTATAGCACTGACATTGCAACAAGTAACTTCTTTTTGTGAACTAACTAAATCTTACTGCAAAATATTCTTGTTTCAAAGAGAAAGACTATAGAGCTGTAAATAAATATCTTTCCAACAAGGCCACCATAGGCATTTTCTCTCAGTAAAATGAATGATGCCTCTATTTGAAATACATTTCCATACCTCCTAACAATAAAGATGAGATGAGGATCAAATCAATCTCATTCAAAGTGATCTTCAGTTTAAGGAATCTCCTAGTGGGAACTAATCTTCAAACCAGGCCCATTTGATAAACATGGAGGATGCATTCACCATTAGTGACAGGTATAGAGGAGCTCTTTCCTAAAATACAGTTAGTATTGGTGCTCAGTGGGTAGAATAAATATTTGGTTTTATGCCCCATTACTCCTACATAGTGATGTGTCCACATCCTTTACTGCCTCTGATAACCTTTCCAGAAGAAGTTTCAAATATGAGCTTTGGACAAGACAGAACTCTGAAAGTAATCTCCAGAAATCCTAGCCTTGGGTCAGTGTGTGTGTGTGTGTGTGTGTGTGTGTGTGTGTCTCCAGAAGCAGCAACAGATGAAATGTAGGAAAAATTTTATTAAGACCCCCATCTTTTCAAAGTCTGACAATTTATTTCTCTTGGGGAATAAGGAATGTTCTACTGGGAAGATATTGCAAATCATTACCCTACTCTGCCACATGTAAACCCTTGCTTTAATCATTCCCCACATTGCCAGATTAGAGAAAAACAAAATCAGATGTAAAACTATTCCCAGAATTCAAGTGTAAGCAGAACAAATTTTATGTTCTGATCAAGTTTTTTTTTTTTTTTTTTTTTTTTTTTTTTTTTTTTTTTTACTAATTGTAGTGTTGTCAAGAAGTTAGTTATGTAATACCTTGCCGCGTCCGGAAAATGGACCGAGTCGGCGGGAGACGTCAGGGTTAACAAATTCACAGGACACCAAGGTTCTTCATCCAGGGAGAGTCTCTCTCTTTATTATCTCAGCTCATACTTATATATTTCTTTCAGACAGAATGGAAAGTTACTGGTAGGCAGAAGCAAGGACGGAGGGGGGCAGGTGGTCCTTGTCGACTCATACTAAGCCTTCAACCAGGAACCTTATCAGACCCAAGCAGGTCAGGACGTTCCCACATGACTGTTATAGGCTGAATATGAAAACAGACACCACAAATCTTTCAAGGCCTTGGGAGCTGGCCTCTTTGGCGTGCACACAAGAAACCAGGGCCGGCACCAAGCCCCGGGGGCCAGGGGGAATCCGAGCCAGCAGTTCCCCCTCTTTTGTTTGTTGCACGCCAAAGGGAATCAAGTAGCCCCTGTCTTAGGTCGTTCACTGTCCTTATACTGCTTACCCGTCTTTGGGGAGGCCCCATTCCCCTGTCTTAGGTTGCAGTGCAAGCGTGAAAGTTGCCCGTCTCTGGGTACTACAAGATCAGCTCGTTGTTACCAAGGCATTAATGGTAGCGATCCAGCCAGTCATTATTGGGTCTCTAATTGGTTCCGGTTCGACAAGGCATAGAGTCAGAGGAGAGGAATAAAGAAGAAAAAGAAGGGGGCAAAAGGAGGAAGGCATGAAGCAGGGATCATTGTAGAAAAATCATCTTCGAATCGGTCGGAGACAAACTTCAGCAAAATCATCCTTGGTTTGTAGGTGTTGATAATGGACCTGTATTGGCTTAGAAGTCAGAATGTTAATTTGATCTTTAATAAATTGTGTCACTCTCTTAACTAGGCAGGGGCCTACAGCAACTATAAGAAGGAGACCGAAAAGCGGTCCCATTACAGTGGATATCAAAGGAGTTAGCCATGGGGTATTTTTAAACCATTGTTCAAACCATCCTTGTTGTGCTTCAAACTCCTTTTGTCTTTTAGCCAATCTTTCCGTGACCTTTTCCATAGTTTCACGGACTACCCCAGTATGATCTGCATAAAAGCAACACTGTTCCTTTAAAGCCACACATAACCCTCCTTCCCTTAGGAACAATAAATCTAATCCCCTCCTATTTTGTAACACAACTTCAGAGAGGGAGGTGAGGGACTTTTCCAAAGCAGTAATTGACTTGGCCATGGCTGTTAAATCCTCATTCATAGCTAGTTGTAAATTTAGTAATTGACCTCCCTGGACATAGGCGGCTGTCCCGGTTCCTATTCCAGTTGCTATTCCGCCTATGCCCAATAGGAGGGCAATAGTCATAGTTATTGGTTCTCTGGGGAGCCGAGTATGTCCCTCAAGGAGTCCCAGGACATAGTCTGATCCATGATAAGATATCCTCGGCCATAATTGTATCAGCACACAGAAATCAGTAGTTGTATTTAGGACTGCCATGGAAACACAGGGAGTTAACCCAGTAATGTAAGCAAATTAGGACCCTTTGGGACCCCACATATAATCAGATTGGGATTGATTTATTAGTCGGGTGATGTTGCAGAGATGGCACCTTTCCCAAGCAAACCTCTTGTCCCATGACCTCCGTGATAGTTAACTTATAGCTGGGCAGAGAATAACATTTGGGATCTGCAGTGGTATTAGAGGATAATTTAGACAGTATTGCTACCCCTTCATAATAGGGCGGCCTGGAGGTCAAGCATAGCCAGCAATCTTGGGTCCTGTTAGGATTAGTGGCATTGAGAGCGAAAAAAGCTCCTCGGACCAAATTAAGAAGACGATCTCCAGTTCCAGGGTGTATGGGCTCAGGGGTATAATCAAAGGTTTGATAGCCCATAGTTATTGTTTGACCGCTGGGGGAAGGTTTTACTGTTGGGGCTGTGGGCTGCTTGGGTCCAGATGGGGCCTTTTGGTCTCCGAGCACCTGATTAGGTCCTATTAGACTTCCAGTAGGCTGTTCTATGGTCAATTTGAGCCAAAAAAGCAGGCCAGGATTGTACTGTCCGGGGGTGTAAATACGCAGCCCCCAGAGATATCCTTGAGTCCAATCTGGTTGTTGTTTTCCATTGGAAGTAAACTGAATAGTAATATTTGATTCTCCCTCTATAGTTTGCCAGAAGTGGGCATAGTCATTCCTGGGTGAATTCTTAAGACAATACCCATTACTAAAGGTTTCACATCCCCACGAGGCACAATAATAGGCCTTAGGTCCCTGGCAGCATCTATATATTTCCCCCTGTCAGAAACCAAGGACATGCCTGGGCAATAACTTCAACGAATTCTGTTGCAATTTTTGTTTTTGTTCCTGTTCCTTGTGTGTTCAGCAGCTCTCTGAGTTCGTTGGCCAGACGAACTTTGGCTGCTGAGTTACCCATGGTAGCTACCTGTTCTTAGTTTAGATTTCAACTTTTCCCCTTCTCTTATGGAAGGCTTCTTTTTCCCCTTCTCTTTACGAAGGCTTCCCCTTCTCTTTACGAAGGCTTTGGAAGGACCCCTTCAGGCTTCCAATCCTCCCTCTTCGTGGAGGGAGCCCTGTCCGCTTACCTCCGCTTTCCGATCTCGGTAGGAACCTCCAAATGCCGCGTCCGGAAAATGGACCGAGTCGGCGGGAGACGTCAGGGTTAACAAATTCACAGGACACCAAGGTTCTTCATCCAGGGAGAGTCTCTCTCTTTATTATCTCAGCTCATACTTATATATTTCTTTCAGACAGAATGGAAAGTTACTGGTAGGCAGAAGCAAGGACGGAGGGGGGCAGGTGGTCCTTGTCGACTCATACTAAGCCTTCAACCAGGAACCTTATCAGACCCAAGCAGGTCAGGACGTTCCCACATGACTGTTATAGGCTGAATATGAAAACAGACACCACAAATCTTTCAAGGCCTTGGGAGCTGGCCTCTTTGGCGTGCACACAAGAAACCAGGGCCGGCACCAAGCCCCGGGGGCCAGGGGGAATCCGAGCCAGCAATACCTAAAAACTCAAGGGCACCATACAATTGCACTGTTTACTTAATGATTTTTAGGTAAAGTAATGGCAGATATTTCAATACAGAGTTCAACGCACAGTTATAGCAGAAATTTTGGAATTGGACACATCTAATATTGAATTTTAGAGTCAGGATCCAAAGTTAAAACTCTATTCATATTTTTTAAGAACATTTTCTTAGACTAGTTTTTGAGAACACTTCCTTCCTTACAAAACTTATCTTTTAATTGTTCTGAGTTAATACTGAGTTGTGACTGGGCCCCCAATACAATACGTCTCTCCCAACTTTTGAATCCAGAGTCACTGTATCTGGTTGGGCAGATTGTGAACTTCAAACTCCATGAGAAGCTATTCTCACTCACACAGACCAAAGCATTTGCTATCTTCAGACAGGCACATCCTACAGAGAAGCAAAAAAGGAAGGCTAGAGCTAGGCATGCCTAGCCTGCCTAGCCGTTCAGATCCACCAGCCTGAGAAGTTCCTTCATCCTTCAGGAGTAATGGGGGTGGGGAGACACCTGGAGCTTACATTAATGATGCCTCGCCAGGGAAAACACAAAGGGAAGGCAAAGGAGGCCACCTCTCAGCCTCCTCCTGGTGAAAATTATTTTTGTCTCCTATATTTAAAACATAACGTTAGGGAAGTTAAAGGCAAAGCCGATAATATCAACAATGCAATTGAAATCTATATTTAGTCAATAATCAACCATTTCAAGGAAGTGATCAGAACTTTTGTGTCCATTTTTATAAATAAAATCGGAGAAATTAGTTCAATTTTAGTACATGATTTCTTCATATTATGTTAGTATTATGTCTAAGAAAAAAAATAGTGAGTCCAAGAGGAATGATAAAAGTCTCCCCACTGGCGTTTTTTTTTTTTTTTTTTTTTTATGAAATTACACAACTTGTCAGAAAACAGGCCCACATTTAACATCCAGTCATAACAACTCTCTCAGCCTTCAGGCTTAGTACATGTAGTTCCTTCTCTTCACTATTTACATTGAAGAGCTTTAAATGTAAATAAAGTTTCTAAATGTCTGAAGCAGCATTAAGGAGAAAACACTGAAAAGACTTTTTACCAACTATAGGTAGTCTATTTGTCATGGTTTGATGTTAAAATTATGTGTAATGAAACCGGCTTTGAGGAATTTCAAAGATGATCAGTCACTCTCAGAGCAGCTTGAGGCTACCTTCCCAGGAGACCAAGGGGTGGTCGCCAGGATTCATCCCTGGGGAAAGCCACATGGGCTGACATTCCACTGCTAAAGGGAAAAAGAGCAACTTTTCACGGGGAAAACTGGAGAGCACGACACAGGGTGAGAAAAACAGGGATTTCATGACTAAATCTGGTTAAAACCATTCCTTTGTAAGGCAGTCTGAAATCATCTTTACAAAGAAGGTAAAACATGAGTAAATCACCATAAGTAAAACATGAGTAACATGCCCAAGGAGATCCAGCTGTAGTGGTGAAGTACACAGAAGACACATTTTTAGCATAAGCTTCAAACTCTTCAAGCTTATGACGCCACCCGCTCTCTCCTCCATACCAAGAATAGAGACTTGTGCTCCTTGTGTAGCATTTTGGTAGGCAGCAACTCCCTATCCATCATATGTGGAGCATTGAAGAACTGACCACTTTCTATTACGTTGAGTTCATTCATTCATTCCTTCACTCTCTTTACTCAGGGAGTCACACATACCTGAGTTCAATTTCTGACTCCACTGCCTAATAACTGTCATCAGAGGTAGTTTCTTGCCTTCTTGGTGAGGGCCCACCTCACAGGGCTGTTATGAGATTCCAAGAGAAATTTTACACAAGGGAAGTGTTTTAGTCAGCTTTTATTTGCTGCTGTGACTAAAGGATCTCACCAGCACAATTGTAGAGGAGGAAAAGTTTATTTGAGGGCTTATGGTTTCAGAGGTCTTAGTCCAAAGAAGGTAGGCTCCGTTCTCGGGGTTCTAGGTGAGGCTGAACATCAGGCGGGAGAGGGTGGAGGAGGAAAGCAGCTCACATCATGGTGGTCAAGAAGCAGAGAGACTCCAGCTCCAGATATAGAATATATACCCCATAGCCACGCACCCAATTAACCACTTCCTCTAGCCACACCCCACCTGCTTCTAGTTACCACTCAGTTAATCCAATTAGGGATTAATTCACTGATTGGGTTAAGACTCTCACAATCCAATCATTTCCCCTCTGAACCTTCTTGGATTGTGAGCTTCTGGGGGATACCTCATATACCAACCATAACAGTAATAAAGCTGTTTTGGGAACAAATCAAATTAGATGAATATGTTCACAAATATTAACCACACTACACAGCCTTGTTGATTCAAAGATTATTATTAAGTTTCCCCTTAGCAGACGGGAAAGTGGCTAATCATAACAAAATGTAAAGAAATTTAAGGTAAAGGGCTGGGGTTGTGGCTCAGTGGTAGAGTGCTTGCCTAGCATGTGTGAGGCACTGGGTTCAATCCTCAGCACCACATTCAAAATTAAAAAAAAAAAAAAGAAAAAAGAAAAGAAATTTAAGGTAAGTATCTAGATTGTTAGCCCTGAGATCCTCAGTCTCTGTCTCTCTGGTTCACTGCTTAATTCTCAGAATTTGGAGCAGTAATTGACCACCATTCAGCAGAAAAGACCCCCTACACACTTCATAAATAATCCATGAATGAAATAATACCTGAATTATCGAGCAAATCAAGGATAGGGAGATGCTCAAGCTATTATGGATGTATTGGTGATCAATTAATTCTTCAACACAAGATGGAGGAAGAGTAGGTTTGTGTTTAAGGGTGTGGGCTAGGAAAAAGAAAAGATTTCTGAGGCTGTTCTTAAAGGCGGCATAGAAATTTCAGGTTGTGCAATTAGGGTAGGATATCTGAATTTGAAGATACAGCAAAATCCAAAGTTCAAGGATAAGAACACAAAGGGCATTTTTAAGGGCTAGATGGAGCACAGGCATACGGGACAAAGACAGGAATGGGAAGGAGAGGCCGCAGAGGCTGATCTGAAACACACATAAAGAGCTGCTGTGAATTCTAAGGCATCTGGACTTATCCTGTAAGCAATGGGGAACCATTGACAGTTTCTAAGGAAGGGAGACACAGCTTCGGCTCTGACGGTGCTTTTGTGTATAAAGTTTCTGACTTCCACCATGGAGCTTTGCCCCCCACAAATTCCAGATCATAAATGAAAAAGCTGTCATTTATGCTGGTTGTATAAGTCTTGCCCCAGGCATTTGTACATGAGGTGTTTTTTTTTTCCATTTTATCTTGTAACATCTAATGCCATCAGCTTTGAAGAAAGTATCTCTTCTTTCAAGTTGCCTGGTATGCTTAATTCTGTGGTTACCTGATAAAGTGTCCAATGTTGTAAAGTTTAGAGCTTATTTCTTAACACTATAGATACATCAAAAAGAAGAGTGATCATAGTTTTGGATTGGAGTTCATCAAGGAAAGGTTTCTCCATGAGTCAAGGTTTAGGTACTGAATATAATGCAGTGAATCCATTTTATGTGTGTTATTAAATGGAAAAAAATATGTATCTGAGAAGAAAATCCAATTTAAAGACTTCAGAGATCTGATATCTCCTTAAAATAGTGCTGGCTACAATACACTTCTCACTGAAGAAATATTTATTTGCCTCATGAATCTTGGACCTATGAGGGGAAATGGCAGTTGCTGAAATATAATTTAGGACTGTAGAAAAAGTGAATTGATGAAAAAAGTTGAAAGTCAGAATGTTTTATGTAGAGATTTTAGGGAAAAGAATACAAAGAATGAAGTCAGATCTACAGGGTTTCAGATTAATTGCTCCTGTTGGGAGTACACAATTATGCTGCAGAATTTTAGGAGTAAAACTTGATCTTGTGTTTAATACACAAAGCCCTTTGGCCCTAACCCATCCTTTCTACATCCCAGTTACAGGACAAACGAACTCATGCTGTTTATGAAAGAAATATCTACCTTTGGACTTCCAGACCAGGTTCAAAACAAATCACAATCTCTTCCTTAGGTCTTAAAATAAGATCAAAACAATGCAAAATTCCCTTACTAGTATTTAATCCCAGTTGCCTCTGTCTAGATGCCTCCTATAATCCACCCAGGCAGACACCTCACCCTGCCATTCCTGCTGAATTTCTGCATGTCCTTTGATTGTAAGGGATTATCTCCAGCTGTCTCTGCACCCTAGCCTCCTTTAATTCTTCAATGTCTGGCCTCAGAGACTTCCATGCTGAAAGGAACCTAGGGCTCTGGGTATCTGTGCATGAAGTGGCTGAGTACTGTAATACAAATAAATATATTTTAGCATCTAGATGGTGCCATGTCCTGAAGTTTGTCTTCAAATACTTTGAAGGTACAAAATCAAGATCAAATAAGAAAACTCCTAGGGATGGCTTCCCAGATTTTAGTCCAAAACTCTTTCCCATAGTATGATGTCCCCTACATCTATCTTCCATTGTATTTGAAAAAAATAAAGGAATCGTTCCTTTTCTTGATAGTTTAAATCTTAATCTTTTTAAAATAACTTTATTTTATTTATTTACTTTTATGTGGTGCTGAGGATCAAATCCAGGGTCCTGCACATGCTAGGCGAACACTCTACCGCTGAGCCACACCCCTAGCCCCTTAAACCTTATTCTTTAAAAACTGATTTCCATAGGCATTAATTATGATAGCCATATTTCTCACAAAGTAAAATTAACAAACATATCTCTAATCTCATTGCAATATGTGAGGAAAATTCTTGAATACAAATCTGTAGCAGTTCAGAGAGAATTTTGGAAGAAGCCTTAAGTTGTGTTGCAGGGTGGATGTGTTGAGAGGTTGGCAGTGTCTGTGCTCTTTCTCCTGGACAGGCATATGACAAGAGAAGGGGAGAGACATACTTAATATTAATAATAAATTCAGATTACTTAATGTGTATAAGAGTGTATTAGTTAGATTCTCCAGAGAAATGGAACTGAGAGAGGTATACAGAAAGGGGTTTGTTGTGAGGGATTGGCTTACCTGGTTATGGAAGCTGAGAAGTCCCAGGACCTACCATCTACAGGGAGTAAGATGCAGGTATTTGAAGGCAGAAGACTGATGTCTTAGCCTCATATGAGAGCAAAGTTGCATTTCTTCTTTCTGTTCCTCAATAGATTGAATAATGCCCACTCCCTTTGTGAGGACAATGTTCTTGACTCAGTCTACAAATTGATATGATAATTAATTCCTTCTGGAAATACCCTTACAGTCATAACCAGAAATAATGTTTCCCAGCTATTTGGTCATATCTTAGCCAGCCCAGATGATGCATAAAATTAAGGGCAACCATTAAGGCTTCCAGCAGCATATAATTGGTGAAGTAAAGAATGGTTCACTTTTTGAGTTGTACCAATAAATATCGACATGTAGAAGTACATTTAATGACATGAAACGTTAGTAGCATCATATGTTTTAGTGAAAAGTTCCACTATAATGAAGTGTGCAGCATGATTTCAGTATAAGAAGATACACCTGTATTGTGGTTATCAGTCCAGTGATTGAAGGTGCTGGTACTATTGTCCAGCCATCCTGGAAGTGAGCTGCCTCAACCATTGAGCTTAGTGACCTTGGAAAAGCTTGTTAATCTTTCTGGGCCTCTGTTTCCTCATTGACCAAGGGAGATAAGAAGTGTGTTTGGCTTCCATGATATTTGTAGGAGCTAAATGGTTTAATCTATATGAACCCCTGGCTCATAAAAGGATTTTGTAAAGTTGAGTGGGCTGTGGTAGTTAATTTTATGTGTTAACTTGGGTAGGCTATAATCCTAGTTATTTATTCAAATACTAATATAAGAGTTGCTATGAAGACATTTTAAAATGTGATTAACATCTATAACCTGTTGAATTTAAGTGAAGGAAATGATGGTCAATAACCTGGGTGGAGACTTACCTGATTTTTGAGGGCCTTACAAACAAAAAATGATGTTTTCTCTGGAAGCAATTCTGCTCCTAGACTGCCATATCAACTCTTGTAAGTTCCAGCCTGCCTGTCCTGTGGATTTCAGACTCCAGTCTGACAATTGCATAACACAATAAATATATTTGTTATATATTCACATTATTTTATATATATATATATATATATATATATATATATATATATATATATTACATACATACACACATTTTATATGATATAATTATATATATGTATATGATCCTACAGGTGTATGTATATGTGTGTATATATACATGTACATATACATATATATGCTCATCTGTTGTTTTTTTGCATGACAGGTAGGATTCCTTGTTCCTTATATTCAATATATATAAATATAATAGGGCATCCTGGTAATTGATCCTTCAGTTTCTCAATTTCCTGTTGCCTCTAATATAGAATTTACAAATTCTTGGGCAAATCTCTTAAAATGTCCTAGAAAACTTTTATTAGTTTTTTTTTCATATTGAGATGTTAATTATAACACTTTAATGATGCAAAAGGTTATTATCCTTATGATCAAGTCAGGAGTACTTTTGCAAATGCCATGTAATACAAACTAAATTTGTTTATATCTCTGGGCTTAGGACCTAAGAAGTAGATTCAATTCAAAGGGAAAATGCAGCCATTTACATGTGGGTCTTGGGATGGAAAACAATAAAGAACTTATTGTCTTAAAAGAGTGTGGCTAAATTACTTAAGGAACAGTGATTGCATATTTGTTTTATACACAGAGATGGGAAATTCAAATTAGGAAGCGTAATGGAAGTTGCATAGATGTGTCTATTCTTCTGAGACACAGAAGAGCACAATGAGGCTAATCTAAGAATCACCTAGTAGAGCTGATAGTAGCTAGGGAGCAGATATCTTGTTATAAGAATCATCTTGTGAAGTACAGTTGCCTCTTAGTTTCTAGATGTCCAATTTACCACATAGAACATGACAAATAAAATTTTTGAAAAAGTATCTTTAACATTGTGAAGAATCATTATCTTTCCTGGCTTGCAGTTCACTAAGATGACTTTGGAGTTCATATTATATTCCACATATTGCTCCCATTATTGAAAAACTCTAGATAGTAGTCTTAACATATTTATGTATCAGGACCAAATAATAAGGGTAATATGTGAGTCCATGTGATAACCCCAGATCAGTTACTAGGGGCAGATGGAAGTCATTAGTCTAAGTCACTGGGTTTCCTATATCTTATGACTAAAGTACATTTACTCTGGTCTTTATTAGGAGTGGATTTCTTTAATTTACATTGCCTAAGAAATCATATTAAAAAAGATTTTATTTATGTATTTGGAAAAGGTCTTATAAAACATGAAGATTAACTGCAAGGTTAACGAGGAAACTTCCAGTGGCTCAGAAAGGGCACATGGTATCACAGAAAAAAGTCTTATAGGGAAGTCAAGGTTTATTCCCAAAGCCTACATCTGATTTATTGTGTCTTCTTGGGCAAGTCACTTAACTTACCATCATCTCTTTCTCCAGCTGTAATAATATTCCTACTTCATATCTCAGAGGAGTTTTGCAACAATTCTTACTGAACATGGACTAGAATTTTATTAGTGCTCAAGAATAATTGCTTTTGGCACCTCAGATGATAGGGTTGGAAAAAAACATTGAATGTAGATATGATTGTGATGATGGTATTGCCTCTCACATCTCTTCTCCCTTCTTAGATTACAGAACTCTCCTAAGTAAAATTAGATCATGCTGCTCATTTAGAAAATGTTCATGGCTAACCCATCTTTAAGAATTTCTCTTAAAAAAAAAAAGAAAAAGCAAAACAAGAAGTAAGCTCCTCTGTCAGTTTTTGCCAATCTCCATTCACAGAAGCATTTTCACAGAAACACTAGAGGTTTTATTAACATATATTTAGGATGTGTGATACTAACAACTAAAAAAAAATAGTGGTGCTATTTATACTATTCCTACAGTCTCCTAGAATTAAAGCACAGCATATAATTCCTGCAGTAGGTGTTACCTTTGGCATTCAACATAAAAATGTGTTGAAATTCTGAAGTGTTATGTAAGTGTTGATTATGAGTAGCAGTATACTATGAGAGGGAATTTAAAAGGCAGGATTGGAGGTATTTTTCACTTTCTTTCTTGCTTGCATTCAGAATCTGATGAAAACATAAGATTTTTACTTTTCTACTCATAGTTTTTCTCTTTCCTTTACAAAAATAAAAACTAGATGCCTATCCTAATAGGGGGATAGATTTTATGTGTGCTTATATACATTGATTATAAAAGTTGACCATTAAAAATAGTATGCAATGTTCTACGTCATGCATGAACCTTGAAGGTGTGAGGCTAAATGAAAGAAGCCAGACACAAAAGACTATGTATGGTATGATTCCATTTATATGAACTGTGCAGAACAGTTAAATCTACACATTAAAAAAGTAGATAGTGGTTACCAGCTGTTGGGAGGAGGGAGGAATGGAGAGTGACTGCTAATGGGTATGGGTTACTTTGTAGGGTAATAAAAGTATTCTAGAATTAGATAATGGTGATACTAACACACTTTGTGAATATCCTAAAAACCAATGAATTATACACTTTCAAATTCAATTTTATGGTATTTGAATTATGTCTCAATAAAAAACATTATACACAGAGAGAAATGGATGAGAAAAATCATTTATTTAATTTTAGGTCTGCTAAATCTGGCAGTGTCAAGGTAATGTATTTTCAATATTTAAACATAACTATTTAATTTATGTTTAATGTTGCATAATTTATTTTATAATCTAAATACCTTTAGTGAGGAAACAATATCTTTAGAAATAATATTGTTGTACTTGAATTTTCTACTGAAAATTTTACTTGCCTTGTCCTGTATGATTTCCACCGCTATTATTGATTTAGAATCAGAAGACCTGAGTGTCAGTTCTCTTGTCCATGAAATATGCTTTGTGCTATAGAGCTTGACAGAAATAGTCTAGAGTTCATATGTGTGACTCAGGCTAGGATAGAAACTGCTTCATAATCACCAAATTCAATGTAACACCCTGGATCCAACCAAGAAGGCAAAAACCATACCAATCATCTCAATAAGGGAAGATTATTACACAGAATTGTTAAATTATGGTAGAGAATAACTATAAAGATGTAAGGATGGGGGCTTGGGATGTATCTCAGTTGGATGAGTACTTGCCTCGCATGCACAAGATCCTGGGTTCAATCCCTAGCACCAACACTACCAAAAAACAAACAAACAAACAAACAAAGCATGTAAAGAGAATCTATTTATAAGGGCATTCTAGAACTGAGAGATAGTGTCCAAAGAAGAGCACTTTGTATCCCTAAAGCCTAGAATTAAATTAAATTTTAGAATTTAACAGAGAAGTGTGTTTGCAGCCAACTGTATGGTGGAGACATTTGCTGGCTTGCTCAGGTTGGAGTTGCTTCACAAATGCAAACAGGTGACAGCAATCCATAGTGGTTCCTGTCAGCTGAGACTGGTGGGTGGGTGTTCAGAAAGAGTTAGGTGCTTCTGTCAATGCAAGGCATGGAGTGTATGGCACTCACACCAGGATTTTGGGTGACTCACCAGTACTGTGCTTGGGCTACAAGATTATTGAGGAACTGTGTACCCTAGGAAGTGAAGCTGGGTCACAGGACTGCTGGATATTATTACACACAAGCACTAAGGGGTTGTTCAATAGAATAAAGAGACAAAACAAAATTCATCACACCAAGCCAGGAAAAGGAGTCCTTCTCCAACTGCAACATCTATGGCAAAGCTCATTTTGCAGTACCAGAGTATCAATTTGGAGTTGAGAAGCAGTAACTGACACCTGGTACTCTCAGCTTCCTTTTCTTCCTAACTCAATGATATTTATCAGCTCCACTTGCAGTTAAGTGGGGGATTGAGACAAGTTGTGGCCAATGAGATAAAAGCAAAATGAAGTGATATTCTTCCAGACCTTGCCCTTACACATCAGGTTTTACTGAAATACTTACCCACGACACTGGAAACAAAGGATTCTAAATCCCCAGGAGATGATGAATCTACACGGTGAAAATATTTTGAATCCCTGAATTATCTCTTTAAGAAGTAAATCTCAGGACAGATAATTCATCATGATCACAGATACTGAGGCTGCTGAGGGAATTAAAAATAAGTCTTTATGGTCATCAGCCCCTGGAATTTTCCAGTAGTTTCTTGAGGAGCCTAGAAATACATATCTCAAAATTGGGTTCTACCATAACAATAACCTCCCTGATGTTGACTTAGTGGGCAAGGAGGACTGAAATAGCAGAAGTTGAGAAGCTGAGACTCCTTGTTATGCAAATTGAAAATACATAGGGAACTGGGCCTGCAATCATTTGGAGGACAGACTTCCCTAATGAGTTTGTTTCTAGTAGAGGTGGTTCAGAAGAACGTATTAGAATATGTGGCTTATTTTGCCTTTAGCAAAATATCTGAAGAAAGAGTTGAGCTCAGGAAAGAATTAGTTTTCAAACAATACTGAAAGGGAGAAAAAAATTAATTCAGAAATAGGGGGCTTTGTGAGGTTGGGAAACCTAAGTGTTTCTAGACCTTATGTAATAACAATAAGATAGTGGGTTGGGAACTATTAATGCCATATTATGGCAAATGGAAGATTAATTATCTTCTACACATGCATTTTCCTGCAGATTGCCTCAAGGTAATTACCATTAAGTTCAGAGAGAGAGAGAGAAAGAGAAAGGGAGAGAGAAAAAGAAGGGGTAGGGGAGGAGGAAAAACAGGAATGGGCTGGAAAACAGGGAAGATATCTTATTTTCTACATAAAAATTACATGTAGAAAATAACATTGGGTCGACTGGTTACAGTGAACTGAGTAGAAGCAAACAGATCAGAAAACTATGAAAGAAACAGGCTACTAAACAATATATTCCCCGAGGAGAATCTGTATCCTAATGTCCTTTTAAGATACAGAAAAATCACCATAAAACATGGCCTCAAGGCTGAGCCCCCTTGAGGGCAGAGTCAAAATTCACAAGGAATGAAGGACAGGGATTTTCTCCCAGAAAACGGATGAGAGTCTACTGAAGGAACAACCTCTTCTATAGGATAGAAGCTCTTCTTGATGTCTATCTAACTGGATTTCAGAATTTCCCATTCTTCCTTTGGCTAAGTGGCTTAGTATGGCTCTCTTATCTATGCCTCTCCCCTGCATATTGGGTATTGTGGTATTGTGGTGCGAGGTATAAATTATTTGAGTTCTACTCCACGTGACATTGGATCACAAATATCCATGTCTAAACCTGGCAGGAAGGACTTATCCCTCAGAAACCCTGAACTTTGAAATGAATACAGGAACTGAATGTGACTTTATGTTATCTCCCATCAGGAGGGGAAAAAATGTTCTCTGTGTGTGAGAAAGAAGAAAATTGGTACTGGAGGACCACGTAGAAGATATTAGCCAGCCACAGAACCAAACTCAACTGGTGATATGTGTAGTTTAATCTGTCTACATTTTGCCAATAGACTGTTGGTGGGTGAACCACATGCTACTTTAGTTCTGGCCCCACTGTCGTTTGTCCTCTTCTATTGGCTGAAAGCAAAGGAAACTCTGATTCTGGGAGACAGTGAAGCCATAAGATGAAAGAATTCTTTGAGTCAACATTTGGAAAATAATTGCCCCAAAGAAGCACCAGACCAAGAGTGCTCATGTAGAACTAATTCATGAGTGAAAAGTGAACTTTTATTTTAATGTAACCCACTGGAAACTTTGTGATCATCATAGCAGTTAGCTCAGAACTAGCTTGAGTTAGGCTATGGAGTCGGGACATGGGTCTGTTTTTTAAAATGTGGTGATGATTTGAGTGAAAGGATAGAAAGATGCAGAGCAGATACCAAAGTCAAGGAACTGGGAAACAGAGGGGCAATTAGGGATCAGAGAAAGAAGGAACAAAATGAACCAGAAGAAGGATGGTGATGACATATTTTTATATTAAACTGCTGCTACTTGAGAGCAGACTTTTGAGGATTAAAGAGCAGTTCTGCTTCCGCAGAAAGCTGTTGGGCATAATGTTGAATCTCTTACCCTAAAGTGGCCATTCACTTAATATCCCAACTAGAATTCCACTCAAGAGTGTTAGAGATGCTCTTAATAATAACACAGAGCAAGAGAGAACCACAGGAATCCGGAGGAAACTAGTTGTATGTTCATACTTCCCATATTCAGAGTTCGTGTAGCTTTCAGATCAAAAAAGTAAAATTAAACAAATAGAAACTGGAAAAAATTTCTATGGAAGAGTGCCCATATTCTTGTTATGGTCCATGAATATTTTTAAATCAATGAATGAATGAAATACCACATCATTATATCTTTAACAGATTTCTAAGTCTCCTTTCTTGAAGAGAAACTTTGCTGTACCCTTAGCAACTTCTAAAAACAGGGCATTTCTTAAAAATACTGTTCACAGTGTGTTATGAGGATACAAATCCAGATTTCCTCCACCACCCCTAGAAGAGAGACCTTTCACTCTTCCCCTTCACAACATACATCCCCACACAGCAAACACCAGCGTCATCGTGGTAGGGAGCAATTCATTTTCAAGGTTACCTCATGAAGAGATGCAGATGCCTGCAGGGCAAAGTGCAGATTAGGAAGTCAAGGCCCTGCTCTCTTGATGCATTAACACATTCTCCATTAACTTTCTCTACCAGGGGGTGAGCCTGTGGCTGAGGGAGCTCTGTTGCTCCAGGGTTCTGGTCTCCTGGGGACATTTTCAGAGGGGTGCCAGTCCAGCACAATTCCATTTTCAATTTCCTCCTACATGTGTCTCTCTGACATTTGCTGCCCATGTTCCCCATTCCCCCTCTTCAATACAGCCACAATTAGGAAACTGAAAGTTAAAATGATTGAATAAATAGTTTTGGTCCAATTAATTTCTTAGCTATGCTCTGTGTGAATTGTTGTTTAAGATACTAACCATAGAACAAAAATTCCATTATGAATATGAATTTTGTTGAATGCATGACCCAGTTCCTCTCCTCTGGTAGAAAGGAAAGTTATAACCAACAAGGAGCACAGACTCTTGAAGATCCTGAGGAGGGAGTCTCCCCAGATGTGACTGTCCTTCATGTCAAATCACAGGAAGCTCTTATAATAAATGAACTGTTTTGTGAGAATGGATTGACATACATGAAAACTTTAGAATAATAAATGTATATAATAAATACTAGTTGATTTTATTACTATTATTAGTAGTGGTAGGGTATTATATTAATAACTGGTAATAAAAATCTGCTATATGTGCAATATATCATATCAATGGATTCGAAAATATACTAAAATATTATTTAAAGGCTGAAGAAAATTGTCACATTTTCTCTTTTAAAAAATAGGAAAGGGCAAGAGAGAGAGAGAATCCCTGTTCTTTTTGTGAGTACTTGGAAGAGGAAGCAGAGAGGAAGTACAGGTGGTCTTCTCACAATTTGGTAGAAATAATGAGCTTTGTGCAATATGATTCCACATTACCCTTGAATTACATCCAGTCAAAATCCGTACCCTGTGTGGAAAAGTGGGAGTGAATAGTGGATCGAAGGAGGGTTCTGAAATCTCCTGAACTGGGTCTTACTTCTGCATCCATGACTCCTTCACTGTGTGACTGTAAGAAGTCCCTTAGCATCTCTGTAATTCAACTCTGAATCTGCACAATAGAAACAATAATTCTGCTAGCTTAGTAGGCTTCTTAGAATAAATCAGGCACTATGAGTAAATAAGGAAATGTAAAGCATTTAGAACACTGTCTGCCACAAAGTGATTGCTCTGTGTATGCTTCAGATTTCATAAACATGAAGGGATAATGAAGGCAATAAACACTGTTTCTCACTTGGGTATCTGGGGAGGTGGTGAGGTCACTGCTCTCTGCGAGGTTCACACATATATTCTTCCCAACCTTAGGAATGTCATAGGTAGCTGGAAAGTGTATTTAAATTGTCAGCTATTATTTTTCTTCCTAGTTTTTCACTCTCATTCCCCCACCCCCTTCATAATTTCTCCTTTATTAAGATGACTTTACTCTTGAATGTTCTATATTTCAGCAGATGACAAAGGCTGAATGAAGAGAGAAGGGAACGCCATGCTGGCTTTTGTGGTTTCATTGTTTGAGCATTGAAGAGAAAATGCAGAAGACTCAGGGCATAGAAAAAATTTAAATACAAGGCAAATCTCCTCCATGACCTGGGACAAAGTAAGAATCCTTTATGTTAGGTAATGTGGAGTAGGTGGTTAGAAAGGAAGTATATAGCTGTTATAGATCCTCATAAATAAGGTACCATGTTTCCCAACCCCCAAACACAGTCCTAAGGGGAGGAGAGCTCCTAGATAGATTTGAGGGGTTGAGAGCAGGGATGCATGTAGTTCTTGGGTAGACAAAGCTTTTCCCTCATGTACTAGAATGGCAGAGGCAGATGGGAGAATGGCCAGATGAATGAGAATGAGGTGATCTGTTTGGATCAACGATGAAGGGTCAGAAATACTGGCTGTCTTAGCAGATATCATTAAAAAGGCCACCCTAGATTAGATGTCTGTTTTCTATAGCAGGTATTATGTGAGTCTACCAAAATGTAGACATAACCAAAGGAAAGGGAAGAATCTAAAATCAACTGACACGCCAGCTTCATGGATTTGTGACCTATATAGGTCTATTGGATTCTGCTCAGAAAGGTCCACTACTCAGTGTAATGTTCTGCTGACACCATCTTGAAAACCATAATGCTTTTTTTTTTGTGTGTGTGTGATGGTGCTGGGGATTGAACCCAGGGCCTTGTGCATGTGAGGCAAGCACTCTACCGACTTAGCTCTATCTCCAGGCTGGTTAACAAGGAGTTTGTATTTCATTTTGTAGGGGCCCCTGAAGATTATGTAGTCATTACTCTTTGTCTTCTATTAACTTCCCTTAATCCCAGTAAAAAGTTTTCAAAGAGAGAAACATAGTTATACCTATGTTAGAGTTTGTATCATGGTGTAGATGTGAGGTGTCCCTCTAAGCTCATGTGTGAGATAATACAAGAAGGGTTACAAGTAAAATTATTAGATTATGAGAGGTTTAGCCTAATCTGTTGACAAACCCCTAGTATGGATTAACTGTGTGGTAATTGTAGGGTGTGGCTGGAGGAGGTAGACTCCTGGAGGTATACCTTGGGGGTTTATATTTTGTCATTGGTAAGGGGAGTGTCCTCACCTACTTTCCTCCTCCACACCCTTCTGCCATGATGTTTTGCCTCACCTTGGGCCCAGAGCAATGGAGCTGTTCATTTATGGACTGAGACCTCTGAAACCAGGAGCACCAAATAAATTTTTCCTCTTCGGATTTTTTTGTTATGTCTTTTGGTCACAGCAACACAAAGCTAACTAAAATAGTTTGTATTTGAGGTGTCCCCCAACAGCTCCTATGTTAATGCAGCAATGTTGGGAAGTGAAATGATTGGGTTATAGGAGCTGTGGCCTAAACAGTCTATCCTAGTTTGAATGAATTCACAGGTGGTAACCATAAGCAGGTAGAGCACGGCTGGTGGATATGTGTCACTTGCATCGTGTGTTGGAAGAATTCATCTTCTCTGCAGCCCCTTTCTCCACCCTGTTTCCTGGGGTTACCATGAAAAGAGCTGGATCTCTCCACCATGCCCTTCCCTCCCCATGATGTTTTTCCTCTCCGTGTCCAGAGTAATGAATTTGACCATCTACAGACTGACACCCCTGAAACCCTGGGCCCCCAAATAAACTTTTTCTCCTTTAAGTTATTCTTGTTGAGTATTTTGGTCATGGCAATGAAAAGCTGACTAAAACAACCTCCATGTATCTGAGTTTGCATGTTAATGTGTCTATTAGTGCATCCAAGCCAAGACTAAATGGAGGAGTAAGAGCATGTTCAGTTCACAGAAATGAGTAGTAAGATTTGTCTACTTACTAGAAAGATACAAAACTAAAAAGTAATCTTGAATGTTTCTAAAGTGGAGACTAGCAGAATCGAGACAGCCTGGCTTGTTTGGAAGCATCAGAGAAACTAGAATACCCAACCATATATAAACCCTCATATAATATAAAAAAGCATTATAATGAGAAACCTTTAAAATGGAAAACACATCTACAGCCAGTGTATTGATTTTAGCTAAAACAAACGCTAGCTGTGCTGCATTTGCTGGCAAGCAGCAAGCTCCCATTTCCTCTTTGTAAAAGGTAGAAAGCTCACGTCACCCACTTTTGGAGATTTCTGTGAGGACCAAATGGAATGACACCCATAAAGTGTAGTACTGAGCACAGAGAAGGGACTCCTGAGCTCACTGTACATAGCCCCAGGAAGGCCATTTGCAAATGAGGCTATCTAGTTTGAAGATGTACTGTGTGACATCATTAGGAACCACATGTATCATGTTTTCTTATTCAAAAAATGGATAACACATTTACAATAAAATGAACCAGTGTAGGTGCACGACTCTGGGCACCATGCCAGGCACAGTGGGCGTGGGGCTTTGACACTCCACCTCAATTCCAACCAGGAACCAGTTTGTTGGCTCACTCTTGAAAAAAAGTAAAATAAAATTTACATGAAATTATCTCACTATTTTTGTATCAGGCAGGCTAACCTTACC